>NC_140497.1:37525780-37883280 GCF_964271855.1 Acomys minous | reverse complement strand
TAGGAAGAATTAAACAATCTAAATACTCCTTAAATAAGCGTACCAATTCCAAGGGACTTGGTCTAACCAATATCTGTCTAGCCAATAGTGGCCATTATTAGGCCTGCTAAATCAGTTACTAATTACCTGTTCTACGTGAATTTACTTATAAAACAAAGAAAGAAGTAATCTTCTTATTCAGATGTAATTGCTCATGGTTAGATCTCAGTTTAAAAACCACAATTGCTTTCAAATAACTTGCTAGATTTAACCCTCAGTCTTGTCGTTAAGGCATCATTTCTGTCATTGCCTCCTTGGTCTCATCCTCTTTATACTGCAGAAGCTGGTGTCCACTCAAAAGGCCAACCTAATGCCCTCTGAGTTATGTCTCAGAAGTAAGGATTGAAATCTGTGTTTCTCACCTACGTGTCATTTTTCTTGATTAATCTTTAATACACAGTAGGCTTTTGTTATGCGCATTGAATTCATTGATAAACGTATGACATTATAATGAACCTGAGACAACTAAAATAAAGGTGGAATTAAGCCATAGTGTACTGCATAGAAGTCATTAGCTGGGAAAATGCAACTCGTTCTCTTTCTTGTGGTTGGTTTCCTCAATAGCCAGATGAAAGCAATATGAGTGGGCAGTGACAGAATTCATTTGTGTCTTGCATATTTATGCCAATAATAATAAACCTCAGGTTTCGGCACTTTCTTTATTGCTTTATGAAGTTGTGACATCTGAAGTTTGTCATATCTTGCTAAGTCTGATTTTATATTTGTTTTCTTTCTCCCTGTCTAAACAGAAATATGTGAAAGAATGTTTGTAAAATTACTCTATATATTTCATAGTTGACTACTCCACATCAATACTAATATTTTATTGGTTTTATCTCAAGTTCCATGAAAATGCTCAGCCCCTCTACATATTATTGCTTGGAGGTTAAAGGATGCATTAACTTCACAACCTTGAAATCATGTGCTCTGTTTTCTGTATGCACCCTATCTGAGCTGTCTCTGTCTGCTGAACATCTATGAAATGAAACTCCCCTAGGGAAGACATTTCATAAATATCTGACCACTCTAAACTCAATCTTTGATGTTAAAACTTCACAGGGAGCTGCTTTTGGTTATGGGGGTGTCAGAGCATTCGTAGTCCAGATTTTAAGATTGTTCATTTGATTTACACTAGCTCATCACTTTTAGGTCTTCATGTAACTGAAACATTCCACTTGGGGTATCAATTCTGGGAGGCATCCAGACTTGCTCAGCAGAGATGAAGGGGGGGGGGGAAGAGCAGAATGAGAGCATATTTTTAATACATCCTATATCCTACTTGAGATAGGAATGGAGTCAGTATCTAGGAAGGACACCTCTGCAACGCTTTATAAATTTTGAGCTCACTGTCAGTGGTAACAGAGTGCGAGTGTGGACTATGCAACCTCCACCCTGTACTCTAAAGGGCAAGAGTGCTTTGCTTCAGAATTCTGGAGAGAGGAGTTATCAGCGCTAACCCAGAGATGAATCAGTTGAACGTTTGCTAAGCAATGGAAATGAGATTACCAAAGAGTTTACATATTCAGTAGGAAGGAATGTGCCCTGCCCGACAGGAATTTGAACTTCTTTGTCTTCCAGTTTTGTCTGTTTCTTCATCTGTGACGATTGACATCTACTCTCTCTATCTAATTGGGTGTCCATAGGTCCACAGGTGTTACCCCTGTTACTGACCATGTGTCACTGACTTCTTCCCTGCTCCCCCCACGCCCCCACCCACCCAGACTTCTTCGACTTCCTTTCTTTTAACCCTCAAGCAACCCACCATGTCCCATTTGATCAGTTCTCTTCTCATGTGTAATTATATGTGTATTATGTGTAATAATAATAATAATGAACTATTATTTCTTCACTGTTGATTCCCTTTTATTTTTTATCTCTTACAGATGTAGTGGCTTCTAGTTGTATTCAATTTTTTGTAGGATGAATAATACCAGTTAGTGTTAAAGGGAATTTCTTCTAAGCCATGCTTCATGCAACACATTTCACAAATACAATCCTAAATCACTTAAACACCACTGCCCTGTTTGCAGAAGTCGATTGTCATCATATAATTGAGATTCAGCAAGTTTGCTATAATTTTCAAGGTCATACCTCTAGAAAGTTCTAGATTCTAGAACTTGAGTTTTATCCTAAATCTTTTTTACTCATAAGCATTCTCTTGGGCATTTATCTTTTTTTCTGAAATGACTTGTGTATTCATAGATAAGTTTTTCTTATTATTAGAGCACTACATTGTCTTTTAAGGTATAAATGTATATGCTTATATAAGATATTTATGTTGACTTTAATAGAGTTTCATGTACTCTTCATCTATAACTCATATGCTTTTAGTATGTTATTATCTGTAAAAATAAAGTAATTTGATGTCTCATAATAATAATATCCAATGTGCAGAAACAGCATATTTTAGTCATGAATTAACTAGGGTCTTTTCTCTATCTTCCCATGTGTGAAATTATGGCATTGGCATTGTGGGCAGTTTACTGATGATTATCTAAGCACACAGCCTAGCCTGGCCTCTGAGGGCTCTTCTTTTACTATTCTTATAGTAAAATCAGTCTCGAACAAAATCAGCCAAAATTGACCAGCCTTTTCATATTAATTTCACCAAAATAACCTATGCAATGTACTTTATTTCACATATGCAGACATCTCTGTGTTGAGATTGATCCAGGTAAGTGAAGGCTTTCGTGGGACATGCCCTTGGGCTAATATGCAGATATAAGTGAGTATATACCATTTGAGTCTTTCTGTTTCTGGGTTAACTCACTCATTATGATCATTTCTAGCTCAATCCATTTATCCACAAATTTCGGGAAGTCCTTGTTTTTAATAGCTGAATAGTATTCCATAGTGTATATGTACCACAGTTTCTTTATCCATTCTTCTATTGAGGGACACTTCGGCTGTTTCCATGTTCTGGCTATTATGAATAAGGCTGCTATGAACATGGTTGAGCAAATTTTCTTGTTGTGTGCTGGAGCACCTTCTGGATATATTCCAAGGAGTGGAATAGCTGGGTCTTGAGGAAGCCCTATTCCCATTTTTCTGAGATAGCACCAGATAGATTTCCAAAGTGGTTGTACTAGTTTGCATTCCCACCAGCAATGAAGGAGTGTTCCTCTCTCCCCACATCCTCGCCAGCATGTGGTGTCGCTTGAATTTTTGATCTTAGCCATTCTGATGGGTGTAAGATGGAATCTCAGAGTTGTTTTGATTTGCATTTCCCTGATGACTAAGGAGGTTGAGCATTTCTTTAAGTGTTTCTCAGCCATTTGATATTCCTCTGTTAGCCCAAGGGCATGTCCCACGAAAGCCTTCACTTACCAGGAAACTGAGACAGAGGAGAGGACATTCTAGTGGGATTCTAGATGAGAGAATCATGGGAGAAAGGCAAAGTAGAAGGACCCAGAGGGTCCTAGAAGCCTACAAGTAGAACATTATGATAGGCAGATTTGGGCATAGGGGTCCCGCTCAAACTAAGGCACCAGCCAAGGACAATACAGGCGGTAAACCTTAAACCCCTACCCAGATCTAGCCAATGGACGGAACACTCTCCACAGTAGAGTGGAGAGTGGGATATTACTTTCTCACATACTCTGGTGCCTCACCTTTGACCATGTCCCCTGGAGGGGGAGACCTGATGGCACTCAGAGGAAGGACAGCAGGTTACCAAGAAGAGACTTGATACCCTATGAACATATAGAGGGGGAGGTAATCCCCCTCAGGAACAGTCATAGGGGAGGGGAGTAAGGGGAAAATGGGAGGGAGGGAAGAACGGGAGGATACAAGGGAAGGGATAACCATTGAGATGTAACAAGAATAAATTAATAAAAAATAAATAAATAAATAAATAAAATAAAAAAAAATATATGCAATAATAAAAAAAAAAAAAAAAAGAGATTGATCCAACTTCTGCTTGACCAGTGATGGGTCTTCATACCCGTTTAGAAAGCAAAAGACTAACTTCACAGTGCAGTGGTTTTAAGAAGATGGCAGAGACGCCCTTCCGTCCCCTCTTGTTCTGCCATTTCTGACTTTTCATCCTCATATCAGCTGGGCAGTCACTGTTCAGGAGACCTAAGCTTTTTCGACATGCAAGTATTTTCACTAATCGCATTTTCCTCCACTGATGTGCAAGGTGAGGCTCAGTAAGCCAATGGCCAGCATGGCCTCTGAAGTTACTGCCCTGCTGTTCCCTGGAATGCCACACTGAAAAGCAGATTCCGCATGTGTGAAAATTTCAATCACATTATTAGCCCAGAAATTATTCTCCACTGATGGAGGAATTTGAGTAATATCTAAGATACCTGCAAATGCTTTCGTGTCTGTAACATACAGTCCACACTGAATGATTTAATTTTCTTAAACTTCTATTTTGGGAGTTAAGGCTTATGGGAGGAAAAATTTCCTTCATAATATTTATTAAGACATTTGCCTAACTTCTTATTTTGAGTCTTATGACACTTACGATACTTCAGAATTTTGAGCAACCCCACACATTTGTAAACTGCTTGAACGCAATTTTTCAAAGTGAACAGTGTCACAATTTCTGTCTAAGAACACAAAAGGAATCCTTTACAGTAATCCCTTCCCAAGGTTTCTCTATAATACATGTAGGTATCTGTTTCTTATTCCAAATAGTTGCTTCCAGCCTGTGGTGGTGGTGGAGGAGGAGGTGTTTGCATCCCAAATTGAGAAATGCCGTCCCTTTGTGTATGTGTATAAAGTACATCATGCAGAGGACTAAAGGGATGCACTATTCCTAGAAACAAGCAGCTAGACTTGCACTTTGTTATCTCTTTACTATTAGCACTGATCCCTGCTAACATCCATAATTCTGGTGGGTGAAACTACATGTTTGGTAATAACTATTATTATGCAGATATTTAATAGTTATTATCAGTAATGATGATACTTTTGGGATCATTAGTGCTCTGAGTGCTTTACTTAGTTATCTATAATCCTTCTAAGCATTATGCAAGTTGATGTTATCACTTAGATCTGCAAACCAGGAAAAGTGATCAGAATGCTGAATGCATCATCAAAGGTTGCCTGGTTAGTAAATAGCAAGTTTTACCCTTTGAACTCAGAACTCTGTGAGTTGATGCTCTTTGAAATCTTTCTAGACTGACGTAAGTTATTTCTGAAAACTCAACAAGATTAGACCTGTGCTTTAACAATGCACAGAAGAGTCCACTTAAAAAGTCAGCCAAGGACAATACAGATGGTAAACTTTAAACCCCTACCCAGATCTAGCCAATGGACAGAACATTCTCCACAGTTGAGTGGAGACTGGGGTATGACTTGCACACGAACTCTGGTGCCCCATATTTGACCATGTCCCCTGGAGGGGGAGACCTGGTGGCACTCAGAGGAAGGACAGCAGGTTACCAAGAAGAGATTTGATACCCTATGAGCATATACAGGGGGAGGAGGTCCCCCTCAGTCACAGTCATAGGGGAGGGGAATAAGGGGAAAATGGGAGGGAGGGAAGAATGGGAGGATACAAGGGATAAGAGAACCATTGAGATATAACAAGAATAAATTAATAAAATTTTTTTTAAAAAGTCAATCTAAGTACAGGTGCCAGTTCACGTCAGGAAGTCATTCCATTATTTGCAAATTAGTTTCTTTAGTTATGAAACAGGTAATGTGTGGGTTACTCATAATGTGGATAGGGAGAGAGCAGGCATACTCTCCAGCTGAAGAGTGATAAGTGTATGCCAGGCAGATAGCACTGCCATGCTTACATAGATTCTGCAGTCTCCGTCTCTGACATCTGAGATGAGAAAAGGTAGAACACAATACCTATGTGTGACTGCTGTGGCTTCCGTACTTCCTACAGTGTTTCCTTGGCTAGATGCCTCCAATGAACTATTACTCCACTGATGATCTTAACTGAATTAAAGAAATAGAACTACGGCAAAAATATTAGGTTTTTTTTTTTAAATATTCACGGAAAGGACAACATATCTCCTTGCCTATACACCAAGGTCATGGCTTATTTTTCTGATGTGGACCCTAGCATTCACATTTTACAAACATTCCCAAATGATTCTGTCATGCGGCGATGACTGATGATCTTCCCTGAGCATCCTTGGTAAGACACCACTTTGTGACTTCCCATAATGAATCTGTAAAGGTCTCGTGACTGCCGTGGAAATCTGTCTGATGCAGCTGGTCCCCGTCTCTTGCCCAGAATTTGTTCTGAGCTCCTGAACCGTTGTTGTCTCATTTCTTTTTCTGACATTTCCTCGCGGATTCCAGCTCGGCATTGGCTCCTCTCATTTGGTGTTTGCTAGTTCAGAACCTGTCTTTGCTGAGTATACGGATAGGATTCTGATTTTTCAATATTGGCTTGGGGTTCTTATCTGAACTGCCCGTGGACCCTGACATGTCCATTTTCATCAGGACTAGTCCCAGACTCTAGCCTTAATGGTTCCATGTTCTCTGCTTTACTAATTGGACAGGAATGAAGACAGTGAGAATTGATCTGACGCTGTTTCAGATCTACTTCTAGCAAAGCCCAGGGCACAACACAGCACCATTAACTGGGCAGCATTACTCATCACGCTGTACTTTACATTAGGTTTTTCTTTTTCATAGTGTAACTGTAAACTTTTGCTTTTCATACAGCGCGCACACACACACACACACACACACACACACACACACACACACACACCCCACACACACACCCCACACACACACCACACACACACAGTGTCAAGGGTAAGCCGATTGGGCAGTGTTAACTAACTTGATAGCAAAAATCACGTAACAGAATGCATATTTGTACCATCGAGACACTATCAAATGATATATATTTGATATATTTGATATTTTATCCCACAAGCAATCTAAAATAGCACATGAAGTGTAAAATAGAAATCGAAACAAAACAAAAGCAAAAAACAAAAATCTTTTGAAATAAGTTAAGGGAATAGTCAGAAGGACCCATGGCTCACAGGGCTGAGAGGTCGTCCTCATACTATTGTCTGACATTTTCTTTGAGCTGCTCAGGAAGCCAGTAGCTAAGCTGGTCCTGTGCACTTCTTTCCTCTGTGTTTCTCCTTCGAAAGTTTCTTCTCTTTAAAGCAAATGTTGCTTCTCATTTAAGTCTGGCTCCTGGGGAATTTTTTAGTTAGTTAGTTTGTTTTTGTTTTCTGGCTTTACCATTCACTGGTGAAGAGCGGGATTACTGCTTTTTCAATTGAAAGGAAAAAAATGTTCTTTATACTATATATTCTGATCAAACTCCTCCCAGATCCTTCCCACCTCCCCACAAGCCCAGGGCTATGCCCTTTCTGTCTCTTAAAAAAGTGGACAACTCTGTGTATTAAGGCTCTCCTTGGGAAGGCAACGAGGGAAAGAGGACAATGCATAATGGCATCTATGTATGACAATGCCACAGTGAAACCTATGATTCTGTTAACGAAACTAAAAAGTATTTAAGTGAAACACCTTTTCACTTGGTAGGCTTCTAACTTGATGCCTACCCTCTAGAGGCAGTGAGACATGGAGGAGTGGAGCGGGGAAATGAGGTGATCTAAAGTCTCGGGCAATCACCGACTTTACTCAGAGCATCAGACAATTTCCACTCTAAGGGCTAAGAAAGGTCACACAAGTAAAATTCTCATTAGTTCAAGCTGTATATGATCACGAGGACAAGCCTCAAGTGTCAGAAACATGTTTTACCATAGAAACATATATAGTTTAAGCATTTAAATAGATAACAGCACAGTCCAAAGTGAACATACTTCTACCCACTCCTATTGGGAGGAGCCTGAAAACACATTCCAAAAGCAATTCCCTGCTTTCAGGAAAATGAGGTCACATTTTTGGACTATGCCCAGACAGGTTGAAAGCAGGGCAGAGGCCAAGAAAAACTACAAATACAGGCATAAGTGGACCATCCTGGAATACTTTGACCTACACATGGCCTGACCTTGGTCACTCTGGCCATAATGGCTTCTGTTTTATGTTCTACCATTGTGCATGTGTGTGTGTGTGTATGTGTGTGTGTGTGTGTGTGTGTGTGTGTGTGTGTGCATGCGTGCGTATGGTGTATGTGTGTGTGTGTGTGTTTTAATCCTATGAGTCAGTGTGTTTAAGACATCACTGTACATTTTTATGTGACACAATGTGTTGTTAAACTGGGAGAGCAATCATTCATTGTTGCATATAAATACCTCTGCATTCGTGAGTTTTGCTTATGGTTTCAGTTGTCTGCAGTGAGGTACAACTTCCAACTCAATGAAATCTTCTCTGTATCAACAATTCAAAAATTGTGAAGTTCATGCTGCGATAAAATCTCACAGCATCACACTCTACTTTGCCCAGGATATGACTCAACCCTGTTGAGCATATCCATTGTGTGCAATCTACCAGCCTGTTAGAAAATCCTGGTTAGACTGATGATAACAGCACTTCATTTCAAATATCTCTCTTTTCCCTACTACTTGTTTCCAAGCAAATGAGAAGTGATTATGGCTAAGGAATGTGCCAAAGAGAAGCAGCATCGTGTTTTCTAAGTAGATTGTGAATGTACTGTAGGTATTTTGAGAAAAACAGGAAGGAACACATTCACAAATCTTCAGCTATAGTTATTTTGTAATTGTGTTATTTCCGATGGGCTGCTGTGGCTAAGCTCTCTCTGTGCCCACTTTCATGGGTACACAACATAATGACACTTGTGCTGTGTCCATAAGGAATACAGGTCCAGAATTCCAGAACCTTCAGAGATTACTTGAAGCCACAGACAGATACTTCACACACTGTCATTTGAGCATACAAGTACACGATACCGCTGTAATGCCTTTCCATCAGTATTAAGCACTTGTCATACATGATGGTCATTGCTTTTGCAGTTTGAGATGTGAGAGCAAAATAATCACAGACATTTCATTTTTTTTTCTTCACAATTTCACAGATCTACTCATTTCTCCCACAGATCTTAGAAACTTTAGCTGATGGCATGAAAATCCTTTTCTTATTCAGGCGTGAACCGACACTTAAAAGTGCACTTTCAAGTTCCTGTCTGACTTATCAATATCACTGTTCCTATATCCTGGTGTCATTGCTAAATAAGACAGGGGCATGTAAATACAAATGCTCAATTAATATGTTTTATGAGAAAATGATTCCATTTATGAAAGAACCAAAAGACAGTTTGCAAATTACATCATATGCCTGTTTGAGGAGGGAGAATTCAAGTTTAAGGCAGCAGTGAGTGGGGTGAGGTGAGATTTATTGTTACTCTAAGCAGCAATCTATTTAAATCATATATGAACTGCTCATCAGCAGACTTCCTTTGCAAAGTTTTAGACTGTGATTGACCACAGGACCTTTTCACCAAAGGAAACAAAAATATAATCCACTGAGTTCTACTTTATGCCGTGTGAATACTGGCTTTTCTAGACTGGCTACGAGGAATCAGAAATATGAAGCTTTCCTGCGATACTGAATATCCAGGGGAAATGATGTAATCAACAGCAACAGTGGATACGTCTAGTTGGAGGTTTTACGTATATACATTTGAGAAGTCTCACTTCTGATCCAAGCAATGAAAATTCCTGATGAAGAAGAATCTAATACCACATGGAACTAAGTGCCTGAGACATTGACATAAGAACAACTGAGGTTCATGACGGGAAGGAAGTCAGCATGAGCTGTGGACTGGGCAGATAGTTGGCAGATAAATGATGCAGTGCTCACATAGATAATGCATTCAGGTAAAAGAGATAAAAACTATAATTTTACCATGTTGAATTCTCTCATAAAGCTGTCACAACTGCCTCCTAAATTTGTAGTTTCAATATTCAAGGGGTTAATTACACCAAGGCATTGTTGCCAGCTAAGCAAAAGATGTAAGGGTTATTGCAGACGTGTGTTTCCTGCAGACCTCAACCTCGCATGACTTTGGGTAAAACAACCAAACAAATATTGAAGATAATGAGGGAAAAAAATGTTTAAAGAGCTGCTTAATATAAAGTGGTGCATGACACTATAACCTCAAATGATACGGGGTCTTTGCTTCTTGAAAAGTACATAAGAAAATCAGTGAGAATATTTTTTAAAATGCTAGTTCCCCGCCCCCCCCAAGAGGAATACAAATGAAGGCTGTGGTCCCAGGGTTGAGAAAGTTGCTGTTTGGTGAGCAGAGGGACTGGGAAGGTAAATTATAGTAAGCTGTGCCTATGAAATCTACCGGAGGCATGTGCAGGTCAGTGTGGGAGAACAGAAGAGGAGGCACACAGCTTTGTCCAAGGAAGTCAGAGTAGATAACCAGAAGACTGAAATTTGAGTCAAATCAAATGAATAGTTGGAAATTTCTGGGTAAAAAAATTTTTAATTAAGACTTCCACAAAGAGACGAACATCTGCAAAGCCATGACTCATAAAAATAGTAGGCAGATTTATTGGACAGAGTATTTATAATTGTTTATGCATGACATATGGGAAAGAAAAGAATAATTACTGAAAAGGGGCCAAGAGTAGAAAGGTATAGTCAAACATTCAGATAGGTTTGACAATACTAAGCTGCAGTAATAACTGGCTGTTAGTCTCAATAACTTGAAACTCTCACTACATAACTGGCCCACTCAATTCAGCTCTCTTACTCATTTTTGCCGCTCATTCTGAGACAACAAACCCCACAATGTTTGAATGCAAGTGATAGGACATGGGACAGTGTCTAGCAAGAAATATAGAAAGCTATATCCTGGATTTTTAGAGATATGTGTCAAACCATCTTTAAGACTCACGTTCTACAAAACATTGTAGGTGTGTGGGCCGAGTGGAGAAAACTTAGCATTGTCCTGGAGAAATACAGAAAATAGTAGTGAGCTACACTGTTGACTACCACAAACTCTCTAGTAAAGACCTCACCTAGAAGAGTTAGCAGTGGGTGTATGCCTAGAGGAAATGAAATAACTGAGTCTAATACAAAGAAATTTATTCACCTAACAGAGTACACATCAACAAGACCAGTGATTCTTAATTGAAACATTTCTCAAAAGCAACAAAAGTATTTGTTTAAAAACATGCAACAGCAGGCTGTATATACAGAGCTTGTCATCTTACAGTTTTGATATGACTTGAGAGTTTCTCTCTCTAACAACCATGATGCCAATGTTGACACATTTGAGGCCATGTTTTGATTACCATTGTTATGGGGGATTCAGACAACAGAGTTATAGCAAACATCTGGTGGGAAGTTGATGACTAAATCACAATAACAAGTGACGTCAGGCCTAAGAATCATTCCTTTAGGTTGAATCCAGAGAGTCTTATGACACTGCCTGTTCATAGTGAAGATGAAAGTTTTCAAAATGGAAACATATCAACTTTGTATAAATAATTGGTTTATGGATCAAAATGAGATCTCTAGGAGATGGAGAAAGTGTAGGAATGGATGGGAGTAGATGCAATGAAAAGAAAGAAAATGAATCCAGTTAGTGGCACCTTAACTTTGATTTCTTTAATGGATCTGGGCTTGCTATATCTAGCAGGCCATGCCAATGTAACCCAGGGTCTCAGAATAGCACAAGTGTCAGAGATGCAGACGGGAAATCATCCAAATAAGACGGCTGAGCCATTGAAGACACAGCATTCAGACTGGAAGCCACTGGCAACACATGAACTGCAGATCATCAGTAAAATCAAAATGCACAGGCAAGGGATTGGCTAAGAAAGGCAAAGAATAAGAGAAGTCCTGAATAAAGAGAATGTTGACAAGACAGAAAAGGACATTAAAAATGAGTAATCCGAAAGGTAGAAGGAGAATAGAAGAGGGCCAAGTTCCAGAAAATGAGAGATAAGAGATTAAAAATGGTGGCATAATAAATAGTGTCATTTATGTTAGAGATCAAACATTGAGAACGTAAAGCAGTCTGATGGTAACTGAGCAGCTTCACTTTATTGAGCCATACCATAGCCAAGCTGCTGGACATCTTGCATACCCTCCATCAGCTACCACATGTCTTTAATCTTTCTTGAATTTATTATAGAATGCTTCAAGCCACTAGGATCATCCCTTTAAAGCTGCACGCATCCCCAGGGAATTAGCTTTTGTGCAATCACAGGCCCTTGAAGATGATCTTTTCCTCTCTGCAATAAGATCCCTGTGAGCCTTGCCTTGGTAATGCCTCAAAGACTGCTGGATATTAGAAATGGAAGTATGCTGCCCATAGACTCAGAGCTATAGTGTTTGGGTTTTGGTTGGTGTGTGTTTGTGCAGTGTGTGTGTGTGTATGTGTGTGTGTGTGTGTGTGTGTGTGTGTGCACGCTGTTCACTATGTGTGCTTATTTGTACTAGCAGATGTTGCACAAAATAATAGACTTCACTGTGATGTCACAGAAGTATACATCCCATTCATCACATTCAGCACCACCTACTGTCTCTTGCCACCTCTTTTTCTTCCTCTTCTTGACAATGCCTTTCATTTTCACAAGTAGTCCCAATTTTACTTTCATGTCCTTTTGTTGTTTGTTCTTAATCTAGATTACATAAATGAGAGAAAGGCATGTGATATTTGTCTTTGTAAATATCTTTGGCTTGTTTGGCTTAACATGATAATTTGTAGTTCCACATAGCAATTTGCAAAAGATATAATTTCATTTTCTTTTTTAAATTATACACACACACACACACACACACACACACACACACACACACACACACACACCTATATATAATTAGTTTTTCGAGAGTTTCCAATTATGTACTTTGGTTATAGTTACCTTACAACTCTTCCCAGATCTACTAATTTCTCTGTACCAAACCAACTCTATAATACTTTAAAAATCTATCAAGACTAATTTGTGACAGCAAAATTATTCTAGAGTGTATGGCCTTCCACTGGCATATGGTCAACTTACCAGGACTTTACCCATAGAGAAAACTGACTCTATCTCTCTCACACAGCTGCTAACAGTATCTAAGACATCACTGGCTAGGCATGATATTCTGTGCTCAACTCATCTCTCCATATTGGGACCTGGTCTAACATGGTCTTAGCCAGGCTTTGTGCATGCTCTTGCAACCATTGCTGCAGTACACTGACCAGAAGATACTGTTTGCTTATAGTCACCTAGGGCCACACCTCTATCTCTTACAGTGGTTTCACTCTGTCTTCTATAATGATCTCTGAGGCTTGGGCAAAAGGAATATGATATATATATATATATATATATATATATATGTTCCATCAGCCCCCTGAAATCCCTTATTCTCTCTAATTTTGCCAACTATGGTCCATTGTGTTAATCATCATTTACTACAAATAGAAACTTCTTAGTGGAGGGTTGAGATAGATACTGATCTATGGGGATAATGATGTAACTAAAATGTCATTTAATACTATGTTCATTTAGAAAATAATAGTGGTAGGCTGTCTAGTAGCACCCATTTCCTATCTAGCCATAGCTTTTGGGGCTTATAATGGTTCCTGGTATAGTTTTCATCTTCTGGAGCAGAACTTATATCCAACTAGAAAGTGGTTTGTTACTTATTTACACCTAACTCCACCAGGTGTTCATGCCGCATTGCACATGTCATCTATTTCTGGGGACCTATATGATGGGATAACTTGGTTCTTGGAGATACTGCCAGAAGGAACATGAACATTTAGGTACCTCGACTGTATGCTGACTTCGGTCCTCTCAAGAGATTTTGTCCATGTTTCTGAAAATGTTCCAGTCACCTTACGATGCACCAACTATCTCTAATTTGTCTTATATATCCATATATCTGAGACTATTTTCCCTTCTGTGCCTGTACTGCGTTGATTGAACAACATGGCTGTTCAGCTCAGACTCAGAGAATTGCTACAAAATTATCTCAAGCCACCTGCATACTGCACTCAAGGTGTTTGTCAATCAGATATATTTTAGCAGTGATCCAACAGAGGCCTACACCCCCATCTTCCGGATTCTGACTATATATACCCTGTCCCCTCTCTGTGCAACTGAGGCTACCAAATGCAGAAGCCGTGAAGCTGTCACATCCTCACATTGATTTATAAAGAAGATAGAATACACTTAAACAACATCACACTTAACCCTAGTGACCCAGAACAAGAATTGCTATATTTATTTCTTGCTCTCTGTCCATGATGATTTTGACTAGAAAACTTCCATTTTACCTTATTTCAGTTGAAAGGAAAAAAAGTATTTTTATTAGATCTTTATGGAAAAATTCTAATTTGAATAATAATGGAGGTTATGTTGTTATGTTATGTTATGTTTTGGTTTGGTTTGGTTTGGTTTGGTTTGGTTAAAAGAGGAAAACAAAACAAGTGTTACATACAAGTGAAAAAATAATAGATGGTTCTTGAATTTATCATAGACCTTTAACTTTTCAATCAAAAGGCTCAAGTATAAAAGAAATAACTCCCAAAATACCCACTAGATAGTAAAGACTAAAAAAAAAAAAAAAAAAAAAAAAAACCGCAAGATGTTAGAGTCGAGACTTGTGCATTAACCACCTAGGTATAATTAGTGTTATTCTTGAACTAGATTTCATCCAGAAAGCTTTAAAAAGTATGCAAGACTGATTTCTGAGTTCTCTCTCTCTCTCTCTCTCTCTCTCTCTCTCTCTCTCTCTCTCTCTCTCTCTCTCTCTCTCTCCCTTTTATCACATATTGGAGACTGGATGTGAGCAGCACCTGCTCCAGAAATAACTCCCTGATTCATCAGAACAGAAAAAGTTCAGCAAAAATTGTTGAGTGCTTTCTGATACAGATGGCATCTGTCATTTCAATAAGTTATTTAAATCAAGTAGGGAAAATATCTCCCAAATCCTTTTCAGACAAATACACCAAAGAAATCTGCAATAACATCTAAGACATCAGAAGTTGTTTTTGGACCTTCAAGATTTCCTTTCATTTAGGCAGCAAACCATTGTGTCTGTGACTCCTTCTCTCTCTCTCTCTCTCTCTCTCTCTCTCTCTCTCTCTCTCTCTCTCTCTCTCTCTCTCTCTCTCTCTCTCTCTCTGTCTTATCAATTCCATCTGCTTGTAAGTGCATTGCTGGGGCTTGCATGGAAATACTTTTGATTAGCACTAGAAAAGGTCTAATGTTTGAGGCCTTGAATGAAAAACTTCTAATAAAAATAAACTTCAAGGTCTCATAGTATTCATATCTGATCAAGCGTATGGTCCTGGAGTAGGTTGCTTAAATCCTGGCTAAGCTTGGGAGTGCAAAGCGTGATACCCATGGGCTTGCGATCTTTTTGAATGTGCTTATAATTCAGCCCCAGTTTTCCATCCTGGATAAAGGTTCCCCTTGAACACAAAGTGTGTTACATGCTTGTGTGGTAGCGACCAAAATACACAGAGGATTATGGCGCTTGCTGTTCCTCAACCTCCAAAGTGGTGTTAAAATGCTACATCCAATCAGCTAAGCTGTAAAGTAAATTTTTTAGATTGAAGACATAGCTTTATTTCATATGCCAGAAACTCATTTCAACCCTAGCATTTCTGTTAGCACATTGCATGTAGCAGCCTAACTCAGGAGGTTTAATGAAAGTTTAAAAACAATCTGGTGCAGATTTTGTGCCTAATTTATTTTTAATTGCAAATTGTATGACACGTTATTGCCTGTGAAAATAGAAATTTAATTTCCTTCCTGTTTTTTCCTTTTTTTTCCCTTTCATTCTTTTTTTCCTTCTATCCCCCCTCCTCGCAGCCCCCATAATTCTGTTACAACCAAAGAGGAAACAGGCTTTTAGCATGTTGTTTTCTGAATTTTATTTCTTTATTCTTAGATCCCTGATTGTTCAGTCTTTGGAAATTACATCATGCCACTTAGCGTAGCCTTCAAACACGGTTTCCTGCCGTAAGAATGTGCTGCTTGGAAGTCTATGTGGTTGCAGTTACTCCAAGTGTGTGTGTGAACACCCTCACCTCAATTCAGGATGGTGGACCCCTTCTGACAGTGTCACATTCACACTCAGAGCCACTTTAAGTCATATATCCCTGCATTGGTGATGCAGTAAATGCTCAGACAAGTTAAGTTGTAATAGTAAGGACACTTGACCAATTTGTAAAAATTTGGTATTCTTTTCTTTTTCTTTTTTTTTTTTAAGAATTATTTATTTATTATTATGTGTATAGTGCTCTGCCTGCATGTACAACTGCAGGCCAGAAGAGGGCATCAGATCACATCATAAAGGGTTGTGAGCCAACATGTGGTTGCTGGGAATTGAACTCACGACCTCTGGAAGAGCAGTCAGTGCTCTTAACCGCTGAGCCATCTCTCCAGCCCCTAGGTATTATTTTCAATATTTTTGTAATAGTAGGACAAAGTACTGTATTATCATGCTATTATTTTATAACATAGCTTAATTTTTAAAATTGGACTTCCTTGTAATATATTGAAATAAAAATCAAACCAAAGTGCCCATCCTGGTCTTTCAGAAAGTTTTGTCTCACTCTGTTGCCTCTGACAGTTTGACTTTGTAGAGAAATCTAAAATTTCAAAATACAAAGGTCAGAAACAAAGGTCTCTGTGCTGGAGTTGCATTCCCTCCTGACATCTTTGGCAAATTTACATCACAACTGTGTTGTGTTATTTATTTTCAGTTTACATACTTTCTGTTTCTCCTCTGCCCTTAGAGAGTAGCCATCAACCCAGATTCTCCCAGCAAGCCTTCCCACTCCTTGCTGGCATTGTGTCAGCTAAGCAAACTGCCATCTTAGCTAGTGACAAATTCAGGGCTGCCACTTACCATATTCGGTGTTAATTAGTGTGGTGACCAAGTCTCCCTTGTCTATCAGACAGTGTTTTTGGGTTCCACAAGTCCCAGATCCAGTGATGGTCTAAATACCATGATGCTGTGTTTTATGCTTGCTCTCCACAGAACACGGGTGTTATGTGTGAGTGCCTTCGCATCCATGAAACGATGCATGCATAGTCAGGTATGACTTGTTGCCTTGGGTAGAGGAAATAACTTCAATCTAAAATATTTGGAACACTTCAAATCAAACAGGCAGAAGGTCAGAGAAATAAGTTAGGAACAACCATTCAGTACAACATATGATCAGCTTATTCAAGGAAGAATTATTTTAATATACCATATCGAATTAGAAAATATCCTATAAGTTAAACCTACTTTGAGTTCTTTGAGATATTTTGTATGTTTTGCTTTTAATTTTTAGAAAATTTAATGTGTATATAATTACTTCTCTGAGTTTGTTCACAACACATCTTGAGGTTAAGTAATTATTTAAAATATTATTTTTAGATTTTCTCTACAGCTTAGACATTGGTTCTGATCATTGAAAACAATCAATGAACAACATTTGTTAAAGAAGTATATAGAGACATTCTGAATAGATACATCTCTGCAATAGATAAAGTACAAGAGAAAGTGTTGCATGTCTATGTATTTGTTTAGCAGAAGTAGTGGTATATATTTTATGAAAAGAGCTTTGGTGAAACTTGATGCCTTTGAAACTTGATCAGATCATGGACCAGTGTGCCAAAAGAAGTTTGCAGAAATGTTCTTGACCAAATGAATGAAAAATGCACTTTATGGATAGCGTCAGTCATGGGCAATGCTTAAGATCTAGAACTGTGTGTGTTAGGTTGATAGAATTGACATATAGTCACATATAAATCATTATGGTAAAATCCAGTTCTGTTACCATGACAGGACTTGTATCTGTTTTTATAAATTCATGTCCAAAACTGAAGGGTGAGTTAAAATAAAGAAGGTATCTTCACCTTCTTCCCTCTTTCCATCCCTCCCTCCCTCTCTCCTCTCCTCTCTCCGTCCCCACCCCTTCTCTCCCTCTTTACCCCCTCTCTCCTTTCCTCCCTCCCTCCCTCCCTCCCCATTCCCCCTATCTCTCCCTCCCTTTATCCCTGCTTCCCCTTGCATTCTGATGTCAGAGATTTAGGTAAAAGGACCTAAAATGTCATAATGCTCTTTAGAGAAACCTTTGCTACTAGTGCAGAGTTACTTTGAAGTTTAATCTCTTTGTGTTTCTGCAGCATAGTCCAGGAGGTTGGGTTCTGAGTTCTTAGCTTGTTAAAGAAACACACTCATTTCTCTCTGAGCATGTACTCATTGTAATTTTAAAATCTCTCTCTCTCTCTCTCTCTCTCTCTCTCTCTCTCTCTCTCTCTCTCTCTCTCTCTCTTTCTCTCTCTCTCTCTCTCTCGTGTGTGTGTGTGTGTGTGTGTGTGTGTGTGTGTGTGTGTGTGTGTGTGTGTGTGTGTGTGTGTCTTTCTGTCTGCACTCACTCATTCCCACCGACACAAAACTTCATAATCTGACCCATGTTGGAATGAGTTTGATGTTTGGCTATAGGGAGTATCACTATTAGAAAGTGTGGCCTTGTTGGAGCAGGTGTATTACAAGTGTATCTATAATCTTTGAGGTTTCAGCAATCTGGAAGAGAAGAATATAACACTTTTTAAAAATCAGAATCACCAGAAACTGAAAAAGGTATCATTACCCAGGCGAGATACTGTTGTGTATACATCTCTGCTTACTCTATGATTTTCCAACTTTAACTTCTACCTGTCAGCATACTGTTAGGGAAAGATAAAAATATATATATAGTTTTATTTTAATATTATGAAAATAAAATAAAGTACATTTTATGAAAAAAATTAAAAATTAAAAAACATAAGTTAATGAAGTCTTAAATGCATTTCCAAAATGTACCTGGGTAATTTATGATACATTTTATTTTTTTTTCCTCCTTTATTAATTTATTCTTGTTACATCTCAATGGTTATCCCATCCCTTGTATCCTCCCATTCTTCCCTCCCTCCCAATTTCCCCTTATTCCCCTCCCCTATGACTGTTCCTGAGAGGGATTTCCTCCCCCTGTATATGCTCATAGGGTACCAAGTCTCTTCTTGGTAACCTGCTGTCCTTCCTCTGATTGCCACCAGGTCTCCCCGTCCAGGGGACATGGTCAAAGGTGAGGCACCAGAGTATGTGAGAAAGTCATATCCCACTCTCCACTCTACTGTGGAGAGTGTTCTGATCATTGGCTAGATCTGGGTAGGGGCTTAAGGTTTACATTTTACTCCAATCTATGTCATTCAGAAATTGTCCAGTTTGAAAATTAATTAGTAATAAGAATCATAATGTTTTAAAATGTAAAAAGTTTAATTTAAATAAGTGTAATGTTATAGAAAAGGTAATATCAAAATAGCTTTGCATATTCCTTTTTTATAGACAAATTTTAAACTATTTTAGGACTCAGGAATTTTAAAAAATTAACTTATTTACTTATTCACTTTACGTCCTGATCATAGCCCCCTCCCAGTTCCACCTTCTCTTTCTTCTTCCCTCTATCCGCCTCCTTCCTCCATGCCACCCACTCCACCCCACCACACCACACCCACCCCACCCCACCACACCCACCCTACCACATCCCACCACACCCACCCCACCACACCCACCCTAACCCACCACACCCACCCTAACCCACCACACCCACCCTAACCCACCACACCTCATTCACCCCACCCCACCACACCCCACCACACCCACCACACCACACCATGCCCCACCACACCCACCCTACCCCACCACACCACACCCCACCACACCATGCCCCACCACACCCTACCACATCCCACCACACCACACCCACCACACCCACCACACCCACCACACCACACCCACCACACCCACCACACCCACCCCACCACACCCACCCCACCACACCCCACCGCATCTGCCCCAGTTCTTCAAGTCACATCAAGAATGAGCCCCTCCTCCAAGTCAGACACAGCCCCTGCCCCCTTTACTCGGGGACCCACATGAAGCCTGAGCTGCCCATTGGCTACGTCTATGTCGAGTGCCTCAGTCCAGTCCATGAATAGTCCTTGGTGGTGCAGATCTTTCTGCATTCAAACTTTTAGGTTAAAATTCTAAAACAAATGTATAACCCCAAAATACATGAAAGGTAAAGTTACCAATTCTTTGTAACATTTGCAAACACACATGTACATCAAACAAAATATATTTTTAAATGGTTATTATTAACTCATCCCACTAAAAATGATCACAGCAAAGAGAAACACTTTGGAGTAAACTAAAATAGGTGTATAATTCAATTTCTTCTCTCACCAAAAGCCGTGCTGCCATGTAAATGGGGGGATTTCTTTGCCTGTAAGCTAACATCACAGTGTCAGAATTACAGTATGTTTAACCAGTATAGGGCTCTGTTTTTGTTATGTTTTTATTTTTTTTCCTCTCTGCATTTGTGTAGCAAACATAGTTATCCCAATAGGGAAGACATACATCCAGTGGTGAAATAAGATTTTAAACACTATGATAAAAAAAAATGACAGTCACAAACAGCGTCATATAAAGTAAGCTGCATATTCTCTGTCCCATGCTACCTAATTTGTCTGTGGACATACTTTGGAAGCAATTAACAATCTCTAGCCCCCTGTGGTAACAGGAATTCCCTACTGTGGGACATGCAAATTAGTAGACACCTTGGGGATAACAAGTCTAACATCTTATTTTTATTTTATTTTATTTATTTATTTATTTATTTTAGATGAAGGACCCGACATTGGGAGAAATTAAATCGGTTAACCCATGTCATAAACTTAAGTGGAGCAAATACAAAGTGCCTAACTTTCTGCCCAAGTTATGTCCCATATTTTGTTCCTGCTTTAACTGAATTAGCTCCCAGGAATTATCCTATCACTGCTTTACCCACTAAACACATCTGTTTTCTGGGATCTAAGAGATGAGAGGTGTTAAGTTAGGCCCGGTATTCCCATTACAGTAAGGTACTGCTTGGAATGAAATAGGGCCTCTAAAATCTTGAAAAGGGAACATTTGGGTGCACTTAAACTCATATGTAGCTAAATGGTTAGTATCTTTTAATAAGTATGAAAAGGTCCCTAGAAAAACAACTTAGATATATGTTCATTAAACTCAGTTTTATTGAAAATAGAATAACCCTAGACACAGGTCATGTCTACTGTTGAGGCAATGGTCCTACACCACCCAACCATGATCTATTCTATTCTGAAAAATGATGAGAAATATGCACAGGATTAATAGTAAAACATGATTTGGATGGCAGAAGCGGGAAAATGGTGCAGTAGTTAAGAGTTCTTGCTTGTTCCTGCAAAGAACCTATGTTCAATTCCAGTGCCCAAATGATGCCTAACTGCCTGTAACTCCAGTTCCTAGGCATCCACTGTCCTCCTCTGACCTCACAGGCTCCTTAATGCACACGGTGCACAAATACACACTCAGGAATACACAGAGACATGCAAAAAAGTAAGCGAGTACATGTTTTAAAATAAGATTTCAGTTACGATCCTGGCAATGAACACATGCCTGGATGATGGGCATTTTACTCTGTCTCCTCGCAAATGTAAATCTTTAGATGACAGTAGTTGCAGTTACAGAGCAGAACCTTGATCAGATCTGGAAATCTCACCACGTGGCTCCTCAGGTGGCATGGCGGAGTGCGTACTTGCAAGCCGTGAGCAGACAGGATGTGCGACTGGGCAGAAAAGGATGGGGTAACTATTGAGATGTAGTATGAACGCATTAATAAAAAACAAAACAAAAACAAAAAACAAAAAAAAAGAAGGAAAGAAGGAAAACTGCCTTTCATGGTATATACTCACATATAAGTGGATATTAGCCCAACATAGATGTCCTCTGAGAGACACCGTCCAGCGGGCCATCGGGACAGATACTGAGACCCAAAGCCAGAGTCTGGGCAGAATGCTGAGAGTTGTGTGGAAGAGTTGAAGGATGGAAGGACTCGGAGGGAGGGGCGTCAGGAACCCCAAAGGGAGACCATCAAGGCCAAAGGATCTGGATGCAGGGGGGTCTGCACAAAGTGATGCACCCCACCAAGGACGACAACACAAGCAGAGAACCTAGACCCTCTGTTCAGATGTAGCTGATGGACAGCTTATTCTCTATGTGAGGGGGGAGGAGAAGAGGGAGACTGCCTCAGATCCTTTGGCATGAATGCTGGTGCCCACGATTTGATTCCCCTTGGCTTGGCGGCCTTGCGGGCACACGGAGGAAGGGGATGCAGGCTATGCAGATGAGACCTGATAAACTGCGGCCAGATGGTCAGAAAGAGGGCCTCCTCTGTAGGAGGTCGGGGGGGGGGGAGGGGAATGGGGCAGAGGGAAAGGGGAGGGAGAGTAGGAACAGGAAGATAAGGGTGAGGGGATAGCAATAGGGATATAATGTGAATAAATTGTAATCAATTTTAAAAATCAATTTAAAAAAAGGAAAACTGCTTTTGGCATATGATTTCAGGCCATCATGGCAAGAAGGGCTTCGGAGAGTTATGGCAACAGGTACTTGAGGCAACAGCTCCATATTTGGTAGACCAGGAAGCAGAGACAGGACTGGAAGCAGGGACAAACTCTAACCCTCAAGTCCAGAGCATTCTGGTCTATGTCCACAGACTAGGGCTGATGTCACCAAGGGCCTGCTGCTTCATAAAACACTACCAGCTGGTGACCAAGTATTCAGATGCAAGGCCACGTAGGGGAACATTCCACATTCACGTTTGAAGATCCTCCGTGTATCTGTCCCCCTGGATAACAGACTGCTTTTGGGTGTGGAATGTTTTTCAATGCAATGAACACACATTGAATTTTTAGCATACATCCTCCTGTCTGCCTAATGCTTGCTGTGTGTATTGAGGAGAAAGAGTCAGATATATTGTGGGATCTCAGAGGGAAGCACAGCCAGGAATAACCAATTGCCAGGATGGATTCTCAGTGTGTGGGGAAAGCACATGTTAAAAGCCAGACTGAGTTAAAGAAAGGTGTTCTGCAGAGTCTCTGTGCTGACCCGGTATAAGAAAGCATTGATTTTTTGGAGTCATTTCACCTGAATTCATTCTACTACTGCCATAGAGGACATAATCCTGTTTAGACAATCCACGTTCTCCCTATCTTATTCTCCTTATTTATAGAACAGGACTGATAATTAATCAGGATTGCTGCATGAATGTTTGGAGGATAAAACAGATGTCTGGAACATGGTGTGTAGTAAACTGCGCAAATAAGTAAAACTATACTGCTTTCTTCTGCGTTTCTGAAGGAGTGGTAAATTAGAGAATGTGATTAACAGAACCAGGGCCTGTGCTTCTTGCTCCCTGGAAGTCTAGCAAGTTAGTCTTTGAATGACAAGGCTGACAAGACAGAGAGCATCCCAGATCCTCTGAAACATATAACTAGTATAAAGATGTATAGAGTACTCAGGATGAGGATTTAGGAATGAGAATTAAGTGTGTGTGATATTTCAGGAAGCCAACAGTAGGATTTGAGTAGCGAGTAGAATTAACAGTGACATAGTGGTATATAGACCACACAGATACAGGACTGTATGCATAGTTCACTGTCTAGTCATCTCCCGTGTCTACTGAAGCAACTATCTTCCATCAAAGTCCATGCCATGGAACACATACAGGACATCTGAGTAACCCTCTTGTTTTAACCCACTGACATGGGCCTGACTAGTCTCAGTGTCCTCTGTAACCTCTTTCTTTATCCTCTCCTAATACACATGGGACTGTCTTTTATTCTTCCCATTTTATATTATATGTAGGCTCAATTTTCTTAGCAAATATATTTTGTTACAAACTTATTAACCAAGAGTACCTCACTTATAATCCTACTAACCTAAACAATAGGAAAAGAAGATTAAAGAATACAATAATGCAACCGTACGGATATCAGTTCTGAGGAACGATTCTCCTGGTGTAATCAGCAGGATATCTTCTGCTGGAATCTGGAGCAACCAGAACCCAGAACCTCAGCCAGAGCCCAGAGCCCTGAAGCCTTCCCTCTAGCAGTTCTCTCTAGGAGAAACTTGAAGTGGAGCAATGAACAGCCAAAACCATCCCAAGTCTCTAAAGCCCCTGCCTCTTGTTTTTGCCTCACACTTATACCTCCTCTCAGAATTTGTTCAAGGATGTTTTTCAGCTGGTTAACAACCAATCTCCCCTACACAGTGGTTCAACTTCTAAGGGGATAAACATCAACATCTGCCCTATTTTTGAGCAAGTGCAAGCCAATGTTATACATCTGTTTGAGTTGTAATATCCTAGCTGTAAGAAAGAATGTCATGTTATAAGGACCAAGTATCCCTTATTATTCCCTTGCTATATGAATGCATTTATGTATTATGTACTAAGAGGTCTTTCCTGGTCAGGTCTAATCTTTATAAGTTTTGTTGGCAACCATATTTTTTCACTCCCTGTAGAAATATACGCATAGCCCCGGCCCCACCTCAAAACTTTTGCAGGTTTCCAGCCTATGTTCAATAAATCTTTATGGTAAATTGGTTGTCATAATTCCTCAGTTTTTCTATAACCCAACGTCTCTCAGCTGCTGTTGTTCCTTCATCACCAACATTCAGAAAATTTAAAGTCAACAATTATAATTTATTCATATTACATCCAGATTGTTAGCCTTCACTTGTATCTTCCCGTTCTCTTCCTCCCTCTTCTGCCCCGTTCCCCTCCCCTTATTTATCTATAAAACTTTAGTAGGCAGTAAGACCAATTACAATGAAATGAAGCTACTATCTCACATCTTTTCTTCATGTATAAAAGAATGAAATTTCATCTGTAAGAACATGTGGAATATAAAGATATAAATCTGGATTGCTTAGGAAAAATGAAGGAAAAAAAATCTCCCTGTCTTATTCAGTGTTCTATTGCTATGACAAGACACCATGACCATGGCTACCCTTATAAAGGAAAGCATTTAATTGGAGCTTCCTTACAGTTTCAGAGGTTTAGTCATCATGATGGGGATTGTGACGGCATGTAGCAAGACATGGTGTTGGAGAAGTATTGAGAGATTGATGCCCATATCTACAGGCAACAGGAAGAAGAGAGACATAAGACCAGCCTGGGTTTTTTGAAAACTCAAAACTCACCTACCCCCTCACCCCCACTAATGGCACACAGTGACAAGGCATCACCTACCCCAACAAGGTGCCTCTCACTAACAGCCAGACCTTCAAATATATAGGCCTATTGTGGCTGTTCTTATTCAAACCACCATACTTTTTCTTTTTGCAAAGATCCATTAGAAGGCTTGCTGTTGGGCATTATAATGGTAGGTGTATGGAGCATTGGGCAATAGTTGCAGTGGGTATTTCAGATAAAGCTGATTTCCATGAGTCCACGTAACAGGAGTGGCTGTAGCCAGCACTACAAACAAAGGCACTCCTAATGCAATTCCATAATTATGGAGTTGGTTTATCCTCAGCTAGCCCCTGCACAGAAACAAACTAAGTGATGGCAGCGAGTCTATTGATTTCTCTTTTAGATACTTTAAAGCTTGTTAAATATAGGTAGTTTCTCTAGTTGCATGTTTACTACTTCACATTTGCAGCTTTCACGGTGACAAAACTTCACCCCCCTGTCATGTGCGTGATGTGCTCAACTGTCCTAAGCACTGGCAATGCTGTGATTGATGGACACGTATCCAACAAACACTTCATACTTTGTCACACGAGGCTAATTTAGACTGTCGTAAATTACTGGTCTGTGGAGTAGAAAGTTGTGTGGTTATAGGAGGATGGGTTTAACTGTGTGTTCTGACAGTCTAGCTCTGTGACGTGGTACTGTTTTATTAGTATTTCATGAGATCTAAAGCAGAGTTACTCTCTTTATACATCCATGTAGCAGTATATGCTGGCTGGAGAGCTGTACTATTAGGGAGACCACAAGTTTAATCAGCACTTTTTCTGAAAACATGCCTTAGTAATGAGCAGTGTAAATGAGATCTCATAGAAGACCCACCAGAGAGGCATGGTCCACAATAAAAGACAATCCATTCCTTCACCAAGGACACGGATCAGATTCTCTCCTCAGTAAGCTGCACACATCAACTGGACAACTGACTTTAAATAGGAGCAATTGATGGAGATTTCCCTCCCCACCTGAGCACTGTGATGCTGGGGAAATCTGTGCATCTTAGCTCATGCCTTGGGTACATTATTATCTGAGAATACTAGGAAGCAGAAATATTGGGTAACTTTCTAATAAATGATACTTCAACATTCAATTTGTTCTGTCTTTTCAGGCAGAATTAGTTTTAGAAGTATTTTTGTTCATTTATTATTGGGAAAGACCTTACTAACTTATTCAAGCAAGAAAATTACCCCAAAAGCTCACAAGATTTATAATGCTTGGGAAAAAAAAGGCAATTCAAAACCTAATGAGACATTTTAGGCCTCATTTACATCTCTAACCTGACCCATTTTCTGCAAAACGTTTTCCTTGGTAATTTACATACTAAAAGCTAGTTATTTATCCATCCCTAACCAAAAACTTGATGAGATTACTAATACCACAGTGAAGTTACGATTACCCTAAAAGCTAAATACAGCCATTTCTCGGAGGTTGGCCATTCAGTCATTTATTTAGCTATAATCTTCATTACAGGCTGGCAATGTACCCAAACTCTGAACAAAAAATGACATGAAAGCTCCTCCAATGTTTCATTGCCACACTCAGATTAACAGCATCAATATGCCCAGGAATTCACACAGTAAAGAACAGTGAGGCATTTTGGAAAAGAAGCAGCGCCGTGAAGTTCTTTTTCCCAAACTAGTTCAAGTAACATATATGTGTTTTGTAATATGTTAAAACTTTGCGTGCATTTGAAGCTAGTAATTTTATTGCTTCATTACTATAATTACTGTATTTGTTGCTGTCGAGGTGTGCAAGGAGCTGTTTCTCTGCATGTGCAGTTACACATGTGTGTGGGTATGTGTACTTGTGTATATTTGTATGTGAGTGGGAAAGTCAGAGATCAACTCTAGGTGTCATTTCTCCTCAGAGACAACCCACTGTGTTTCTTTCTGTGTCCCAGGGCTTGTCAGTTTGGTGCCACTGGCTGGCCACAAATCCCGAGCCATCCCCTCTCTCCACCTCCCCTAAACCTATAGAAGAAGAACCAGCCAGCACACCTGGCCTTCTATACAGGTTCTGGTCACTGAACTCTAGTTCTCAGGCTTGCATGGAAAACACTGCACTGACTTAGTTATCTCACCTGCATGAGATCTAGTTACTGTTTTGTGCTTGCTTATGAAAGGATATCAACTTCCAATATTCAAAGGGAAAGGAAGGCCCCAACAAGGAGCTGAAGTGCATACAGGCAGCATCATATCTCATAAGTTTCAGGAATTTTTTTTCATGATAGATGTAGAAAGGGAAATACTAGAAACCAGGGTCCTGAAAATGATGAAGACAGAAGGACATAGGGACAGGTTGGCAGACAGATATAAAGCTGGACATTACAGCAGTCAGTTGTGTGCCACATGTCAAACAAGGGTGACTATAACCAGCAATACAGTGTATATTTCGAAATAGTCAGGAGAAAAGATTTTGATAAAAAGTTGTTTTAATAACAAGGCAGTTACACACAATCAAACTAATGTATATACTAAGTAAAATGTTGTACTGCGTGCATACATCAAAACACCACACTACCCCTGAATATGTTATTAGGAACTGACCAACAATATATATCCATATGTATATAAGCGACTAATATTTTAAGGGGAATTGCAAAAAAACAAGGTTTTAGGATCTCAATGAGGAAAGTGATTATTTTTCAAGCTTGTGGACTTGAATTTGGGTACCCAACACCCATATAAAATGCTGCATAGTTTGTGGTAAACATCTGCGAACACAGTGAAAGTGGAATTATATAGAAAGACAGACTCTGAGCCAATCAGTGTACCTAAAAGGGCAAGTTCAAGGTACAATGAGAGGCCAAATGTCAACAAATAAGGTAGAGAAGCAACTTAAGAAGACATTCTGATGGTCATATTCTGTCATAGACAAGAGTACCTGCACACAATGTGCGCACACACACATACACACACACGCACACACACACACACACACACCACAAGATATGAGTCCATGGTTGTGAAATCAGACATTGATCATATCAAATTCTCCCCAGAATTGAATGCACACCACCAACTATGCTCTACCTTAATCCATCTTTATTAATTATTACCAATAGCACTTGTCACTGGATACACGTATGGCATAAGGAAAACAACAAAGGATATATCTTTTCTAAGGCCAACCCTCAGGGAAAAGAGAAAAGAAAAATCCAGTCCTAGAGTCACTCACATTTTTAAGGAAAGTCATCAGGCAATCAGGTGACTCAATTTGTCTCCCTTTGGAGGAAATGAGAGGGAAGAGTTGGCCTGGACTGTTGCACCAATGGGATGACCATGAATGAAATACAAAAATTGAAGAGGGAACTTCTCTGGTATGGTGTGGTGGAACTGACTCTCTTATAGAGTGATAAACATTTTTAGAGGAAAATCCTTTATGCTTTGTTGAATTTCTTTTCATTTTTTTTCCAGAATCTTTAATGTGCTATTATAAAGTGAGCAGGCTGGATACACACCAATGCATCTTTACACTAGACTTGAATATTCTTAACAAGATTCATTCCAGTGCCAACAATATGAAACACAGATCCTTAATGGATTTTCTACTTAACGACCACCAAGCATATGTTTTCAGTGTGTTACCCTCATCTATAGTGAAAATTGTATATAACAACACATGTGCAGGAAAAAAACTTTAAAACTCAGAAAATTATGGGCATAACCATTCACTTTTTACGTGTGCATTATTCTTGATCAAGGTATTGATGTACTGGTTCTTATGTAAGACACTATCATCTCTTTCCAGGTGAAGATCTACTACCTAAATAAAACTCCCAGATCCGGGGACCAAGTGGCCATCACTCTTAACCTGTGAAAGGTCAGCAGACTGAGGCGCAGCACACTTTGCTGGCAGTCAGTCCCCCTGGAGCTCAGCGACTGTGTCCAGAGAAGACCTCACAGGGGGTAAGTGTCTGTGTGTGATGCTTCGATAGCCTGGTCTTCTGGATGAACTCTTTATTGAATTCTCCAGTCAATCATGTCATTTGTTCCAACAAAAACTTTCAACTTATTTCTTCTTCTCTTTTCACTGGTTTTATACCTTGCTTACAGCTGCTAAATTTCCAGAAATGAATAATACCTCACTTTTTTTCTGCTCCTGAGCATGCGTAGAATGTTTCAACTAAAAATTCAGAGTGGAAGGCATAGAAGAGAGGCCATTCTTTACATTTTAAAATTATCCTAATGTTTGTTTTTAAATTATTTAAATATAGCTATTATCAATGGTGCAGCTGCCAAGGGCTTTGAGACCCTGTAATTATTTGCTAGTATTTTATATAGAAAAGGTATGAAAATACAAGATAGCTTTGGTTCCTAAGCAGGAAAGATAAAATGTTGCCAGGAGAAAAATCTAGAATAAGTCGTGTGGTGAACTGTGTGAATGAAATTTTGTTATGTTCTAGCAAGATCATTCAATGGAAATCAAGGATATTTTCTCTGCTAATGAGAAAAGCATCTTTAGCTACATAAAAGCAAGTCTATCCCAGAAGATAAGATATATGAAGTCATGCAAATCCAACTTTTATTGCTGGAATATTGTTGAGCACCAAGATCAGAACTGTGCTATAAGGTGGAAGTTTTCCATGGCTGAAGCTTCGGTTGAGTGTCTTGGTTTGAGGCTTCTAACTTTTTCCATATATGATACTGATTTTATTAACCCATTTATAAACAAGAATTATAAAAGCTACGAACGTGCGCAAATTCTCTGCATCATATGCCCTCTGGGTGTCTGACTAGTTTAAGGTCTCTGACTAAATTTAGAGAAAATTAGTTCCTGCATATGATATAGGCAAAGACTGAAGCAGAAATTCTATAGAATATCTAAATGTCACAGGTGTTATTGGAATGGAAATTCACTTTCCTATACATTTTCTAGGTGTTATAGATGGAGCTGTATACCATATTGTTACACTTTATTTCTGACTCCATCCCCCAGTCACCTTTTTCCAAATTACTAGCAACTAAAAATACCATTATGAAGTCAAGCATAGGAATGCTTCGGCAGAAACACAGAGTTCAGGTTGACTAGTGTCTTTAAGAAATATGGTATATGTCACTTTCAATATTGCTGGTGGCTTGAGCCAAACTAATCAACGTGGAAAAGATTTGATTTTGGAAACAAGTACTTCAAGCAGCCTAATCATTTCAGGGAAAGGGGGTGAAGGAGAGAGAAAACTGTATAAAAAGTTGTTACAGGAAAACCAGATCTCAGTTTTGAAAAATTCCAAGTTAGGAAAGACATATAGTTACAAGGCTCATTTGACTCATCCTTTAATAAAGATGTACTCTGTTGCTTTTAATTATGTGTATGTGTGTCGAGGGCAGAGGCAGTGAGTGTGGGTGCCTACAGAAACCAAAAGACAGAGGTGGATCCTCTGGACCTCTAGGGCTGAAATTATAGTCAAGTGTTAGCTATTCATCCTGGCCTCTGGGAGTCAAACTCAAGTCTCTGAGAGAAAAATGTGTACTCCTAACTGTTGTGCCATCTCTCTAGATGTTTTGTAGCCTTTTGGCCATGAAGCTATTTACATTTTTTTTCATTGAAAAAATTCAAGTTTTATATCATTTAAAGAACATTAGAAAGGATTTTTTTTCCTGAGTAAAGTGAGATGTGCATTTACAGTCATTGTAGTGAACAAAAATGGGATGTGTTATTCTGCATTTTAAGTAAAATTGGTTGTCAAGTTAGCAATAAGTAAAGAAAATGTTACTTTTAAATAATACCCTTCGGTCAGATGATGCATAAACAAATTAGCAACATACTAGACTTCTTGCTACAGAAAATGCTTGTCCATTTTGAGGCATGAACTTCCGTGCATCCTCTGATGTCCCCCTGTTTATGATCAAGCTTATCATCATGCTATAATCAGATGTGTGTTTGTTTTACATAAGTGTCCTCGCGAACCAATACAACAGGTCCTGGTGTTTTTGACAGCATCTTTTCACCTAGTTATCCGAGTGGCATGCAAGCATTGCAGATACTCTCATCTTTCAGAGATTAAATAGCACCCATCAGAGGCACACAAGGGTTTTTATTCTAGAGATAGATCTTAAAACAAAAAGCAAAACTATCCTCCCTAACAACTTTAATTTTCCCTGGGATTTTGGCATTTTACAGTGTGGAGAAAAGAGGTGTGGTAAAACGCTGCATCCCTTGGCTCTCCAGTTTAGAACGGAGGCCGTGCTTGTTCCGAGATGCAGCGTCTCATACTTGGCTACTATCGTTTACACTTCATCCCATGTTTTGACACCTTCCCTTATCAGAAAGTGGGGAAAACATCAAAATACATTCCTTGTATCTTCATTTTGAAGCTTAGCTGCTCAATTCTGTAACTAACATCTCTATAATATGTGTTGTCACTGGGAAGAATAAAAAAAAAATCTCCCTTTGAGTGCATAACTGCAATAATGTTTTTAGTTGCAAGCTATAATTAATGTGAATAATGGCAACAGAGGCAATGCTTAAGAAAAGTAATTTGAGTCTTTAGTTAACCAAGTTTAATATAAGCTACTTAACAAGTGTTTATGCACCAGGAGCCTTGTTGGGAGAGGTAAGGGATCCTGCAGCTTACACCTGCACCGTGCTATCATTACAGGGTTAGCTGAGTGTTATAAAAGGTAAGGCACAAGTTTCCTCGAAGCTTACACAAAGCAGGAAAAGTTCCCAATATAGTACAGATGAAGAGAAAGTAGGAACGTAACGTTTGAGATTCAGTGAAAGCAGAATTTGAATTTGGAAAGCAAAAGTGCATGGGCAGTTTCCTGAGATGGAGAGCTAGCTGGCACTAAAGGCCACATGTTGCGGTGACTGAAGCATAGGGAAAAGTGTAAGAAAAAAAAATGAATCTGGATTACTCCAGTTCAAGAGAGGAGGGAAGGTCACTGGGGATTGTGGTGACTCAATGGAAGACATATGACATCCCATTAAAGGGCAAGGAGAATGTGAGGCCTTAGACAGGAAAGGATGTGGCCAGATTTCCATTAATAATACCTGTGGTTGATGAACAGGCATGAAAAGGAAGAGAAGGCATGCAGAGATAAATATTGAAAATTTTATATGAAATCAGAAATGAGAAGAGGATAAAGGTGTATGGGCCTAAGAAGAGATGGAGACAAATATAAGAATTCCGCTATTGGTTCAGAAAGAATTGACCAGAGCCAATAAAGATGTGAACAAGGTGGTCTCAAAATGAATCTTCTGGATCTGGCTTGTGGCGTTTCCAGTTGCGTTCATCCTGAAACAGCTATAAGTTAGCCATGATAGATATAAGAGTTTCTTGTTTGCAGCCTGCACCTCAAAAATCTGGGCTAAACAACTAACTTTGAAATCATTGACTTCTGTCTGATAGCAAGTAACAGAAGGCAAGAGAATGAATGGGATTATGAATGAAGAGATGGTAGAAAGATAAAAGATAAAGTCCCAAACATACAGGCCTGGGAATGGCCTCATTCTTTAGTTATTGGTTAGCAAGGAAACCGTGAAGGAAGCTGAGGAGGAACAGACAAAGTGATAGGAGAAATATAGAGTAAAGAGACGCCCTGGAAAGCAAGGGGAAAGACACTACTTCCAAAGAAATACTACACTACACACTGAGCTGTGAGATATCCCTCACATTAGATGAGGTCTTCTTCATCTGTCTTTGCTTTGTAGACCAGGCTGGCCCAGAACTCACAGAGATCCGCCTACTTCTGCCTCCCAAGTGCTGGGATTAAAGGCATCCACCACCATGCCTGGCATCAGCCGCTATCTTTGCTACAGAGCTTTTGTAAAGGACTAGGGCAGAAATCCACACTAGAGGGCATTGTTCCATAAATGCCAGATGGGGGAAGTAGGATCAGCAAGTTCAGAAAACTCTTCGTGAATTTAGGTGTGAAACTAAAGGCAGAAGCTGCAGGGCATATGTAGGAAGATCTCCTTGGTTTTCTCCATAGCTCTAGATCTATTTCTCTAGGATGGGAATTCCCATATGAGTGTGGAAGGAATGAGGAGACATATGACCTGAACAGGGTAATAAGAATGTGAATGGCCACAGAAGTAACATAATAGGAAATAAAATTTTGAAAGTACCTGGTGTGAACATTCTAATGGGATCAGAAATAGATGTAAAAAAAAAAGAAAGAAAGAAAAAGAAAAGAACTGTGCAAATGAGTGAGGTGAAAAAAATGCTTGATTAAGGCAACAAGATAGCCCAATTTAATATAGCAAAGTAAAATTGGTAATTAAATTCTGTTTATTTATATATTTAACTGGAGGCAATTGAGACAGAGTTTCTCTGTGTAGCCCTGGATGTCCTGGAGCTTGTGTTGTAGACCAAGATGGCCCTTAATTCAGAAATCTACCTGCTTCTGCCTCCTGAGTGATGCGATTAAAGGAATGGGCTACCACTAGCTGGTTTAAATTCTTGTAATTCCTACTCTGTTCCCTCTCCCTTAATGGCGTGACCACCCATGAGGAGACTGGTGGCCTGAGAGGGAAAGTGAGGCAGGAGTGGCTGGAGAGTGATAAGACATCAGGCAACTGTTCTCGAGAGAACAGACTCTTGGGAAGCAGGCTTCCTCCAGCATCTCTTTTAGTTGGAGGAAACAATGGCTATTTGAACATTGGGGATTGGATAGAGGCTTTTGGGGTGAGTGTACATCATTGGCCTGGGGGCCAAGGTCCTGGGAGTGCCTTTTTTGCGCGAAAAGCAATACCCGGTGCTTGCTGTACATGCCCTTATAAAGAGAGGAGAAATTTAACTTGTAACCTGGACACCAGGCAATGTGACCACCTGAAGGGTGACAGAGGTGGGGATGTAAGGCTACATCCACCAGTACATACAGACCCAGAGCAGAGAGGGAAAGGCCTCTTCCCATTTCAAGATGAGATTTTCAGAGTTTGAAGACACCTTGATGTTATTCTTGCTCCAGGACAGCTCCCCTAATAGAATAGCTCCTTGGCTCCATACATTTAGGTGTTTTTAAAACTATTTGTGAGTAAGTAACTAATGTGGAATGATGGGAAAGATCAGTTAAATGTATATATTAAGAAACAAATGGACTGATATTTTAGAGCAGTTAGTGAAGTGTCTGATAGCATCCGTAACGCCATGTTGGATCCTCAGCTGTACATAATCCTGTAATCCTAGCAATTCAAAGGTAAAGGTGGGAGCAATAGAAGTTCAAATTCATGCTCAGCTACATAGCAAGACCCTGGCTATAAAGGGAAAAAAATCTCCACCTTCACTAGTATAAAAATTTTATATTGTGTCATTCAATGATCATTGGATTGGCATGGGAAGAGCAAGTTGCTGAAACTTTAAGCTCAGGAAGGTGCCTGGAGTTGTAAAAGAAGGAAAGGAAGGCATAGCCCCTCATGCAATAAAAAATAAACAGCGCACATGTATAGGTACTGTCAATAAGTAAGCGCAAATAGGATCTCTCATAATGGCTACTGTCTTTTTTTATTCCATGTGTGTCCATGTTTAGTGGTTTGAGAGGAAACAGCCAAGTTTTCACTTCATCTAACGATGTCCATCAGCCTTATGTATCATGGGCAACAAGTTCCTCATTGACTCTTTGCAGGCAGAGTCTCAGTAGGGTTGTTGAACAGACTCTTGGGTTCAATGATCAGAAAGTCTAGGGTTTGAAAGGTGTCTGTGCCACTCCTAGCTAGGCTTCATAGAAATATCAAGGATACGCTCATCCCTGAAATTTCTCATTTGTACGATGGGAATAGAAGCAAAGGTTTCTCAAGTGCGCCAAGGCAGTGTGTTGAATGGAAGAGGAGGATGCTATTAGCTACCACATGTGAGGTGTCTAGCAAGTAGATGCTAATGAAGCTATTTCTTTTATTATGCTGTTATTGCATCTCATATGTCCAATAAGCTAATATGTTAAGCCATACAATTCAAAATGGCTTCCCGAAGAAAAGCACATGGTCTCCTACCTCTAGGCTGCCATGACTTCTGTGATACCCTCCAGGTGTGCCTTATCCCTATCTGGCTGGCACATCAGCTTCACCCCTCAGGTCTTCCATCGCCCCAGGACTTCTCTGCTTAACCTCTAGACAGACACCACACAATCCTATCTAATGATATTGACAGTACCTCACAGGAACCCAGGTCAGCAACAGCACTAAGCAAAGCTATTTTCGAATTACAAAAAAGATCTCGTAATGCATTATGTTAGAAAATACAGATATTTGTTTGCCTCGAACGGTGTGGATACAAGTTCAGAGCAGGGGAAGGGAAACCTTGCGACTGTAAGCTTATCAAGGAGAATAAAGATTCTTCTTCTCGTCCATTTTCAGTCCTGTTTCTGGTGCTTTGAGCAAGAAAGTTAGAAAATCAGAAATCATAATGTGTGGTCTCAGAAATGGAAAGTTCTCACAAGCCCCCCGTCCTCCAAATACATGATACCTACTGAGCAGACGTCTTCAGCTGGCTACATTTCAAATATAATAACAAGATCTTTGAATAACATTATCCAAAGGTCTATCAAACATTAATCCCATGGAAATGTATTTAGAAAACCTAGTGTTTCAAAGTTAAGTAATTGGATTATTATTTAAATGAATCACTTTTTAAGTTGCTATGCCTAATGGGAACCTTGTGAGCAAAAAATTCAGCCTTTTAAAATTATACTTAAATTAAGTGATATTTAGTTACTTGCATATAATATAGATTTTATCAGTGCTAATCAAATGTAAGGACACATTAGGAAATGAAAGATGGATCACTTTATTCCTATAAAATGTATCCATTGAAGTTTTTAAAACTTCGCAAAAACCTCAAAAGTCTGAAAGTAATGACCTTAACTTATTTGTGTAGTGTGTGTGTGTGTGTGTGTGTGTGTGTGTGTGTGTGTGTGTGTGTGTGTGTGTCTTGTCTTAAAAAGAAAACTGAATAAAAGAGGTTTTAGAATGTGGATATTTCCACCAGTAATAATAAGCAGTGTTATAAGGGAACAGGGAAAGACAGTGAGTTTTCATTGAACATATCTCTGTGTTGAAAAGGCATATGAATATTATACAAGCCATACTTTATTTTATACTAGTTCCCTCACTGTGTTCTGAAATATTATAGTATGCAAAAAAGACACTGAACAAAATCAAATTTTTAACTCTCAGATCTGCAGCTATCAAATAACAGAACCAGGAGCAGTTTCTCTCAGATGGCAAAGCGCACGCTCTGAACACTGACATATGAAATCTCAATCCATTTTTGGATTGTCTAGGGAGGTCTGAACCGTTAACCTAGTCATGGCAAGTTCTTAACTAATTTGTTCTGATGTTGACATAATGGAGATGAAGTAGTTAAGAGTTGAAAAGCAACGAATGAACAAATGATTTATGGGGTCTTGGAAAATTCAGGCTACTAAAGCAAGTTTTGTCAAAAGTTGTCATTTTCTATGGAGGACTCTTAGACTGACAAACTGGGCAGTGGGAGTCTGAGATCATAGAGCAAGGCTTCCATCACAGTAAACTTGGTTCAATATGAGCTGAGAAGTTGAGTAGGCACATCATGCTAGAATTGAATTATATTGGTGATTGAAAGTTATTGATATAATTATGTAAAGTATAAGGTTTCAGAATGTGATTTAAATTCTTTAAAGCATGTTGTTTCTTGTTTCCATGTAAAATAGTTTAAAAACATTTTGGAAGAATAACATTATGAATTTTTAGAATTATATTCTTGTAATCAGTTAGAAATTTCTCTAAGAATCAGTGGTAAGAATTCTCTAAGAATTATGGTATACCTACTATAGATTTGAGGAGTATGTGACAATATGTAACTCACTTAGTGGAGACACCTTATTATTATTTTTGTTTGTATATGTAGTAGAGTAACTAATTTGTATACAATAATTGATATAAATACAGAAATACAAAAGTGTTGGAGTTTCTAACAGCTTAAGTGGAGATGATCCAAACCAAAGCCAGAGAGAGTGACTTTAACTTCAAAAAGAGTGTTTATTTGGAGTTCATATTTTACATAAGCTAAGAGAACCCTGATTTTAAAATAATGTAAGTGGCATTTCAGAAAGCTTTCCATTTGTATTTAGTTTCTAAATATTCAATAGCACACAGAAAGGGTTCATAAGAGTATTATGACTGACATATAACAATCCCTTTGTTAAGCAGCTTAGTATGGACGATACAAATCAAAGATGACGGTGCGAACACAGACATCAATATGTTTCCTGTGAGTTTTAAAATACCACTAATTTTTGAAAGTTTTGGCCATCTTGATTATTCTGTCAACTTCTTGGTAGTCAATCCCTGTTTAGGGCTCCTGATTAAACCCTGTCACTTCAGAGGAAGTTCAAGAGACTGTGCATTACAGAAACAGTGGTTACTAATCAATACATTTTGAACCACACACAGGGTATATCTTTAAGGACATAATTCATCAAAAACAGGCTTACCAGGCTCTTCATGATATTTTCATTGATTTTCTTTCTACTGGAAGACATGGCAAATACTTGGTCTGACACAGAGTTACACTGAAAATAAAGAAATTAGTTCTTTAAAAAAATGCTCAATTATAAGTAAAATAATCAAATGAAAGAATTTGGATGGAGGAAATAATCTCTTGGGTTTAATATGCCACCCTTATATTTTAATACCCTCTGTAGATTTCAGAATGAGGCAACCTGAAACCCTCTCTTAAAATTAATTTTTTTGCACTTTGAAATTATAATTACATTATTTTCCTCTTCCTTTTCCTTCCCCCAAACATCTCCAAATGCCTTTCCTTGTGCTCTTTCAGAAGTATGCCCTTTTTCGTTATTTGTTATTACATACAACTATATATATACACACACATATACTCCTAAATATATAAGTACAACAAGATCAGTCTATATAGTGTTATTTGTATATGTATTATCAGAACTAGGCATTAGGTATTGGATAACCAATTGGTGTGCTCATCCTGTGCTCCTGATGACAGCATTCCTTAGTTGCCCATAGTTCTTTGGGATTGAGGATTCAAAGGGTTCCCCCACCCACTTTAACACATCGTTTAGGCAGTCATGGTGCATAGACTTTATAGGTATGTGTTCTGACGTTCCTAGGGGATGCACCCTCACAACATACTCCCTGATCTTCTTGCTCTTACAACCTTTCTGTCCCCTCTTCTGAAATGTTTTCTGAATCTTAGATGCAGGGGTTTCACTGTAGATGGATATGTTGTTATTGGACTCCACAACTCTGCATTTTGAGTGGTTGTATTTTTCTATAATGGTCTCTGTCCACTGCATCTGTTGAAAAGAGAAGTTCCCTTGAAGGTGAGGACTGTGATTACCTGCAGGCATAAGAACAAATATTTAGAATGTTGCCAGGGATTATGCAGATTTAGTAAGATGAAAATTTGTAGGTTCTCCTCCGATATTTGTGCATCATAAAGCTGGGCAGCGGGCTAGGTTTCCAGTCCTAGACACTATTTCCCTGATGTTGAGCGAATGTTAGGTTCAACTAAAGAGGTGCTGGTTACTGAAAAGGTATCTCATGCCAACACTGATTCACATAAGAAACTCAAGACTCTACGTGTGAATTCTGCTATTCATTTGTGTGAGATGGAAGCTTAAAAAATAACTACATTTAGTGCTTACCAATTGAAAATAAATATACATAGTTGCACTTGAGCTGTACATACTTATGTATTAAAGAAAATATGGATGATATGGTGACGTTCATATTGTAAAGTACCCTAAAAATAAATCCTCCTGAACAGCAAACCATTGGTCTATAAAAAGAATAATAGCTTTCTAATCTTGAAAATCTTTATCTCCATATATAATGCTAGCATGAAATCAAGGCAACATATTCTATTCATTATTCCACAAAGAAACTAAAATAACACACCTTAAATTGTTTTACAAGATAGACTATTAGTGCTCAGTCAAAGGTACAGAAAGAAAATGATCTGTAAATGAGATTTTTGTCATTTCAATAGTCAATTTTGCTTGCTGACATTTAGCCCCTTTAGGTCATAATTTGTACATTTTACTCAATATCTGACAAAATAGTACATTATTATAATGTTACCACGAAAGACACAACTTATTATGGCTGCTTGGGAAACATCCTCCCATGTTGCCAGAAGAAAATTTCAATCTGTGGACGGGTGAGATGGCTCAAGCCTGACAACCCTGACAACAATTCTATCCCTGATACCCACACGGTGGAAAGAAATAACTGACTCCAGCAAGTTCTCCTCTTATCTCTGTATGCTCCCTGTGCCATGCCCCTTTCTGCTCAGACCAACACACATGACTATATAAGTCAATGTAAAAGAAAAAGTTATTTGAAAAAAAACCTATTAGTGAAACAGAACAAACATAGAGGTTAGAGAGATGGCTCAGTGATGAGAAGTGCTTACTCTCGAAATCCATGAGCTCTACTGCCTTCCCCACACATGCCTGGCATCCTTACTCTGACTGGAGGATTCTGGGAGTTTTTCAGGCTTCCAGCTTAGCAGAGGAAACGCAAGCAAGCAGGTTGAGGGAGAGACCATGCGTCAAAAGGAGATGGAGAGAGTGTTGCAAGAAGGCACAGGTACTCTCTTCTGGCACAGCTGGGAGCAGGCACCCAAGCACACAGACAAATACGGTAAAAGTAAAAGAAAAATGCATATGTAAAATCTTTGCAATCAAAAGAAGAAACACACAGTGACACTCAGCATTGACTCAGACAGTCACAGACCATCAGTTTTCTTTCTCTGGTCTAGTGTTACTTTGGCACCATACAACACATCCTTCCATACCTTTTTCATCATTGCAATTCACCCATTGGACTGTCAGATACACCTGTAGCTTCAGTAAGAGTTACTGTGCATGTGTAAGTTTATGACTTTGTATCCCTGAGCAGTATTCCATTAAGTGACAATATGCGATGTATTGATACAATTACAACAAGGCGCAACTTTCTGTTGTGATTCAGTGTTTAATTTCTTTTGAATACTGATGCTGTGGATGTTAAAGCACAGGTATTTATGTGGATATGTATTTCATTCATCTTGGGCAAACATCTACAAAGTAGGGTTTCCTCTGTATTATATTTTGTTTGGAAATTTATATTATATATATATATATGTATATATATATATATTGCTTTTTATGAAATTATCAATTTACTTTCTAAAATTCCTGTACCTTTCTGGGTACTTGTTAGTGGTAATACTGAGACTTGCAGTAATCTTTCACCAGATTTGGGTAATTTCTTCGCTTGAACATAGAAATTAAGGACTCAAAGGCCAGGCTCATGGACAGACATCCCGAGTCCTCTCTAACTCTTAGTAGTGTGTTAGTAGTGTGTGTTCCAGCTACATGACTGCACTTTAGGACACCCTGATTTCAGTTCCCAGGGAGGGAGCTGGTCTTTCTGCTTCTCTCTCTGTATTGTGATGAGTAATGCTTACAAGCACACAGCCTGGGCAGCCTTAGGACTTGCTTCCTGATTTCCCTTCTCTAGAGGATTAGAATCCAGGTCTTCCTGACTATCCAATGCTTGAAAATTCTTCTCAAATATTACTCCTGGTTTGCTGTTTTATTGTTTGTTTATTTGCTTGCTTGCTTGCTTGCTTGCTTTAAGTAAGGATAGTATTTCTGTTCCATGTTACAAAAATTTTCACAGAAGTAGATATTCTTGTTTCTTTGGTCTTTGGAGACATAATTCATATGCCATTCATACTTGGAAACTACAGTTGCCTTCCTGCCTGTCCCCCTTTTCTGAGGAGACAAGTTCCCTGTGAGTGTATCTCTATTCACACTGCTTCCATCAATGATGACATTTATTTTACGCCGCATGCCATGTGTTGATTTACTTTTCTTCCTCACCATATAATGCTACCCATGAGGGCAGGAATTGATATTTATTCATCTCCATGGCCTGCATACTAGCACATCACCTATATATTATCGAATCTATCAACAACTGCTCCACAATGAACAGCTGGAATTATTCTGCCTTGTCTACATACTAGGCCTGTATATCTCATGTTAGTCTCCGAGATTGCAGCAACATGGCCTGACTTCTTTGTCACAAGCCCTTTCTCTGTAGGAGCTATACTCTCCAGCAAAGTTGGGACCCACAAGAATCTTCAGAGCTTTCTGCTTCTGAATCTTACTTCACTTTTTTTTTCTACCTAAAATTCCTTCCAAATACTATGGTTCACCATCATGGGTCAAATCACCTCAGGGCTTCCTTGGGTTAATGTCTTAGGCTTTGTGTCCATTTGTAGTATCCCAATCGATGTATGTCCTACCCTACAAGTAGTTTATTCTCTGTCACATCATTCTGTTAGGCTTACCAACAACCCCGTCCATCTGTATCATCCTCATTAGCTACTTTATTCTCTCTTTGTGTGAAAAAAAAATGCATGCTGCTGTTTTTTTTTTTTTTTTTTTTTTTTTTTTTTTTGGATATGCCCCTCAGGGTAGACATCCTAGAACAATTTGCTGAGTAAACTCTGAAAACAACAAGAGAAAATTCTTGATAGTTGTAGTTGCCAGAACCATTTTTAACTAAAAAGCCTAACTGAAGATAGGATCCACCTACAATAAAAATTTTTAAGTGTGTCTATTAGTAACCCTTACTGTCCTCAAGAAGGGGTACAATTAGCATAACTTTGTAACTGTAAAACATTTGCGTTTTCCACTCTAAAGATCCCTATACTCTTTAGTTCTGGCTCTTAACCTCCCTACTCCTCCAGCCCACTTTATGTGCCTGTGGATTTGCAGTTCCATGAGTTTATTCAACAGAACCATGACATTTGTGTCAATGATATATGGCATTTGTGACTGGAACCTTTGACTCGACACGATAACACCAATTCATCCATGTTGTTGAAAGTACCAGTGCTTCTCTGCTTTTCATTGTCAAGAAATAATTCACAGTATGAACATCCTATATATATGTACATATATATCACGTATATGTATGAAAAACACATGTGGATGTGTGACCATACATATAAACATATATGTGAACACACACACATATATATATGTATATGTATATATATATATATATATATATATATATGGATGAACATTTTAGCTACAGTGAGTAATGATAGTAAAAATGAATTCTTGTTCATTTTATACAAGGTTTCATATGAATGTGTTTTGATTGCTCTTGGATTTATGTCTAGAGTATAGCCACTAGGTCTTAGGTCAAAATATTACTTAATGCCTTTAACAGTGCCAAATATCTAATGTCTCTTTATTTTTGCATGTTTGCATATCCTTACTGGCCATCTGTCTATTTCCTTTTGAGAGATGTCTACTCAAAAAGTTAATTAAGGTTTTAATTGAGCCATTTGCATTTTATTGTTGACTTGGGGAAGTACTTTATATATTCTAGGCACAGTCATGTATCAGATAAATGATTTGTAAATACTGATGTTAATTCTGTTGGCTGTCTTTTCATTTTCTTAATGATTTCCTTAAATGCATCTTTTCAGACTTTTTCAAATTATAATTAATTTGTATTTGTTGCTTGTGTTTCTGGTGTCATGTCTAAGAAACTCTTTCTTAACACAAAGTCAAGCTAGGCTGTAATCCAATAATTGAATGGGTGCATTATATGCACATGGCTCTGGGCTGAATTTCCACCACCAGAAAAAAAAAATAAAATAAAGATTATTTTTTCCAACGCAAAGTCCACCCTTTACTTTTATATTTTAAGAGTTTTATACAGCTGGACAGTGATAGTGCACAGCTTTAATCCTACTATCTGGAGACAGAGGCAGAAGAATTTCTGAGTTTAAGGCCAGCATGTTCTGCAGAGTGAGTTCTGAGATAGGCAGGGCTACAGAGGGAAACCCTACTTTTAAAAAATGTTGTATATATTTTAACTCTCAAATTCAAGAACATCATCGATTTTTTTTTTAAAAAAAGGCTTATTTATGTATTTATTATGTATACAATGTTTTGCCTGCATGTACACCTGCAGACCAGAAAACGGCATCTGATCACATTACAGATGGTTGTGAGCCACCATGTGGGTGCTGGGAATTGAACTCAGGACTTCTAGAAGAGCAGTCAGTGCTCTTAACTACTGAGACATCTCTTCAGCCCCCCATGGTCAATTTTGTGTTAATTAACAAATATAAAAGAGTCCAACTTCTTAAAGATACATTCCTTAAAAGAAATAAATATCCATACAGCCTTGTTTTAAATATATATTTACTATAAATTTTCATCAGATAAAAAATAAACAGAAATAAAAGTTGGCATCATTACGATTTATCACTTTTTACTTAAACATACCTTTATCATCTATTTATATGTGTTTGATGAAAATTTTTCTAGACAGTGGTTATCTAAGCATTGTGCCTAGTCCATTGCCTCTACTTAGAAATGATCTTTTCATTAGTGTTCTTTAATCTTTTCCTTTAAAAATGTATTATATTGTAAAGATAATATCAGATAACGATAAATCCAATGAAATTGTCAATTTTTTAAAAATTAAAATATATAGAAACATTTGTTATTAAAATGTATAGAAGTATAGGAATAGTCCTATAGCTGTTGTTCATTTTCAAGACACAAATTCTAGATCACATAGAGCTTCTACTTTTACAAGTTCGCTTTTGTAGGCAAATATTTTTAAGCTCTATGTGATCCACATACAGGAGGGAAGCATCCACACAGTCTGGAAAAGCCAGTTCCTTCTTCTCTTCAACATGACACTTCCTTGAGCACACAGGGAGGGGCTGTCACAGGAGGAAGTGACCCCCTGTACACACTATAGTTTGTCAATACACAGAAGCAAGGAGAAGCCACCGGTGGACTGATGCACTGCACCTCTTATATTTCCTTTGGTAATTAATTACACGTTCCCTTCTAAAATGCCTCACTTAAAACTCCCCAATAAAGGCTATGTTCTACCCTCAGATGGTGAATCAGCTGCAGCCTACATGCCAAAGTTTGTTCCAAGCAATTATTTGAAATCCTTGACGTCCCCTTAAACACGTAGGCGGGCCGTGTTCATGGGCGAGACGACTGAGTTGCATGAAATTTAGTGTCAACAAAAAAAACCCCGTGTGACAGTGTGATCGCGTCATGCTGCGAGAGCCACCTACACTTTTCAGTGGCTGAGTGTGTGTATGCAATTTATTCCTTTAGAATCCATTATTATAATACAAGAAATTCTTAGGGCGCTTGAAGGAAGAACATTTCACAGTCAGATGGTAATAACTATTTAGACCATTTTAAATCACTCAGCTTGTTCTATATTAGAGAAACAGCCCTCTACAATTACATAGCTTACACATTCATATGCATTTCTGACTTCATACTTGAGACTGAACAGCTATTACATATTTCAATATTGATATTTAGCAAAATACTTGCTTGAAATGTGAAATACTACCGTTTAAACATTTATAGGTCGAAGCAAAATAGTCTCAAATGTACATAAGTGAGATTTACAAAAATAACAAAAAAAATAAATGATTAACACAGTGGCTATATTTTATTGTATTATTTTGATGTATCTGTAATTCATAAAATAATTCATCTCTAGCAACTTTCTCAGAATTTTCCATTGTGCTATTTTAATTCCAGAGGAAGCAATCAATGTTTTTTTCCTGTTATTAATTTCATTTATCAGTTATACTATGTATAACATTGTGGATCTTCCTGCATCCAATCTTACATAAAAGTTACTAACTTGGTGTATTTCATGTGAGAACAGGATGACATTTTACTGCTCCGGCTTGTATTGGCACCTCATCCAAGGCAGAGGGTTCTTAGTTCACAGATACGTAACAGTTATATTTTAACATTTAATAAATGGCACTATTGTGGTAAATTAAAATTTAGTACCAGATGAAAAACAATTGACGAGGAGAGGAAAATAACGACTTTAGAAAAAAATTTTTCTTATTTAGAAAATTCTGTGGAGACGAATGAAGGACGGTGACACGAGAACAGATGTGGCCCTCGAGAGAGAATGGCAGGTGAACCTCTGGAAGGGAGAGTAGTAAAAGAAAGAATAGAATCTGGGCACACATCCGCATTTTATATTTAAAGGGGTTTGGAGGCAAATGGCTTTTAGAAACTTAAGTTGCAGATACTTATGTTTTCGAGCGCCAGTATTTTGATTTCAGTACTTTTATCATTATCTTCAGGAAAGAGTATTAATTCCGCGTAAGTACCACGCGCTAACCGATCGCGCCCCTGGAGCTCAGCTGTTTCTAGTTTAAAAGATTTTTTTGCAGATTAAAAAATGTTAGATCTATGAGCATTCACAGGGTGAAGAGGTCCCCCTCAGTCACAGTCATAGGGGAAGGGAGTAAGGGGGAAATGGGAGGGAGGGAGGAATGGGAGGATACAAGGGATGGGATAACAATTGAGATGTAACAAGAATAAATTAATAAAATATATTTTTTAAAAAGTGTTAGACCTTTGGTCCATCGTTTGGTCTAATTTGTCATTATACCATCACAGACATTTACAGGATTAGAAATATACCCGAATCAAAGCAGGGTTTTAATTTTCCCACCCTCCCTATCATTCTCATATCTGGTCTGTTTCTTGCAAATGTGCCTAAATTTTCTGATTTCCTTTTATATAAGAAAGCACAAACATGAGTCGCGTTCCATTCCTGCCCCTATCATCCCAGGAGAGAAACTGCTGTCAACTGAAGCATTGTTGATGTCCTGTGTTTGACCACCATCTGTATTGTGCTATCTTTAGCCTCTGTTCCTTAGCGGGCTTGGCCGACAGCGTTCTTTGGGATGGTACTGGCTGTGCAGTGCCGATGTGTCTGGGCTCTAAGGCACACATATGAAGCCTTGGGGCTGTTTCTCATTCGAGGCTTCTGCCAGTTCCCTGATGTGGAAGCCTATCTTCTTTATCATTCCAATCTAAATTTGAGCATTTTATTTTTATTTTTGCTTTTGCCAGATTTGCCTTTGCCTTCACTGATACAGCATGCTTGCCTAGGGAATCCTCAGCTTTCCTTACAAACATGGGTCTCTGCCTTTCACAAACTTCTTGATTCTGATGAACCTATTTGGCTTTAGGTGTAGATATTGCTTTTGCTTCCTTGTGACAATTTATAAATCTAATACATTGGCAGGGATGTCAAGATGGTTTTTAAGACATATAGAGCCATTAGCCATTATCTTTACAGAGTTGATAACAGTTAGTCTTTGTTAGACACAAGGAATTTAAAAACTTTTATTTAAATGTCTTTCCTATTCTCTACTCTCACGCGCACATTTTCCAACCATTCTGTTTGGTTATATCAGCGCTTTTAACTTGAGTTGCAATTATGTACTGGCTGGAATCATAGTACAATATAATCTAATTTATATTTGAACAGCAGCAAACTACATTAAGTCTCATAACCAGAGTCATTATTTTTGTTCTTTTTCCATGTATTTATATATAATTTGACTTGAGATATTTCTGCGTTTGTAAATTTTTATGGCATCTAGGAAACAATGTTTTTACTTTGGCTTAACTGTCTTATAACATTTCTATTTGGAGAGAAATAAAGCTTATTTATAACCAGTCAATTTAAAATTCTGATTTGAAATATACTTGAATATTTTTGATTTTAGAAATTGGACACATGCACAATTTTACATAGAATATAGTTCAGGGTAGGAAGCCATGGTTCATGGCCAGAAAAGCAAGCTGACAGAAAAATAATGGAAGCCATGTCTAAATGACTGTAGTTTTGTGTAAGTATAACTAATATCAATTCCAGAAAATTGTTGTGAATAATTAAGTAAAAAGCTAATTTGTCTGCTTCCTTTCCTGTTGGCTTAAAAATAACAGTGCGTTTGGTTTTTCCTTTCAACTGCATTATTTTCATCCCATAACAAGCTAGTTAATAAAAGTCTGCTTCATTAAATGTTCTGCCCAAAACCTGTGCTCTGGTATGCTTAAAATATGACTTAATTATAACCTCAGAATCACATTGTACACATATATAGTATAAACATGTTATACCCTACATGTCATTTTTATTAAGTCTGATAGAGTACACAGCACACTGATCAATCTGTTAATTATGATTATATCAGAGGAGGTCACATGGGTGATGAGAATTTTTATCACAATGTCTTGCTCTCTTCCCTCTGCCAAGTAAGAGCCATTCGGGGGGCAAGATTTACCAGCTGAGCAAAGCAATAGGTAGCTTCAATCTTGGAAACTCCAAAGCATTCTCTTAAAGAAAAATCTACAAGGTGTTTTAAAACAACTTGCATCAAGTTGGTTTTCATTTAATTTTATTTTTAGTGCAAATCTGCTGTTAAGCTTCACGTAAAAATTATAAGCATGCAGATGAAGCACAGTGCGGTATTTCAGCAAGTGAATGGTGGGGATAGGGTTCACATCAAGGTGTATGTAACCTAGCTCCTCTCACATTCACCACACACTTGCCCATGTATTCATTTTTTCACTTGAGATAGGGTATCAGATAGCCCCAGTTGTTAGGATTGTTATGTAGCTGAGAGGGACTTGACCTCCTGACCCTCTTGCTTCGTCTCCAAATGCTGGCATCACAGGTATGTACCACAATGACTGGCTGTTTTATTGTAAACATCCCTCAAACTCATTTCTTTTAGCTTCTGACATAATCCTGCATACTCGTGTCATCTGTGGAAACCCCACTGTGTAGTGGCACACCGGAGCCCCTTATTCCCTCTAAAGATAATTTAGTTCACGTTGACTTTTAAACCATTCAGCAAATAAGATTATATAGAGACAGGATGTATAAAATATATTTACTTGCTTTGAGTTATATGGATTTTAAGAGAAACTTCACTTTATTAGGAAACACATTTCAGCTTTATTCTTCAAGGAGCTCTTTATAATATTGCTACTATAACACATGTGTTTGTGTGCCTATGTATGTATATATGTATGTATCTTATACCATGTTCAGTTACAAAATATTACTCTTGATGACTGTAGAGCAGCACTGAAATGGACATGTAACACATTTTAGATGGTAACATTTTCCCTAACTATTCCTCAGTTCTCCAACATTTTTATTTGTGTGTGGCTCCCCTAGAGCTAGCGCGCTCTCTCTGTCTCTGCCTCTGTCTCTGCCTCTGTCTCTGCCTCTGTCTCTGTGTCTGTCTCTGTGTCTGTGTCTGTGTCTGTGTCTGTGTCTGTGTCTGTCTCTGTCTCTGTCTCTGTCTCTGTCTCTCTCTGTCTCTGTCTCTCTCTGTCTCTCTCTGTCTCTCTGTCTCTGTCTCTCCCTCTCTCTGTCTCTGTCTGTCTCTGTCTCTGTCTGTCTGTCTGTCTGTCTGTCTCTCTCTCTCTCTCTCTCTCTCTGTGTGTGTGTGTGTGTGTGTGTGTGTGTGTGTGTGTGTGTGTGCGCGCGCGCGCCCATGTGAGTAGGACTACAGTCATGGGAGTCTACTAAAGAGCACTGACATCAGTATTTCAATTTGGAGGTCAAGAACGAATTCTTTTACCCGTCAAAAGTCTTAACTTTTTTTTTAACCTTTAATTTTAAAAATAGGTCACAATTAACAATTCTAGTGAAGTGATTTGCCAGAATTGTTATCTTGTGTTTTTCAGTAGCTGCAAATAGTGGTTTAGGAAATAGCTCTCCACACCAGCACACCAGCACACTAGCACACCCACAGGGCGTGCTGATGACTTGGCAGCACAGAAGATTTGAAAGGTAAAGAATTTTGTCAAATACCAGAAACGTTCCTTCTTTGATATAGTAAAACTATTTACTAGTTACTAGTTACTAGTTGAATATTATCATACCTTTGACCTCATTGATTTTTTCCTGTATGGCATGACCTGCTCAGCTTTCATGTTTAGTCTTATAGAAATTAGAAAGATTTTGTAATTCATAACTTGCCGTGTGAGGGTATTTACAGTAGCAAGGTGGGAGGTCAGAACCTAATTTCCTTCTCTTATTTTCTCAATTCCCCATGGGCCGAATTATGAGGAATTGTGCTCTGAGCCTTAACAAGGCCTTTGGCTCTGCTTACAGGCATCTTTCAAAAATTCCACAGGCACGGGAGTTTGTTTATTATCTACTTAGCCATGGGTTCAGAAGAGGATATTTAACAAGAGCTTGAGAGAGCTAATGGAGAAAAAGAAAAGGGATAAAATCCTAATACGATGGTGTGATGAAGCCATCTGACAAGCTAGGCAGGGGCTGAGAATTTAGACCCCTAACGGGAAAGCATGACCTTCCAAGAAACAAAGACATATTCTAATGACTCCACCATAGATCTATTCAGCCCAATATAGAGAACATGAATACAGCGTCTCAAACAGCCTTTCTGCCAAATATTAAGGTTCTCTTGTGGGGAGCCTAGAACAGATGTTTAAAAGGCATGACCTCTAAAGCTGCAAGAGAATAGAAAAGAACCCTCTAGACAGACAAGTGGACAGTAAACACGTGTATTTATTTATTTATTGAGTTGGGGTACTACAGAGTTGAATTGGTTTGTTTATTTGGTTGTTGGTTAGTTTGTAGTACCAAGGAAGTGAATTAGCCAAAATCATGAATGCTGTCATCTGTCTTTCTGTGTTGGAGCTGATCAATTCTACTTACTAATTACATATATTCTGTGAACGTATTTGGGAAGTTCTTGGTGCCTAAGGTTCCTTGCAGTAAAATATCTCCTATTGTGAATATAGTGCAAATTGGAAATTAGATGAATTCTAACGTATTGGTAAGGTGTTTGCACACAGGTTGGTCATATTAATACAATCAGGCGGTAACCAATCCAGAAATCAATTTCCTTATTCTTGATTATAATTGAGGTACTTGTATCAAGAACAAATTAAAAGTATTGTCCTCACTTCAGGATGTGGTGATCTAAATGAAACTGGTACCCCGCAGGCTGATATATTTGAATAACTGATCCTCAGTTGGTGCACCTGTTTGTGAAGGATTAGCAGATATGTTCTTGTTGGAGAAAATGTGTCGCTAGAGCAGGGCTTTCAGCTTTCATAAGCTCATGATTGTCCTAGTTTTTCTCTTTCTGCCTCATGCCTGATGCCTCAAGATGTAGGCTCTCAGCTACTGTTCCACTGCCATGCCAGCCTGCCCATCACCATGTTGTCCACCATGATAGTTTTGGACTCACCCTCCGAAACTGTAAACCTTTAGTTAACTCTTTCTTCTGGGGAAGTTCATTTGGTTATGGTTATAGCCAGGATAATCAACATTTTAATGAAATAAGCAAGAAATCAAGATTTATACAAATGTTGATTTTGGAAAAAAAATCTAAATTATAAATAAAGAGAATTGGAAAAAAATAAACAAGATGTTTATCTTAACCATGCATCCAGCTGAAGTGCCTGTTGAATGAGAAACCTATTCTCTTTCAATTTCAATATTTGTGTGTGTGTTTCATTTTGTTTTTGTTTGGTGTACATACATCCATGCTTTATGTGAACAAACAATTACCAGTGTGTGAATATCAGAGGACACCACTGTGGAATCAGTTTTTCTTTTTTTGCGACGTGGGTTCCACGGACCCAACTCTTCTCCTTCCTCAGGCTTGGGTACAGGAGACTTTGTACTGTACTGAGCCATTTCTTGTCCCTAAGATATCCTTCTTGAAGAGAGATTGGAATCTTCTTGGGTAAGATTCTCTGAGTACATAAGGCACACTTATTGGCTCATGGGTTTAGAATACCTCCCTAAACATTTAACAGTTTCCGTGTCTGTGATTACATATGTATGCATACACATATACACATGACAATTATCAGATAACACTGTAATGAACTAAATACAAAATATAATATTTCTATTAGTTATTTGAGGATTCTACACAATGTATTTTGATTATATTTACCCTCATCTCCCCTTAATTCCTCCCAGATCTTCCCTTACCATCACTACCCCTTCTGCATGCATTAAAAAAAAAATAACCTAGTAAGTCCATAGTATATACTGACCATATACTCATGGGTGTGGTAGGTCTGTGAGGGGGCCACAACATTAAAAATGATTATTTTTTTCCCTTTCTCAGAAGTCATCAACTGTCGCTAGTTCCTTAATTGTGGATAGAGGCTTGTGAGCTCCTCATTTTCCATCTTAGAATGTTGAGTGGCTTGCACATGCCTCATGCAAGCAACCACAGCTGTTTTGAGTCCACGCATGTACATGCCTTGTCATATCCAGAAGATACCGTTTCATTCTGGTCCACCCTTATGCCCGGCTCTTACAGCTTTTCCAGCCCCTCTTACACAATAGTTCTTGAGGCTTCAGGAGAGTAATATACAATCCTGTTTGTGGCCGGCATTCCACTGGTGCTTATCCTCTGCACTTTGAGCAATTGTAAGCTTCTGCGTTACCCAATGTCCACTGCACTAGGAAACATCTCTAATGAGGACTGAGAGCTTCACTAATTTTCAGCTAGAGAGCTATAAATTTAGAGGGCAGTTTGATACCATGTCCATTTAGCAGAATAATAGTTGTTGTTTCCTCCCCTGGAATCTGGGAGTTCCCTTATCATGGGTTCCTGGCCAGATCTAGATGCATTTCCTCCTTTGAAGCAGTCCTTAAATCCAACTAGAAAGTGGTTTGTTACCCTCGTAATACTGATGCCAACATTGCCCCCGTGGGCATAATTTGCCAAGCCAGGCACTATTATAGTTCATTAGGTTAACAGCTGAGTAGAATTATTGATGATTTCTTTCCCTTAGCAGCCAAATAGTGCCTTCTGGTACTATGAATGTTAGCCTACAGGAAACGCACTTCCTGGTCAATGCCAACCTGCTTTGTTCATGTCTGGTGTACGTCTTCAGTAACAGGAATTTACCATCAAGTCACTGTAGGCATGCAAGAGACTTGGGGGTCTCAAAGACATTCATGAACAACAATTCAAGAGGGATTCTTTTACACTTGACTCTTGGTTTTTCTGTTTGACAACGTCTGGCTCCTGGGAGGAGCATTATGCCCATATAGAGTCACACCAATTAAAGTCTTTTATGTGAATACAGATATAGACACACACACACACACACACACACACACACACACACACACACACACACACACGAAGTTTATAAAATAGTAGGTATTCCTTATCTCTTTTCTCACTTCCTCATCTGCCTGCCTTTCCATCTGTCTCCCAACTTAAACTTCCTTCCCTGGGGAGAATGGGGAGAATGGGGAGAATGAATTAAACAATTTAAATACATCGTGCAAATGTATTTTAAATACCTTTCAATAGTGAACATAGATGTATACAAATTTATCCATTAATGAAAAAAAAAAAGAAAAATTTTAAATTCCTGGTTGTTTTATTTCAAGTGGAGGCAAGAATTCCATACTCTGTTCCTAAACCTTCATGTATACATTTAGCATAAAGAGACTCTGGACTCCAAATATTTGAAAAGAAAAAATTAACCTTTAAAACATGTATTTATCTGTAAATATCTGAAAATATCTAACAATGGAATCAGAAAAAAATAATTATGCTTCATTTATATTTACTTTTTTGGAGAAAGTAATGGTTATTTTTAAAGGTAATCTGTGTACTCATCAAAGCTTTATTCCCCCTTGATGAATTTTGCCTAGAAATAGGTGCGTGTTGATCCTACAATAATCTCTACTATCAGGGAATGGCAGCATTTCTCCTTTTCTTGCCAGAAATTCAGTTTCATTCGGTGTCTTTCTCTGTTTTGGACTTTGTGTCCTGTTAGGACCTGTTAAAAAGTCGTACAAGTAAACCCGCCATGGTCTCTGTATATTACCTTATATTCTTCCACACGAAGATTCTGTGAAGACAAGAGCGAGGATCTTGGGGAATTTTATTGAGCACTTTCTGTCTTGTAATTGGCCAAACGCATAAAAAGCAGGCGTTTCGGAGTCTGGTCCTTTGCTCTCAAGACAGATCGGAGTGTGGAGAATATTTCTTGCCTCTGTGGCATATGTGAGATGCGAGACACATTAACAATGAGAGGGGCTTCAGGTCAGAATCACTCTGCATCATAGATGCCATTATCTGCTGATTTAGCTGGGCTGAAAACTGCTGAAAACTAATCCTTTTCGTGCCCTTGTCAGTGGCTGCAGCCTAGAGTCATAGAAAATCGGCTCTACCTGAGTCAGGTAATCATTACAAAATGAATTTGGCTCTCGACTCCGTGGAAGTAATTGGGAGAAAATATCTCATAGCTATGATGACGATTTCCTTAGTTAAACCTGTCTAGCTCGTAAAAGTACTAAGGACTTGTAACGGCCAAGCCACTGTAGGCCCTGGTGGATCACTTAAAACGTGACGTCAGGCCCAGTGGTGTTCTGCCTTTCCTTGGCCCTGGCACCCTGGCTGGACGTGTTCATTTTGCAGAGGTCTTGCCTTGCAGTGCACAAACTGATTACCCAGCGGGCGATTCGTTTCTCACAAGGGAAGTCAGAATGGCGCTGACTATTCCCTGGGGAGGGACATCCTGTAAAAACACCAAGGTTGAGAACTGTCATACTCACAGCAGTAGGTGCATTTTCCTCAGAAATTAATGGAGCAAGCTAGGCAAAAAAAAAAAAAAATGTTTTTGAGCTACATCTTCCCTAGAGTGAGATGCAAATTCAAAGCTCGTTTGAAGCCTTGGAATGAAAGTTAAAGATAAGACTTTTTTAGCTTAGTTTTTTTTTTTCTGACATTGATAATATAGGCAACCTTAGCACCAAGAATGTTGAATTGAAATGCTAGATAAGTCAGATAGATGTTATTTAAGCTAGCCCATGCTGCAGTAGCAAGTGGTTCTTGTGCCTGTGCTTTTAATAGATGGTTATTGTGACTCCACTGTGTGCCTCTTCTTCCACTGAGTTACGGACAGGCAATGTGATCAAGTTATGACTTCATATTTCTAGGTTGTGATAAATCTACTCATTGAGTAGCTCTGACCCTGACATTAACATCTGGCGGAAAATGTAGTAGCCATCTTTGGAAACTCTCCGGTTAGTGTGCTGCGGGGCAGGGAGTGTGGAAACACCATTATTTTCCTTTGCAGAGCGTGCAATAATCTTAAATTATCCATCCTGTTCAAGAGGAGGAAGAGAATCATGTGCTAAGCTTAAAAGAATGTGCAGGCTATTTTGGAGAACTATTTGTTACCCTTTCTTAAAGAATGTGCCCGTAAATATGGTCTGAATGAGTCGGTTGGTGATGGCAGCACTGAAAGTTTCTGAAGCTTCAAAATGACATGTGTTTCGCAGAGTGATGCTGAGGGAAATGCCCAGGCAGAAGCCGTCGTTTCTGGGAGGCATCTGCATACTGACTGTCTCCGCGTGGGACTCTGCACTCATCCCTAAAATAAAGATATACGGAGATCTTTGCAGCTTCTATGAGTGCAGCAGACTTGAGAAACATGCTTACCTCTTCTCAACCCCACCTGCATTCTCACTCTAGCTCAAAAAGCCACACAGGCTTCCATGTTGCTTGCCTTATTTTACCAAGAAGAAAATTGTGATTTGCAAAGGTCAGGTAATTTGCTCAGTTATTTTGTTCATCCAACCATTCGTTGATTCACCCACTTAACCAATTCAAAGAAAATGTATCTATTCAGTCTTGTGCCAGATGCACTGTTATGTCCAAAGCTGAGTAGTACAGCCGCTTTTTTTTTGGGGGGGGGGTTGCTTTTTGAGACAGGGTTTCTCTGTGTAGCCCTGGCTGTCCTGGGCTCCCTTTGTAGACCAGGCTGGCCTCAAACTCACAGTGATCCACCTGCTTCTGCCTCCCCAAGTGCTGGGATTACAGGAGTATGCCAGCATGCCCGGCAGTTCTGTGGTCCTTAGCAAGTTCTGAAACCTTTCTATGATCCAGTTAGTTCAAAAAAAGAATAAAGATGAAGCTTGGGTACCGTGGTTCATGCCTATAATCCTGGAACTCAGGAGACGGGAGCGATGAGGATCACAAATTCAAGGGCAGGGGAAGATACACGGGGAGGCCCTACCTCAAAAAGATTAAAATTGAAATGAAGTTCAAAAGCATCTAAACATATTATAGAGGGATTTAGAAATGAGAAACCCTTGAAAGTTAGGCTTTGTGGTAAGTTATCTTTTGAAATCCATTTTAGTTACAGTTTTCATTGCATGTAATATCCTATTACAGTTTATCTGTTTCCCTCTTTCTACTCCCTCACTGGTATGCACCTCATGGAATTGTGTTCCCTATGTTTATCCTACAGCAGACAATTAAAGAGAAGGTGAGATTGAATTGTATCAAACTCTTTTCGATACTTAAAAAAAATATTTTGATAGCACATACATACATCCACGATCACACAGTTTTACCTACCCTAATGACTTTCCCCATAACGAAATGTTTCAAGTCATCCACAATAAGAGCAGGCATTTCCTCTCAGCTGGAGCGAATATTATAAAAAGGATTGTCTGGTGCAGGTGAAACATTTTTTTTTATCAGAATTTGAAATCTTCACTCATGAAATTGCTGCCAGCTGAAAAAATTTGTGGTTCACGGAGGTTAGGTAATTTGTCTGAAATCACAAGGAAAAAAAAATGGGATCCCACTAATTGAAAAAGCAGTGGAGCAGCTGTATGTGAGTCATTGTCACTAATGAAAGGTCCAAACCCTCATGAGTGTTTCTAATCCTGAATTATTTGAGTGTTTACAAGGGCAAAAGAGGCCCCTCCCCCCTACCCCATATTGGTGTTGCATGTTTGAGAGTGGGCTAAGGGATTTGAAAACAGCCTTTGTAGGAAAATGGGTTAGAGTCTTTAAGCCATTAATGATGGAAAAATTGTTTGCAGTTCACTCATGAACATGAGAAATGGACTGGATATGCATTAGAAGTTATCTCCAAACATTCCATAAAATTATAATCATATCAATTAAATGCTACTAGCAAATATTTCAATTATCCTTAATGGGACAGAGCTTATAAATGAGCAGCCTGGGAAGTGGCTTGTATTTTATGTGTAGCCGTTCTCTCGGAAAAGCAACAATTATAGTTTTGGTGGTTGAAAACCAGTTCAGAAAATGCAAATGTGCTACAGTCTTGGAGTTTATTTTAATGTAACATTATCATACGGTATTATAATAACCTTGCTATTTCCTTTTGGAAAAGCTATAAAAAAATAATCATCTCAAGACATACATTTAGCGCAGTGTTTCATTAAAACGTCATCTTTCAAGTGGACTCAGAATTTCTTTTGTAGCTTTGCTGACTATCTTTGCTCTATTTGATGTCCAGCAACTGCCCCCCCCCCACCCCGTGCCTTCTGTAGCACTATACTGAGACCTGATTGCCCAGCATCAGAGACCTCAAGATCCTGAAGCCTCCTGGCCTGTCACTTTTATTAGCTTCAGGTCATAAGTGCGCCGGGTTTTAACTTTTGCATATGAAAATATTCTGTCCACTTTCAGTGGCCCACTCTCACTGACTTTTCACGGGCAGAGAACCTTACGTCTCATCAGCACGCTTTCCTTAAATATATCAAGAGATTTAAATTTAGATATCCGAAGCTCCCACAAGATGACACATTATTAAAACATCTGCCTTCCCACAAGCCGTTCTGTTCCTTGCCATTCCACATGTCCTTTTTCTACTTCACCAGGCAAAATTGCCCAATCTAAATTTCAGCTCAAGTGTTTGATGGTTTTCACGCTGAGCTCAAACTGTTAATGCTTCCCTGAGAGAATAGAATTGAAACGGGATTTAATCTAAAATAACAAAATAGAATAAAGGTTTTACATATAAATAAGTAATGCCCTCCACCAAGCTTATGCAAGTTTGTCTTTTCTAGATTTTGCACATAGTGGAGAGAAAAAGAACCTTGGAAAGATTCAGAGTTTTATGACCAAAAGCATTGTGAGGAAATAAAATAATTACTGCCGTACACCATCCAATTACCACACTTCATTGAAACCAATTTCAAAACCAAATTTAAATCTATTTTTTTTTCCAGTAAGCTGTTCCTAATATTAACTTTTTAAAAAAATTTGGTGTCACTATTCTAGCTTGTGACATTTTCAAATATCATGTTAGGGAACCAAAGCGAATAACCTGGAAAATGCTAATTGGGAGGGTAGCTAATATCGGCCTCAGTAGAGGTATCACTAAAGGTTGAGCTTTGTAGGAAGCATTCTCTCCTAGAACCCCATGCTTCAATTGACTACGCATCACAAAGCAAATAACAGATTACCCGCACGTACCATGGCTCTGAAAACTAGGAACAGGATTTTAGAGAGACACCCTGCGGTCTTTGCCAGACGGAAATAAAAACCCCCTTTCAAATAAAAAGTCGTTATAGTACCTTCCTTTCTCTTAAAATAAAAGTCCCTGTGGTTTATTACACTCTGACAAATAAATAAATAAAAAGTGTAATTCCATATGAAAAATCGTTAATAGGGTTTGTGACATCATCCTTTCCCCTATTTTGTCAAGGCTGAAAAGAAGTCATTTGGCGTATTTTCAACGTATACCATTTATTCTTGAGTGGGTACTCTACGTACGACAAATTACATTTCAGGATGCAAGTGTGTTCCCTTCAGCTGTGGTAAGGGGATAATGAGAGTATTTCATAGGATGAGTATGAGGCTGGATGAATTAGAAATGTGCTTTGTAATAATCTGAGCTGAGTGTCACTGTGGGTTTGAAGCCCTACTCAGTAATTGTAATAACCAATAACACTTTAATTTTATAAACATCGCTTTTGTTCATACAAAGAAGATCAATTTAGACCTAATTTTGAGATTCCTGCAGGCCCAGCTATGACTTTGTGAGAGTTATTTTACATAGAAAGCATGATTGATTACTGTTAACTTGTTGAGGCACCTGCCACGTATGTTTGTTTATTTATTTTTCTTTCTTTTGACTATCTAAAATGGCTATGTGCTTTTGTGGGGGTTGCTACGTGGTTGATTTGCTCTAAAGCTTTCTGTTGGTTTGGTATTTTATTTAGTTAGCCACAGACTTGCTACATAGCCCAGGCTGGTCCCGAACTCACAGCCTTCAGCCTCCTCATTGTTGCTGGAATTTCAGGTATGCGCCACCACTTGTGCATGTATATATGATCTATTCAGAGTCCCACCCAAAGGTAGTTTACTTATTCAGGAGGTCACAAGAAATAATGAAAAAGAGAGGCTATGGCTTCTACTTCAGTTTCCCTTTGTATATAACGGTAAAATGTACATTTTAAACAAACTAAGTTAGACAAAGTTAGAAATCAACAATTAATCTGAGAAATGGCTTCACATTTTATTCGTAGCTAATATCAATGCTTGACATTAATTCCATGTAAAATTCTTTTTTTTTTAATTTGAATGTTAATTTGCAAGTTGTTAGAACTATTCTAGAATAGGCATCTACTATTAATAAATTGGCTGCATTATTTAAATGGAAGGCTTTTAATTTCTTTCTGCCAAAATTAACATATGTATAAAGAGCCCACAAACATTTTAGTGTAAGATTATAAATTAAATGGAAACTTCAAGTAGATATCTGGAGACAAAGATACATAGTTTTATAATTATATATAGATCGCTGTACACTATATTTATTTAAGATTAGTTACAAAGACATATACTATAGAGCTGCACATAAAACTATATATAAATTTGCTTTATAATTTTACAGTACATAATTTACTCTACAGTGTATAAATAAGAAATATATTATAAATATATTGCTTATAAATGTGTATAATCTTCAAACTTGGAAATTTTTCGTATGGTAATAGTTCTGTGCATGAAACTACTACAATAAATCTAGCTTTAAAAATTCTCCACAAGGAGTCAAAATTAAATATCTAACTAAAAGCACAAGTATCTTAGGGAAAACCTTTAAGAATTTGCAAATATGACTTATGAGATAACCTACAAAGGAACTTTTAGTAGCTTTTCCCTTTTTATGATTTATCTTGCTAAGCATTTGCTTAAGTATCCAAAACAACACAGTTTACTAAAATCCAAGAAAGAACATCAAATTTCCCACCACAAACCTAGTTCCTTCTCAATGAGAACACAGGGGTAATTAAATGTGTATCCGACCTGACCCCTCTTTTGAACAGCTGACTTGATGTAGCAATGTAGAGAGATCTTCTTTAAGTTTTTGTTTTCCATTTGTATCAACATCCAAGAAAGAAGGTATTTCTTCCTCATGATACGTTCATTTCAAAGATGTGCTCAGTGAATCTAATACCATCTAGAGCAATAAAACTTCTGTGGCCATTTGCTTCAATCTGTCCATATATTGTTCCTTCAGGATTTACAGTGAAGAAGGTAAGGTGCTACCTTCATCGCTTTAGTCACTAACTTACATACACCCACAAGCAGAAAGTGGCAGACTGAGCCCATGTGATTCTGGAATTTGTGTCCTGCGTCGGTGTTCTCTCCTGTGGTATAGCTGGAACACCAGGACGTTGATGGCTCGCTCTATAAAGCACTAACTTTATGCCTTCACTCTAAACCTAGTCTCCTTGCATGCAAAAACAGGACACCATTAAGCCTCATGTCCACCACATAACAACAATAAACTAATAGTGAAAGGTAGCTTTCATGATCCCTATTTTAAAATCTTGGGGTAAGGTCTCATTATTGCATCTCTGTTTGATTAGGAACTCACTGTGGAGCCAAGATGAAATTTGAACTCATAAGCTTCCACTCTTTTGCCTGTGAGGATCCAGCATTACAGATGTATGCAGACTTGGCCAGTTTAGTTTGGCATGTGTCTCCTTCTCTAGTAGCTCCCCTTATCACTGGTCTCCATGCTCTGACACTCACAATGAACCCCAGTCTGGAAGTAGTAATTGTTTCAGGACCTTCAAGACAAAGAGACAAACAGGTGTGGTGACCTCACCTGCCAACCCAGTAGCAGCCATCCCAGTACTCTGAGCTAAATGACAGGATGTGCTCTGAAACCAAACCAAACAACAGCCAAACCAACCAACCAAACAAACAAACAAACAAACAAAAAAGGAAAAAAAGAATAATGAGCACAGTAAAACAGTAAACTATACAACAGCACACACAACAACAATAAAAACCCTTCACACATATTTGCATAATGTATGTATGTGAGAAAGAGAAAGACATTTGCAGTTTATATTAGAACATATTAGTATAATTGTTCTATTTTATGATTTGTTTCTGTTGTTGACCTCTTACTATGTCTAACTTACATCATAACTTCATGTTAAGAATAGGAAAATTTCTAGAATAATTTCTAGGGAGTTTATTGCTACCTGCGATTTCAGGCATCCACTGGCGGATTTTGGAATGCACTTATAAATAGAGACTATTGTATTCCTTCAAGAATATCTAGTAAATAGATGCTAGGCCACAGTATGCTTCATATTGTCTACTTTGTTATGATGTCAATCTCCAAAATGAACATGCCCACAAAAAGGAGACTGATTGACTGATAATAAGTCCTTAAGAAATTCAACTTGGCTCTTTCCCATGATGGGGAAATATGATAGAGACCTTTTGAAAATAAGTGTCAGCCTCTCCTTCAAGGTGGGTGAGTTTGCAGACACTAATTGTCCTATCATGTAACTCATCGAGGCTAAATAATTTGTCTTAGAGTTCCTATCCAGTAAATAAGTCACTGACTGTTTATAGTCATCTTTGAGCCTATATAGAAACCAGCAGAGATGGTTTTTCGGTTCCATACATCTGGCTGTGTGCCACACCCTCGGCGTAGAATTGTGTGGTTGCTTCGCATGGTGAGCTCCTACATGTCAGATGTTTAACTGTTTATGTGTAGATTTTTTCACTTAAAAAGATTAAATAGATGTCTGTTGATGACTGTACAGAAATACTTCCCCTTTTAGCCCTCTGTTGTCTTCAACAAAAATAGCCTTTTATTGTTGTTTTCTCTTTGCCATGTTCTTGCTGGAAGATCTAGTACATAGTTTCTGCCTCCATGTTTCACTGGCGTTTTTTTGTTGTTGTTGTTGTTGTTGTTGTTGTTTTTGTTTTTTTATGTCTGCGCAATTTACAATTCTTTCTCTTCCTATGCATTGATTGAAATATGAAGAAGTATTGATAATATCAATGAATTAGAAGAACAATGTTCACAAGCAAGATTCTTCTGGTTTGATGAGCCAATACCTAACATTAAAAAAAAAAATCCACCTTTTGCACCAGAAAACCAGAGGGTATCTCCATGCCCCAAAATATTGATCACCACTCTTTTTATTGTTGACCTTCTCAATTTTGCAAAAATATGAAATTACATTTATAAGTCAGTCTCGATTTCTTCTTCATGTAAAGGTAATTATTTTTTCTTTATCTTCAAAGGATTCGATTTTCAATGTTAGGTTGACCTTGAACAAACATCCCTCTGGTACTTTTAAACCAACTGTATCTTTCTGGCCAGTTAATGTTGCTTTTTTTTAATATATATTTTTAATTACTAGCTTTAGCATTCGAGACTGCTGTGACATTCCATGTGATCAAAAGCACAATTTTATCACTTGTGAGTACAAATAGTATGTTCCCGCTAGGAGGCTAATCAGCTGAACCTCATCAGAAAGACAGAAAAAAAAATTAATCATAGTTGTTTTATGTATTAAATCCTTAGATTTCATAAGGTGGAATTCTTTCAGACTACCCTACAGGCCCTTGTAAGATTTTTTTTTTTTTTAAGTTTCACCAAGTATATAGAGAATTCAACAACAAAATGTGAGATATCTTTTAAGGACTGCCAATAGAGGTACTTAAAAAAAATAAAAAATAAAGAGACTGATTTCCAGCATCTGGTTGCTGTTGATTTCACTGTTCTGTTGCCACCACAGCTAGTGGAGGTGTGCTGAGAGGTGTCTCACAAGACTCACCTCTGTTACTCATTCCGTTTCAAAAGGTGAGTGTTAGACTCACAAGTCTTTGTCCGTCAAACCTAACCAAAAGGCGACAGGCACAGAACTGCTCATTGACTGTATGGCCATAGCTTGTCCCAACCTCGTCATTGTCTTCATAGAGCATTTATACATACAGACACACAGACCTAGACCCAGACACACGGACACACACACACACACACACACACACACACACACACACACACACCACAAACTGCGAACAATTTTCAATTTTATCTTTCTAAATTTGGTCCATTGTTCTTTTTTCTTCACTTTAAAATGATGTGACTAGTGCTTAGAATGTGGTTTGTTTTGTGTTTCCCAGCTCTGGGGTGTGTGTGTGTGTGTGTGTGTGTGTGTGTGTGTGTGTGTGTGTGTGTGCGCTTTATCCCAGCTAGTTACATCCTGATAACCTGATATCACACTGAGCCTTAGCACAATAATACAGTCATCAAACTAAAGCAACACAGTAAGCGGTCACATTAACCATCATTTTACTTGATCACTCGGGAGAGATTAAACTTACTCATTTTTACTATAGATAATCAAATATTAAAACACGCTAAAGTAAAGGGCTGTGGAATTATTGAGCTGTGGCGTGCTTATTGCCGAAACAGTCTCTTACATTCGATGTGTAACGCTTGTTGGCAAAATGTTTGGAGGGATTTCATCAGGTCTTTTTCTTCTCATTTGCATTTGGTTTATCTAAAGTGAAATCCATTCAATTTTATTGAACTGTAATTCTAGTAATTTACAATATTTACATGCTGCGGTTAGATTGAAATCAGTCCTTAATTCAAATTCAATCTAAATTTACTGCATAGTAATTAGGGCTTCGTAACTGACACTGGGGGCCTATTGATTTAATGAAAAACTTAACCTTACAGTAAGTGTTTAATTAGCTGCTGTAGTAGATTCAGTTCTGTCCTAAATTGTGGACTTTAGAGAATCAGGTACTAATTTAAATTACACAACTATATAAAGATCAGAACTAATTTTTTTCTACATGTAGCCTAACAGACGAATTAATTCCTTCCTCTTTGAAAAGGATAAGGAAAAGAGTCAGTAATGAAAGTAATTTCCTACCCTGACTAATTTCATGAAGGCCAAGCTAGCTCTGCTAGAAATGACTACCTGTGCCTGTTAATTTTGATGTAGAGTTATAAAAATTAAGAGCCAATGGTATTTCCACCAGGATTATTTAGGAAATGAAAAGGCAGAAACAACAGACTTATCTTGCAGCCCAAAATCACTTTCTTAGGAAGAAAACTGAAATATTACCCAAAATAAATTATTTTTCATTAGCTAATTTTAAGCAGTACTCAAAAGTTTGTATTTCAGCAAAGTTATTAATTTGCTTATAAGTGAAAATTGTAGTGATTGGAAATGGTGCCACTGATATTCTGCTTATGCAAATTTAAGTCAGATTGAACTTTTAAATTTAGCCCATACTTTTTCTTAATTTGTTCTAGGTATTATAACAGCCACTGAATAATGGTAGTTTAAAACTGCATGCTAGCCTGTCCATACTCCATCAGATCTATAGTATACATTTGTGCTCCCAAAGCGAGAAATAGCATTGTTTCTTTATAAAACTGAGAGATTAATGGCAAAGGGAGGATTTCTGCTGGATCACTAGCCGTATGTCTAATTTCTATTAGATGGACTGAAGGTTACAAGAAAAGGAGGTTTTTTTTTTCCTCTTTATTTTAAGTATCATTTTTATTTTTTAGGTCTTGTAAAAAAACAAACTAACTAAAATTTGATGACCAGAAAGAAAAGAAGAGATTTATTTTTAATGTGGGAACTTTAAATATTTTAGTGTACATTTCCAATTACTGAAAACATCCTTGATAGGTAATATTGGAAAACAGCATTAACACTTGAAATTGGCATGAAGAGATAATTAGCACAGTTAATACACTCATATTGCATTGATGCCTAATCACCGTGGGTGAACGGAGCACTTCAGTGTTGGTCAACATTGAACTCGTTTAAAAATATGTAGCAATGAATAGATATAATGAATAAAAATGAACAAATAGCATCTCCTGTATGACTCCGAATGATTGAGAGACCAGTTTAAGATAAGTCAGTTGTTATTCAAATTAAAAATATTTAACTTAAAGATTTCTCATTTGGAAATTTTAATTTATATACAGAGCCACCAGTGAGGAATTCTGCTCTAAGATTTAAAACTCTTAATAGGAAGAGACATTAAGATGACATTCCAAAACTTGAAAGAAGAAATGTGTGCATGTGTGAGGTTATTCAAGATACCGTTTTGTGAAAAGACTTTGAAAAAAAAAAACCCTCTCATTCCTTGACAAGATACCCAATTCAGACTCCACCACCTCGACAACACACCAGACTGAGACCTCACTCCCCCAACACACCTCAGCAGGAAGGCAGTCCACACCAGGTACAGAAGGTTGAAAACCACACTCGGCTCCCCTTTAGTGCTCGCTCTGATGAATGGCACACACAGAAGCCATGCTGCCCATCTCTCAGAGTGGCCTTCGCTGCCAGCACAGCTGAAATCTGGAGGCTTGCCGCATTCACATTGTCAGCTTAAATACCCAGTAAGGACTCAAACTGGGGATAAGACAAAGTACTGTAGCATGCTGATCCACTTCACTGGCCCCACCAATTAGCTGTGAAGAATATGGCTCATTTAGAAGTGTATATGATAATACTGAACCATAACTGAAAATTAGATATATAAAAAAAGGGGGTCATTAGCTTGTTCTTGTCTTATCTTCAGCTAAATGTATTGCAGATAAAATCAAATAGGATAAGTTAAGTCTTTTTAAGCTTTGGGGCCCTTTCTTATGTATTTACATTAGATGGGTCTTTCTAAAGTAGGTTGATAGCACTGCCATTTACAATACCATAGCTAACACTTTGTTGCAGTTTCCATTACCAGCATCTGTTTTCAAAGGGGCATAGACTTCACATACAAATCTGTTCCTAGGCTAAAAAGAAAAGCACAGTGGCTGAGTTTACCCAGGAAGTAAGCCTGGAAATATTATCCACAAAATTCTCAAATATTAACATTTGATTACAGTGCAATTTCATAATATGTTGATGATTTCTTATGGATTAACTATATAATCTGCAAACTGTAAATTACATGTATTTTTTTCTTAAATTTGTGATTTTGAGACTTTTAAAATTTGAGGCCAAAGCAAAAAGGTAAATAACGTAAAATAGGTAAATGAATGTATCTAAACAAAAGGAAGGAAACCGACAATAGTTTGAAACCACAATTATAAATTACTTGAGGTGCATAAATTACTTACTTCACATATAAATATTATGAAAAATAAGATGTATCCCATGAACTTTGTATGTGTGTGTGTTAAAGTTAGAGAACACAAAATATTTTCAATCAGAAGACATACATACACAGACTGTCAAATAGTGACAGACTGTAATATGTATATTTTGTGCACAACTCAGTGTGTACGGTATGGTCATTTTCTATTAGAGAATATAGTTTTAAAAATTGATGCTTGAAATATCAGAAGACTCTCTGCTAAATGCTGATCTTGACCCTTTGGGATGCTGTTAAAAATCGTACAAACTGACTTGCTTGTGGACAATAGAAATTCTATCAGTACTAAAAGCTAGGAAAACAAAGATTAAAGGCCAGAGTCTGGTGAAGGCCAGCTTTTTTTTTTTTTATTAATATACAGAGCATTCTCAGTATGTGTTTAGCTGGTATATGGGGTAAGGGGGCACTATTGGGCCTCTTTTATAAGAACACTAATCCTATTCATAACGGCTTAGCTGTCTAGTTTTAATCTCTGTCCCAAAAAAACCAACCCAATATTGTATCAGTGACAATTAGAATTACAACATATACATTTTGGGGGGATATGCACTAATACCGTAACAATACCGTAAACCTCTCAAAATACCTGACACTTATAGCAACCATCAACTGAAGGCACAGAGTCCTTAAAATCAATTTTAAGAGGTTCCTCTCAAGCATTTATTTCATCCCGTTTGTACTAGATCCTTTATATCCAGGCTCTCAAATACTTCTTAATGGTCCCAGCATATGGGAAGGAAGATGTCCAAATTTACAAATTCTTTCTGTAGACTTGTCTTCATGAAACACAATGAACAAAATATTTCATATTCTTGCATTATGGCTCATGATTCTCTGAAAAGTCGTCAAAGGTTGGAATTAAGTGCTGGCCTGGGACTTCATCACATTGCAGATGGCTGCAGAGCTGTGAAGGGAAACTGTGCAGTAAATTCGGGTTCTGCTAGTAAAGTCTCTGTTGGATTCTTGGCTTTCCCACCCAAATCTTGTTTTAATTCTCTGAGGTCTGTTTCTTATAATTGTGAAAAATATTAGCCTTGCTTGGTGATTTTTATGGGGCTAAATAAGATGTTACACTCACATAATACACTATCTGCTCTGTGCAGGAAGTGAAGAGTCCCTGTCAACCCTGGGGCGGGTTTGTACTATCTCAGTCCAATGGTGAATCTGTATATTTTCATTAGATTGTCTCCAAGCTTTTCTGATATTTTATTCAGCTCACTCCTACATTCTCATCTCTGTGGGCTTTTAGAGATTTCTGCGAGGTTAAAAATCATCTCTTTCTCATTTAGAGATTCGTTTTATGAGTAAGGAAAAAAGCAGTTGTTAGAAAGTTAATTCCAAATTAGAAAAAACAAACAAACAAAACAAAACAAAACAAAAAACAGAAAATGTCCATTTTGATATGAGTTAGTCTAATTTTCAAAATCTTCTGGAAAGTATCATATGACCTAAATGTGACATAAATGACCATTTAAGAACACTGGCCAATTTAGCTGTCATCATAGGTTGCACTGAATGTCATGGAAATTTACAATTAATCGGCCACCTTTACTGGCTAGACTTCTGTTTTGCTTGTACACAGTTGTTTGTATGTCCTAACAAATACATGCACATTGTAGCATTCATTGCTTTTATTCTGCAAGCTATGCATACAGAGTGGTTTTTGAACCACCAAATTACCCTCAGCACATTTGTCAAAATGAAATAGTTGCCACATAGCAATAGAGGCCTCATCAGAGAGCTTGCTGAGTGGCCTCTGTAGCATCCTCCAACAGCGAAGATGAAGACCCAGGAGCAGTGGCTTCTCACCACAGCCACTGATGGTGAGATCAAAGTCCTCAGAGCCTCACATTAATATACTCTTGAGAACCCTGCCAGACCCAGTGGGCAGTGACCAGAGGGAACCTTCACTACACATTGCGGGGTGCTGAGAAATCCATTCATCCATCTGTGGGTAACTGCATTGTGATTCTGGAAATGCCCGGCATTTCCTCCCATAACAGCCTTTCATCAGATGGTGTCTCTTTCCATGAACAATACTGAATCTTAGGATTTTACTGTCTCTAGAAAAAATATGCCAGTTAGACCAGACAAAATTCATGTAGGGCAATGGCTGTTAGAAGGTTCCACATAAGTTCCTGATGCAATTTCAGAATTAGGAAAAGGACCTGCAAGGGGCTCACAGAAGCATTTTCGTATGTGCACACATGTTTGACTCTCAATGTATATGTGTGTGAGTATGTGATGGTCAAAATCAGACCAGAATGAGAAGTAAAACAATTTAAGTGAAAATTGCAAATGCCCCTCACTTACAGTGATTTATGTATGTATAGGCACATCCCCAACTTAGACCTTGAACATTTAATCTAGCCCCTATTTCTATCATCTAGAAGAAGCCCTTAGTATTTATTTAGAAAAATTATATAAAATATTTGAACACACCAATGAAATAGGGTAATGCTAAAGAAAGCTAATAGATACACATGTTCTGTGTTCATTAATATATGTATACATGATTAAATACAGCATACAGCAAATTGCCATCTTTAAAGATTTCCTAGGTAACTAAGTTTACTTTTTAAACCTGGTTTAAGTGAAACAAAAATGACAAATGGCGTGTGGAAGGGCATATTTTCAGCTCAACACAGCACATATTTTAGTTGAATTCCTATGTCTGTATTATCCAATGGGGCACACATATGTTTTAGCAATGATTTTTTTTTGTAGCATCTCTATTTTATCTGATAAGTTAAATACAATCCCTCGAAATCTCATAGTGTGTGTTGTAGTATGCATGGAGCGACAGTTATAATTTACATGACAATAAACTAGAATTTTTTCCCTTCAGTTTGATGAGAGAATATTTTAATGTATACCTGGGGATATTCAGTGACACCAGATGGTACTTTGCCATCTACAGGCTCCACTTTGCCTGCTTTGCAAGTTTGTGACAGCCCACAGGGAGGTGCTGAGGCATCCATCCAGTCAGTAATGTATCTGGGACAATTCGAACACTGCAAACATCTTTATGAGCTTAAACAGCATCCGTTATTATTACCCTGACAAAGCTGAGGACAATAAGGCATAGCACTCCATTCAGAAAGAACACACTTAATTGCCCTAATCTGGGGCAACAGGACAGAATCAATTACAGTCATTTTATGGGCTTTCAGAAAGAGCTACAGAAATCATAGCTACTTTGTAAGGATACCCATCCAGAGTTAAAATCATTCTGGCAGGAACATCTTGCTTATTAGTAATATATATATATTTAATATATATATTTATTGAATATATATTCACAACAGTTGCTACTGTTACCAGCATACCATCACAAATCGGTGCTTCTAAATCTGAGAATTCATATTGGGATGTGTGCTGTGCAGAACCTTTAGCCTTTGATGAGTCTCCAGAGTCTAGTGCTATTGGAGCAAATAATTTTCCATCTGTCTTCACATTTTTCAAGTAGCAGGATCTCACGTGACTTGAAATTTTCTGGGCACTCACCGTTCCATCCCTACTCCGGTGTAATTTATTTCATTTCATTTTATTTTTTACATAAGACAAACTCTATTTAGTGCATTTAAAAATGTATAATTACTTTGTACTGTCTATCTTTCAAATTAATTTTTGAATCTATATGTGAGTTGGGCCTCAGAGATCTCATCAGGGGCTTTGGAATTTAAGAAAATAATGTGTAGTTTTTCTGAAAGATATAGTTTAAGTTTTATGTTGGTTTGGAATTTATTGTCCCTCTTTCAGAAACTGAGGGAAAGGAGGATGTGGTGGGATATTCCTGTGACTCAGGAAGGGAAGGCATGGAGAATATAAGAAGCCAGCCAAGGACATAGTCTGAGCTGCAAAGGATGCAGGGCTACAGTGTAAGATGTCTCAAAACAGAAACAGAAGAAAGAATGGAAAGAAGGAAGAAAGGAAAAAAGGAAGGAAGGAAGGAAGGAAGGAAGGAAGGAAGGAAGGGAGGGAGGGATGGAACAGAAATGTTAAGCCTAATTTTATTTTTAGTTTAGTTTAGTTTAGTTTACTTCAATCTTTTTTTTTATAAAATAGAAATAAAAGGTGAGGTCACAATGAAAATATGATGAGATCATTCACCTTCACATTAAAAAAATAAATATAAAAGTACCTTAGATGACATAATGAGTCAGTGCACTTCAATCATGTGAATTTTTTTAAATCGGTCTTTGCCTACAGTTTATTATAAGTGAGTTATTATACTCAGTAAAAAAATGTCTTTTTGTTTTCAGTGAACAGCTTGCTTCCTTATTTTTTCTAAGTCTTTTCTTTTTTAAACCAATTTTATTTTGTTTTTGAAAAAATTTCCTTTATTTAACACACATATTTATATTATTACACATATATACAATAAACTCCCTACATCAAGAAGAACAACGAAACAACCGGGAATTGAATAATTGTTACAGTCACAGTGTTTTGGCTGTTTCTATTTAGCAACCTTGAAGAGAACATCTTTCCTCTCTTGGTGCATCTAAAACTCTGAATGTGGATCAATGTCTCTCACATCTCATCTTTATCAACTTGAATTTCATTTAAGATTGTTTTACTCTTATGTACTTTAACATGCTTTCTGTCTATCCCTCTTCCTCACGCTTTAGAAATAAACCTTAAGAACTGATCATGAGAAATAGGTCATGCCTCAAATTCCTGAACCAATATGGTATGTATGTTTTAAAATTACATCTTAACAGAGCAAGAAATAGGTAGCATTTCTCACTATGTGGGGTGAGTATTTTAGTACATTTTTGAAAAAATAGTGAGATATCCCTACCAATTAATCACTTTTGAAGGGTGCTGAATAGCAGTAAGTAATGATTCTCTTCAAATTCATTGTGCAAAGATACTGAAGATGAGTGCTATTAAAGTATATTATTCTACGTAAGATTTTGCTTTAAGCCAGGGAAGTGGACATTAATTTGTAGTTTTCTACATTAGTAATTTATCTCCTTATGTCATTCAGTTCACTTAATATATCCTGGAAGTTGGGTCCTTGCAAAGAAAAATTGAATCCCACTTCCTGACCACCCAACCCACATTTTGAATACTTGAAATCACTTGAGAATGGTACCCTCACCACTTGGTCTGCTTTAATAAATGGGAACTTAGAAGTACAAGTATTTGTTTTAATGGCTGTACGTTTTCCTCCCATGGAGGGTAGAACTAGATAAATCCTGTCTTTTTCTTTTTTCATTTTTTTCATGTTTGCTATTCAAGCATCACTTTGTTTTATTTCTACAGTAGCTGGATAATAACTAATATTAATCATTTGGTGTTTAAAATTTGAGTTATTATTCTATGTATAAAAGAAGGGCTGGAAAGAAAAAAGAAGGGCTGTGCCACTATTGCTGAGAAAATGCCTTTGTAATTTAAGAATTTTTTAGGATGTGATAAAATGAAACTTGGATATACTTAAAGAAAAAGCTAAGCACCGCTACTTGTTTCTTCTCCACAAAATATCATTCTTTAGGCAAGTTTCAGCAGCACTATCTGAATAAATCTAGTCCATCCTTTGGTACCAAATGGGGTGTTCCCCAAAACAAAGTAGTAAATATAGAAAATACTGACCATCCAATAACACAAATACAACATGCTAATTGTTGTGCTATATTTTGTATGTAAATATGTGAAGTTAGAAAGAAAATGTATAGTAGTCTTATTCTGCCAAGTGCCATTGATTGTTCGTTTTCAATTATTGTAAATGTTATTACATACTTTGGTATGTGTTTCTGTTATAATTACTGTGTTATGTTTTTGGTTTAGTTTTGTTGACATTTTAGACAGAGGTTTTATTTTTTCCTTGCTGATTTTGCCTCCCAGCTAAACTATACTGTCCAAATATGGTGTGGAAAAAAACTCTGTCCGGGGTTATCCCAGGCAAGCTGTTTAATCACCTTGGCTCACTGTCCTCATCTCTTCTAGGAGAAAATGAGACTAGAAAATCTGTCCTTTACCTACAGCTATTTTTTTTCTTCAGGTATAACCTATTTAGCCAAAATAACCTATTACCTCTACTCCTGTGGTGTGTGGACATGTAATTCTTTGTGTACATCTGTGTGGTTGTAAAGAAGTGGGTGTGTCCCTGTGTGTATCTAGGGGTACAGATATTCAGTAGAGTGAATAAGATAAATTATCTAAACACTTTATTTCAGGTTTCTTTAAAAAGCTGACAAGGCGCACAGGTAACATGAGTCAGATTGCTGTGCAAAGGAGAGTGTTGGGTGCCAAACTCTAAACAATAAAAATGATATGTAATGAAAGATAAATAGTGGAATTTTTGTCTAAGTGTTTAAGAATGACTTTACCAAAATCATAGAACATGCATCAAAATTTCTTGGATGATTCCTATACATGCTTTTGATATCTCCGTAGAGAAATGTTAAGAATCCTATTAGCACACGTGTGTACTACACTTGCACAGTATTGTAATTTATTCTACTCTTAAAGCTTTAATAGTTATTTATAATTCCAATATACCCAAATGTCTGATTTCATTTCATATCTCTTTCACGGATTCAATTCCTCTAAGCGAACAGTGGCCTCAGTAACAATAATAACAGCAAATGTTCATACAGAGCAGAGCTTATAAGCTAGTGTTTCAGAGAGCTCAGGCATACTCAGGGGATTGCATCTACACTAACTTGCCCACAATTCACAATATCCCTACAGAACAGTTAGTTGACTTGTTGAAGATTCCACACCTTATAAAGTGATGGCATCGGATATCCTCCATACAGCCTGGTCCCAGAGTACTTCCTACTTATGATGAAGGTGTATTCTCCTTCCACGGTTCATCAGCTTCCTCCCTTTACCTGTCACACACAGCTTAAAGCTCGGCAGCTGCTGGCCTGCTGCCTCGTTCTCAATTTCCCTTTCATCATGTCCTAGTGCTAGGATGCAACTTCCCTTTATCCCTTGTCCTCCACATCTACTCAGTTTCCCTTAAGATAAAACCCGTGATGTCTTATCTCCTCTTCCTTCTTGCCTCTTCATTAAAGGCTCCTGTAGGCATAAGGTTAGTGCGTAATTCAAATACTGAGTTCTGTATCCCCAGAGGGGTGCTGGGGAGACAGCCCAAAGGACTAGGGTTCTGTTTTCTACTCCACTTGGTGGCTCACAATAGTCTCTAAAGCCAGCTCCAGGGTATGCGATGCCCTCTTCTGGCCTCTGGGGGCACCAGACCTTGCTGGTGATGCACATGCATGTATACATATGCATGTAAAAAAAATCACACACACACACACACACACACACACACACACACATACACACAATTAAAAAATAAAAAAATAAATCTTTATAACTAGTAAATCAGACATAAAACTCGTTACCATATAGGTCACTCATTTTCCCCCATGTGCTTTGCGTGCACCTGTCTCAGGGCATCTTAGTTCGGTGCTTGTCTGGGATATTCTCCCCAGTTAAGATCTTCTCACCATTCTCCTCCATCTTTAAAATATAGTTGAAATTCGACCACAGATGCCTGCTTCTCCTTCCAGTGCTATCTTGACAAATGATTCCCCCTGTTCATCTACCTCCCTCTTCCCTCAACCTCTCATACTTCTTTTTACTTTTTAAAACCGAGTGTCTTTTAGTTTTCTTTAGCTGCTCAACTCCAGTACAATAACTACATGTATTCATATATACCCCACAGCATTTTGAGGAGCCATTTTTAGACACTGAGTTAAAAAAGGATTAGGAACCAAGGAATAAGTTCTGCTAGACACAGGTCTTGCCTTGAGTTTACTGCAAAAACAAATGTGTCTTTAAAGAAAATATGATGCAGAAGGTTTCTTTTCCTTAAATAGAGAATTAAAAGGAGGAAACAGCGGTATGTTAAATCTAGGCGAGAAACTAGAAAGGAGTTGAAGGGCATCAGGAATGAGAAAGAGTTTTTCAGGTGTCCTGGCACCTCTTGGGGCTTCTCTAGATCAGAGAAAAAAATATATGAAGAAATAAAAAGCATTCTTGAAAACCACATGTCTCCCTGCTGCCTCTAGTGAGATTAGCGAGCTACATCATGCGTCTATCTTGACAAAGATCACAATAATCACCAGTTATTTTCTCGACACCAAAATTCCTACTGAAACGTCTTTGTAAACATTTAATATATATTGGAGACTCAATATATAGATTTACTTAAAAAAGATAGTGAGAGCATTAGCAACACTGTGCAAAGAGTTCACTCTCTGTGCAAAAATAATGCAGACCACAAGGAAAAGTAAATTTAAGGTGGATGAGAAGGGAGGGAGGGAGGGAGGGAGAGAGAGAGAGAGAGAGAGAGAGAGAGAGAGAGAGAGAGAGAGAGAGAGAGAGAGAGAGAGTTTCATGTGTGCATGTAAAATGATAAAAACACAAAATAGGACAAAAGGATCAAAATCATTAAGGAAAAGAAAACTTCTCTGAGGAAACATGGGGGTGATTAACAGAGGTTTTATTAATATGGCCATGTAGCACAGAAGAACTGTGAGAACACCAACAGCAACAGCCTAGAAAACACCAACAGTATTCCAGGCACCATGGACAGACAGGAGAAGGCAAAGGGAACGAACACAGTCACAGTGAATTACCGCTTCTCTGATGTGCTTCTGTGGATGAAGTCTCCTCCCCCAAAATAAACCCAGAAAAGCTAACAGCCAAACAGTACCAAGCTGCTGAGGGCGTGGTTAGACTATTACAAGCCATGATGATTGAGTCCACTCACCAATGAGAAGCTATCCAATGTATTTTGTGGTCAATCGATCTTTAACAGAAATGAACATGAAGATTCAAAGAAACTCAACTCCAAGGATTGGAGGCACAGAAAGTAGAACCCTACTTGTGGGCAGAAAAAAAATGAGGCAGGTTTGGCAGATGTCATTCTATCTAATTTTATAGAAAATATTATATATTTGATGGTATAATACTTGAAATCTACTTGGTAATTTCTTCTCTTTGGAGTTTCTATGCTTGCCTGGCTATTAAAATTAATAATAGTTTATAATAACAACTTACGGATTTAAATTTTATCCACCCATGTGCTACTTTAATTTTCCTGAACATTCTACACATGTACACGTAAGTGTGCTTCATTATAAATCAGTTAACCCAAACCTCATATATAATTAAAAATTGAGGACAATACAAAGCTGAGAATATAGCTCAGCAGTAGAGCGCTTGCTTAGCATGCAACAGAGCCCCAGGATCTGCTCCCCAGCTCTGCCCCCTCATGCCGCCATGCGCAAAAACGTAAAATAAAATTTTAGTGGCATAATAAAATTATATTACTGCTCTGTATTTAGACCGTGTTTTGCCACCAAACTAAGAAGTCAATCGGTAAGTTTTCATTGTATGATTTTAAATATTACTTTTAAAATATTCATCATTTATCGGTGAACAACACATTTGTTAGCAGTGGTTTACAATGGACTCTGCTTGAAAGTACATGTAATATGCACGTGCTAAATGAATTCATTAAGACTAGTGTGATTACAGTGAATGTCAAATGAATTAATAATAATGGGACTTCTAAGTGTTACCATTACTTTCACAGTGTGCTACTGTTTTTATACTTATGAGCCCTGAGGATAAATGACACTCACATATTATCCTTGTATGTTAATTGTATCTGCATAATCAAAGGTTGAGCTAACAATCTCGTGGGCAGTAAAAATTTCTAACCCCCTGAACACAGAGAAATTACTATTATTTATAAGTTTCATTGAAAAGTGATTTCAATATTTTAGATTCCAATTATAAATGACATTTATATTATGTTTCCCACATATTCACCAGAATCCCACACTCTTAAACCTATTTTTCATGAGCACTATTTGGAACACAAAATTGAAATTAATAGAGATTTTTTAAAAGAACTTTATAGTTTTCTTCACTTGAAAATATATAGTATATGAGAAATGGACACATACATTGACCTGTATTCTTTATCCTACCGATATGGTTCACACAGCAGTACATATTGACTTGTTGTGACACACAGTTCTTTATACTGGAAAACTGTGTTTTTTATAACTGTTCTCTCACATGCACATTAACTACTGGTCACCTATTTTTTCAAGTTCTAAAACCCCTTTATTCACAACCCATCTATCTTTCATGATAGAGATGGCTGGAGGAATAGATGAGGAGGCTTTGCGGTTGATTAAGAAGAAAAGACAACTTCAGGAATATGTGATAGATAAAAACTTCTCAGTGCCTAAAGTAACCAACCAACAGGCCCAAGACAAAGATGCAGGAAAGGCCTGTAAGTCCTATTGAAAAGAAGTCAGTGTTTTGCTCATCTTTTTGCTTGTTTTGTCTTAAGACATAAATGCCTAGTATTTTTTTTATGCATCGATAAGTGATGTATCTGTTTGGTTTTCCGTTTCATTTCCACTGTGGTACCGGGCATGGACACATTGGATGGTAGACAAGCACTATCCTAGTGAACTAAGCGCCAAACCCTTTGCTTTGTGAGCCAGAGCTCACTCCATAGCTTCAGTTAGCCTTGAGCTCAGACTCATTCTGTTTCTGCTTGCCACATTCCGGGATTACAGATACTGTGCTGGCTTGCTTACTGACTTTAACTTTCCAACAGAGTATGTCTGGAGCCATTCTCCCAGGTCTCATCACTGTCCTTTCCTGTCACGTTCGGAGCTCTTGTTGCTATGTAAGGATCAGTTTGGTAAATGGCATTTCTCTTTGGTGCTAGATAGGTTGGAAACCCTGCATCATGTATAAAGGGCTTTCCACCAGAAGACGTTTAAGGAGTCAAGCATGGAAAACTCACAAGTACACTCAGCAACACAACCAGTATTTTTATTAAAAGTCAGTGTTTCTCTTTTGTCCAAAACTTCAGCCAATTTCTAATTATTATAAACAGCATATTTAGAGAGTTACTAAGTAACATAAAACTGACCAAAAATTTATTTTCTTCATAGCCCTGAAAAGAACTGTATTCTTTAAGCAGAGTAATCCTGGTTCTCAAACTTTCAACTCCGGGCATTTAGGTAAGGCTGAGGGAGAAGTCAGTAAGGCCTGATGGAGACATCCATGAACATTACGTTGTAGTTGACTGTAAATTCTGGAACAGAAAAACTCTTTGGTAGGTTCAGATAAATGAAGGTGTTTTTGGATCATAGTGACAGAAGAATATACATAAGTCTCAAAGGAGAAAAGATGGCTTTAGTACCCTGGTTTGGTAGATCAAACAGGGAAGTCTGACCCCAGTTTAACACATTTCATCTCAAGAAAACATTCCTCACTTGCCTCTTTAAAACTAAGGAGCAATGTCCCTCAGGGTGACATAAAACATGCTACATGAGAAGCTGCCAACAAAATAATGATAAAATTCAGTGCGAGGAATCTTAGCAATGGTCAAGTCCTTACAGGACTAACATGTAAAAGAGCAAAGGAATAAATCTACGGCTCTCCCCCTACCCAGATCTAGTCATTCTCCACAGTTGAGTGCACCATATTTCACCATGTCCCCTGGAGGGGGAGACCTGGTGGCACTCAGAGGAAGGATAGCAGGTTACCAAGAAGAGACTTGATACCCTATGAGCATATACAGGGGGAGGTAATCCCCCTCAGTCACAGTCATAGGAGAGGGGAGTAAGGGGAAAATGAGAGGGAGTGAGGAATGGGAGGATACAAAGGATAGGATAACCATTGAGATATAACAAGAATAAATTAATAAAAATAAATAAATAAATAAATAAATAAATAAATATAAAATAAAAAAATAAAGTCCATTAAATTAAAAAAAAAATCTGCGGCTCTATGAAGCATCTAACCATACCCAGTAGAATTTGGACACATAATTTTGGCTCACAACAAAAACAGACGCTAACATTAGAGCTGAAAATAGTGTGACAGTTTCATGAGTAAGTATATTTACCACAACTGTTAGGGTAGTATTTAAACATCTGCTTAATGCCTATTAGCACAAGAGAGGCAGTAGTATTAGCTACTGCTAACAAAGAAGTATTCATTAGTGAAGTATTGGGCAGAGGGGTGTAGTACTGACTGAAAAATACCCCTTGAGTTTCCAGTTTAGGGATTATTTTTAATGTGACTCATAGTATGAAAAGAGTTTCACATTGGGCATAAAAGTATATGTACCTTAAAGAAAATGTTCACAAAGTAATGTCGATAATTATTACAGATCATTCATATATTCTATTCTAGTTGGTTAGTACATTTTTCATTTGTCTATTGAGTTGATGTCACATCCCAACTGGAAACTAGTACCCACAATTTGGAAACTGTATGACTGTCACTTTGTCAATGGACTGGTTAGGGGGAAACATGTCTTGTGGTTAGAAACACAGGGCCCCTAGAAGATTGACAGTAATAAGCAACAAGAAAGATATCTTATTAATTTCCTGTGGCTCTTTCCATTATTTATCTGAATTGAAATTTAGAACTATAGTAGTAAATAAATTTTGATGAAGTTATTCACACATGTATTTACACATAGTATGTTTTTAGTCAATAATACTATTAAGCAGTGAATGCCATTCTGGAAACTCTTTGATAATTCCCTGTGGCACTTCTTATTATGGTGAAGGGAAATGCAGTCTGGAGTAGCTTTGTGGCTGGTAGACTTGTAGCAGCACACATGGCTGGGAGCACTCATTCAGCCTTCATTTGGATGGCAAATGGAGAAAAATGAGAATAAAACCTTAAAATTGCATCTGATTCATGCTCCCTCCCAACCAGAAGCCAGGAATTTTTAAACTTTATTCCAATATTCATAATGACTCTACAAAATAGTTCTTATGCATTAGGCAAAAAGAAATAGGCTAGATGGAATAACAGGGCATGAAATATAGATAAAAATCAAACATGGTAAAATAGCTCTGCATTAAATATGACATTACAAATAGGGGCTGGAGAGATGGCTTAATGACAAGAGTACCTACTGTGTGAACGTGATGGTGTAATTTCAGATGCCCAACATTCATATATGAAAGTGTGTCTCTGGATCTCACTGGGCAGCCAGCTTAGGAATTTGGTGAAAATGTACTTGAGTGACAGACTCAGTATCCAAAGATAAAGTAGAGAAAAATCCTTTATAATGACTTTTGGCCTATACACACACACACACACACACACACACACACACACACACACACACACGCAGAGGCAGAGAGAGATAGAGAGAGAGAGAGAGAGAGAGAGAGAGAGAGAGAGAGAGAGAGAGAGATGTGCACATGTACATATAAAAACTACAAAAATACTATTATAAATAATTGTAAATAATTTATCTTTTGTGGGCTTTATATTTTTAGTCCTGGGCTGGAGCATACATAATTTTTCAGGTGTAAGAATTTTCAAATAAATAAGTGCATACTGTTAGAAGTAACAGTCAAAAAATTCAGTCCCTTATACCACTGGAGTACATCACTTCTAATTTTAGTTACATTTGATATTTGTCATTGTTTTTAAAAACACTTATCATTTGTTGTGTTTTGAATATGGAATACCCCTTACAAGCTTATGTACTTAAACATTTGGTTCCCACATGGGGGCACTGTTGGAGGCTATAAAAGAGTCACATCTTGGTTGAGCTCCTGGAGGACATAGGTCTCTGATGATGCATCTAGAAAACTCGCCGGTGTGGTTCCTTTCTGGATTCCACAGGATATAAACAATTTTCCTGATTCTCCCATCACCACAGACAGAACCACTCCAGTGGCCCTGCCCTTCCCACTGGTAGACTAGACCGTCTCAACTAGGAGCCACCTTCTCACTCCTCTAAGTTGCTTCAATGGATATCACATCAACGATAAAGAATTCATACACTGTTGATCAGCAAGAGTTTTGATACTTCTTTAAGAAAACTAAATGCCTTCTCAACCCAGTGTGTTGTTCGGGGCTTTGCCTGAAAAGGCTGTAGATCTAGAAATGGCCTCTTTGTCATTGGTAGGAAGCTCACGCACTTGAGGTACTTAAACTCTATAAATTTTAGGCAACTTCAATCACATGTTCATTGTAGATTACTGAAAAACTTACGGTCGAAAAGAAACATACAAGAGGTGTTCTCTCTGGCTTACTTAGTATAATCAAATTTGCACTCAGAGATAATCAGAAGCCCGTGTTTATGTCTTCGGTTCCCATGTGTACTCTTATGATAGAGAGCTCCTCACTCAGAATGCATTCTTATTCTCCTAGAAAAAGTTAGGTTGAGTCACACAGAATTTTTCTTATAAGTGCTGGCTATCTTTTAAACCTCTAAAATCTGGTAAGGGCTGACTTTATTTTGGTCAAAGGGGGATAGATTTGTTTGCAAAGGCAAATCTCAGTGTGCAGGGTTAGTCAGACAGTTTGGTACATGGGTTCTTGATGTACTTTTTGATACTCGCTTATCTTTTGTTGACTTTTTTTGGTTTTGTTTTTTTTTAATTGTATTGATTTATTCATATTACATCTCAATGGTTATCCCATCCCTTGTATCCTCTCATTCCTCCCTCCCTCCCATTTTCCCCTTACTCCCCTCCCCTATGACTGTGACTTAGGGGGATTTCCTCCCCCTGTATATGCTCATAGGGTATCAAGTCTCTTCTTGGTAGCCTGCTATTCTTCCTCTGAGTGCCACCAGGCCTCCCCATCCAGGGCTTTTTTTTTTTAACCGGAGAATCTTAAAGCTAAAGTCAGGACTGTCTACACACCTACACCTGACTTCCTGCCCAGCTCACAGAGTTACAAGATTCCCTCTCCTTGGCCAATCAAAGGGAAAAAAAAAACATTGCCACATCAGAAAAAAGGCTTGGCTACAAGTGGCAACTTAAAAGTTCTGACTATGTTTGGGCCTTGATGGTGGTAGAAGGAAATAAAAGAAGGTGGAATCAGGAATGGCGTTAGGCCCCCATAGGTAACCACGATCTGGTAGATGTCCCAACCCATTAAAAGTGGATGTTATTGTAGCAACAACAGGTCCTAAAGTAATTCTAGATAATAGTATATGAAGGAATTATTCTTTCTAGGCACTGAATCAATAATGACCATTCGCCCTAGAAAGGCTGTGAATTCGAAGAGGGCAGTTTAATGAGCTGATCAGATAGTCCAATATAAACATAATTTGCATGATAAGGGCCTCAGTTATGGTAAGTTGATACCATGGAGTTGGAAGACAAAGATGCCATAACCCATAGTGGGTCAGGAACAGGAAATGCTGGGACACAACCAGAAAAGGGAAGAAACCAGGCACACTGGTGAACCCACCTTCAGGATCAGTCCACAGAACAACCACTCCCCTACCACTGTGGGTCCTGTACCTACAAACTTAAGAAATTGAAGATGAAACATATGAATAAATATTCTGATGGGGCCAGAATCAGGTGAGCTGCCTCCCGTGTGTGTGCTGCGGGTAAAGTCACAGAGGAGGGAGTTGTGAATAGGCAAAGAGAGGGTGTCACCTAGCCTCACAAATTAGCCAGAGAGAGTTTCTGACAGTGTTGGCTCCTGTTACAAAGGAAAGCTTGTGGTGGTTGCCACCCAAAGCCTGTGAACTGCCTCCTGGTCTGAGTCACTCAACTACTCCCTTACCTCCTCCCTGAACTAGTGTCTTCATGAAGATGCGGATTTACTTTGGAAACCGCAAAAGGAATTTTAAAACGGGAATCATTCATTTAGTCAAGAATTTTGTGGCATGTATAAACTTCCGTTCTATTACTTTGAATTTTACTGGTGGGCAGCAAAAATCTAATGACCAAATTGTCCTAAGAAAGAGGCTTGAAAGAGTTGAGAGAGAGATGGTAGGTCAGGCCAAAAAAAAAAAAAAAAGAAAAAAAAATTTTTTTTCTCACTTATGGGTCAGAACCTGAGTTTGGATCACCCATCCAGCAAAAAAGCTAAGGCATGGAGACCTTGAGGCCCTGGTGACTTACTAGACAACAAGTCTTACCAAACCCCCAAGTTTCAGCTTCAATGAAGGAACATCATTCAAACGCTAAGGCAGAAATCTATAGAAGTCTCAGGAGGTGTTCCTGTATCTTCCACATGTTTGTACACATGTCAGCGCCTCACATACAGGTGCATATAGGCACACACCATACACACACACACACACACACAAAAGATTATATAGTGTCCAGAACTTTCTTCAGTGCACATCATGGGATAAGCATGCGTCAGGGTTTGCTTTCCTCCAAGGAGATCCTCAGAACCCTGATGTTGGGGCCTCAACTTACCTACCCACTCAAAAGTTAAAGAGAGACAAATTTCTCTACTCGAAGCCAGCATCTGCCCACTGATCCTTCCATAGGAGCGGGGACAGAAAAGTCTCTCATCCCGGGATGTCACAGCCCTGATTTCAAGTCTGAAAATTTGCCCACTCCTTCCTTACAGTGAAGCACCGGCTCCGTTCCCAACACAGCGGCCCTCCACTCGAAGCTCTGCTATGTTCTTTGGAACAAGGACATCCTTTGCTGAGCATGTCTCAAAGCCCTGGAGAAGGCTGCTTATTTCTTTTCCTTGTCCAAGTGCCAGCAGCACTTCCACCTCTCCTGCTGTTTAATCCAAGGGTTTAGTGACCAAACAGCCTCCACGTTGGCACTGTGCCTTAATCAGCCTCCGGGTCAAGCTGGTTTACACTTAGGCAGGAGGGCGGAGGCTGTTAACCAGGCTCTTTTCGCTGTGTGTCCTTGTGGCGCTCATGAAATTGGATCCTGATTAAAAGCCGTGCCAGATTTGGAAACGGCCACCTTTTAGATGACCCCAGACCACTCACCAGTTGCAAGGGATGCTGGATGCACCTCTAAAGAAGCCGTAGTTCACAGGCTTTCTTGTCTCTTCTGCACACCCCACCCTCCCTTTGTTCCCCTTTCTTTTACACAACTTGTGACAGCGGGCTCTTGCTCATGAGCTAAGGGTCTGGAGGAGAGAAAAGTGGGCAACTCTGCTGGTTTGAATTCCTTGCTTAGGATAGCAAACAGCAGATACCCTTTCGACCTCCTCCTGACCTCTTTTGCCCCACTTTCTCTGTCTCTCCATCATTTGTTATTTCATCTTTTCCCCCTCCTCTTTGCTATAAGACCTCTAGATCTAGAACTAATTCTACTCTGCATTAGGGGTTAGCTCAGACTTTGGAGGAGAAAAGCCTCCATCAAATGATTTTGCACAGGCATTTACATGGGAAATACATTTTAAATTCCCCTCCAAAAAAAAAAATCCACTTACAGGGTGCTGCTTATATTATTGTATTTTTGAACAACTGTCTCCTGTAGTTAAGAAATCAAGCTGATCCCTGAAGTATACGACAGTACCAAGCAGTTGTATGCTTTCCTAAATCATATTAATCCCTAATAAAATCATAAATTTGTTTACTTGGCCCTGCCAGCCCAAGAGATGACATGCAATTGATCTTTGTCTGACGTAGCTTGAAACAATGGCTGAAGACAACACACTGATTCTCGGCTCTGGAAAAAAAAAAAAAAAGCATTTGGGGTTAAATGTGCCAGGTGTGGGCCAGGCAGATGGCACAGCAGCGGTGCCTTGTGTTGTCATGCACATAATCTGATTTCTGAAATGACCTCAAGACACCAATTTGCTTGGCTCTATATCAGGTGTGCTGTGAGGAGCCCTGTCTCCTGGGAGTGTGAGCACCACTTTTCAGTGCTTCTCATCTGCGGGCTAATGGACGGCACGCTCGTTGGAAATGGCACTGTTAGCTCTTCCAACAGGAAGAGATTGTTGAAATGCTGGGAGCTTTAGCAGGCAGCAGGTGTGGTTGTGTTTCCTGAGTAGATAATTGAAAAGATTGGTTTTTATTTTATATTTTTTTTAGTTGAGACTTCGGCACCCAACAGTAAATAATAACCATTCCTGGCTCCTTCAATTGCGCAAGGATTGAGCTTAATTTTTGTCCAAACATTTTATTTATTTATTTATATTTACAAAAAGCTGTTATTTTCCATAGGGTAAATCTTGAAAGATAAAGTTAGTTGGGGTGGGGGGGGGGATACCTCACAGAATATTGTCTGTTCAGCAAATAGCAGTGAAACTCAACCTATGTGTTCATTTCTACTGAACATTATAGCACTTAACAGAAGAGGCTACATGAGAAAGGTGCCTATTTTTTTTTCTTACTGAGGAAAGGTTTGAAAAAATACACTATCTAAATTTATTGATCTTAAACCAAGGGATTTTTACAAAGTTGAGGAATTCAATAGAGATACTACCAAATTTTCCAACTTGATTTTTCTGTATATCTAAACTTGCTTTTAAATGTCAGATATTGTGAGACTGTCTTCCAAAAATATACTTTTTTACCCTAAAAGTATCAAATGGATATCTTCACTCATCTATCTTAATTTATGAGACACTAAAATGATGTTTTTTATTTGTAAATTATATATTAAGTCTAACAAATGTTTCCAATCATGGGAACAAATTGTTGTTAAATTAATAAGAGAACTTTTTATATTTTTAACTACTTGGATTGATATTATAAAGATAATATTCTGTTATCAGTAAAGCATGTATAATACATGCATTCAAGAGGTCAGATACTTAACAAAAATACAAAAATGATGAACCGATATTAAATTACTGACATCATCAAAGGAGGATAGTATTCCTCCTGGAAATTTTGACCTCTCCAGTTACCATAAAATTTCTTGGGCTAGAACTTTAAAATAAAATTAACCTAAAACTATTTTCACTCACCACGGTGGCAATTTGAATCCCAGATCTCAGGAGGCAGACACAAGTCAACTTCCGTGAATTTGAGGCCACCCTGATCTACATAGGAAGTTCCAGAAGATCTAGGACTACATTCGAAAGCTCCTGTCTCAAAAGCCCAAATACACAGTAGAAATAATTTCTTCCTAGGACAGAAAATTACATTTAAAAATCTTTAACATTGTTTCCTCAATGACATGAATGGTCAGCCTTTCTCATGTCTGGGATACAATGTCTGCTTCTGCCTACTGTAACTTACATGGTAAACTTATGTCCTGAAATATATTTGGAAGGAACGGACAGAATCTTGGGAGGCAAGGACAATGACAGGAAAACTGACCATCTGAAGGATTCCTGCAGGGCTGTGTATTTATCATGAGGTCAGAGATCAGGGTCAACAATGTTTCCAGGGAAAGCCCTAACTCAAACTCCATCTCTAAGCCGTGGGTTGACCACTTAATGTTGCAAGTCAGAAAGGAAGAATCCTGAACCCACCAAAGGAAGGTGTCTTTCATTCTTAGAACCTTAGCAATCATTGCGACCCAGCTCAGTGTGGACTTCGATGCAGTTACTTAAATTCCAGTAATCGTAGCAGGCCCCCATTCCATAGTCTGGACTTGGGCAATATTGTGTTTGTCTCTTCCGAAAGCCAGCTTCTTTCCCTTGAAGAGAATTATTTCTCCCTGTGCCCACATATATTTTGATAGCCTTTCTCCATCCTGTAGCATCTGGTCAAGACCAGATGTTTAAAAACAAGCTGTATACTTTTGTGGCAGCCACTTGCCCTCTGTCCCCTAAAAGCTTGATTCCACAACTGATTTCACGTCCCCCCAAAGTGTTTCTTCTCACAAGGCTAAAGTCGGGAGCAGAAAAACCCAGAATCAACACTTTCACAAAATAACATTCAGAGGAGAGTTTTCCTTTTGAAAACCCTTCAAGTGTCTTAGACAAGAGACAAGTCACACGTGTGTCATCTAAAATTACATCACCGCAGCCAATGACACCCTGTTCAACGCATCTATGTTCCCCGCTTTCCTTTTTGGAATCTGTTTACAAAATGATTCCTAAACACAGATGGAGCCTCTTCTGCTTGCACATATTAATTTACGTTTTTATTTATGCACTTCTGATCTTTCTGACATTTTTGTCCTTTAGTTTGACACCAAGTCATTTTTTATACATGTCCTGTGGAAAAGGTGGCCCTGGCCCCGCAGTCAACCTCACAAATCCCTGACACACATGCATGCATTTTTTATTGTTCTCACATGTTGCTTAACAGCCTGCATGATTACTGCTTTACAGCAGAGCAGATGGGCGCTTACATAGCGGTGAAACAGATGAGATGCTCAAATCGATTGTTTTATCAACAATCAGTTGCAGATAAAAATCATTTTAATGAGAGAAATTAATGGTGTTTGCAAACATGATGTTAATTAAAGAACATTGCTTAGGCGGTTTTTTTTTTCCGCCTCTTTTTTTTTTTTCTTCCACACACAATTTTTTGTTACCCATGACATCTTTCATTATTGACTCATGCCCCAAAGAAAAGGCGATTAAAATCTGCTTTTGTTTGATGTAGCTTTTATTGAAGAAAGAAATAGATCTTTCTGAAGCTTCCTGGAGAGATGAAAGTCTAATTATCTCCACAAATGAAAGGAAAAGCTTTAATTAGGCCTGTGCGGAATCTGCGCACTGTGAATTTGTGCATTGTGATGGATGGAGCCCGCATCTCCTCCGTGACTGTCTTAGAAATAATGAAGGAAGGAGGAGAGGTAACCGGCTCCCCAGATTCAGCTGCCAGAGTGGAATTGGAGGTACACCTGGGTTGTGAGCCGGTGCCCAGAGCAGCTGCCACAGGCCATGTTTCAGCGCTGTGCATTCGGCTGTTTTACAGCCTCCCTCTGAGCTTTGATCTCTTTGCACACAGCAGGGGTCCTAACAAATCAAGCTTTTCATGTTTCACTCAGTTTCACTCTCTTTGGCTTCGCCATTCACACTGGAACTCCAAAGAGGATGGAGAAAATATTGTCTTTTTCTGAAGCAATTAATGATCAGCAGCTGACGCGATTGAAGTGGGTATTACGCCGTACAAGCAGTATTTTAAGGTTGACCGATGGGAGGGTACTAGGGAGAGAAATGAATTATTTATTTAAATTCTTAGCTGTTTACTCTGCTGTTTATGGCCTCACTGATCCCTTGTGTGCAGGGCTATCTGTGTGCAAACACTTTAGGACTCAAACTGAAATGGCCACCAGGTAAAAAGGGTAACATTACAAATTGCATAAGGTTGCTAATTTTCCTGAGGGTAAATTTTAAAAATACCAAATGCGTATTTTGCCCCGCTTTCACCGCACTGAATACAGTTTGGTCTATTTTCAACTTGTCCCGGTGATGTTAGGGAGGTCAAACTCTGACTTGCTCTTTCATGGCTTTCTCTTAATCTGTTCTTTTCAGTGAATCCAAAAGGACTTGTGACATCAAGGGTGATGATGGAGCGTATTTCAAACTTCTTTTTTTCCCCCCAGGATTAAAAATAAAAAAGAAGTTAGAGCGAAATACTAACAAAAAAACACACCCCCCATACACAGGCATTTGGCGTTTCCTTTATCACCTTCTTGTGTGCAAGATAAAAACAAAACAAAACAAAAGCAAATAACCAAACCAAACAAAGGAGTTAATCCAAAAACATGAGAGAAAAATAAGGGTCACCTGCAAGATGTCACTTGTATACTTTTAGTGGAGGCGTGAACTGCAATATAATTTTGGAGACTTGGGGAAAAAAAAACGTTATCCCTAGGCAATTCATCCCCCCCCCCCCCCCCAGAGGTCAAGACTGATCAGTGAAGTTGTTTAGTGAGTAAGTGGTTAAGTTTACTGAGATGAGCTTCTGCTTCCGCCGAGGGTGGATGGACCATTTGAGAGGTGTGTATCTTGGTTCTCCTAAAATGATGAAGCAAATTTTTAATGTAGGGCTTAGGGATTTCCTTGTGATGACACGGGGTGCTTCCTTCCAAAGACTGTCACCCCTAGTCCCTCACAAGAAGTGTGGCAGCCTCTACGTTCAAGGAATGACCACTGCTGCTCATATATCCATAGAAGTGCCCTTCCTGTAGATGGTTGGCACCCAGCGGGTGGCCTTAGTTACTTAAACAATTGAGTATCTGCAGGGAGGAAGCAGAACTTGGCATCTGTGTTGCTCTACAGTCCCTACTGAAATTATGTCACTCATAGTAGAAACACTGCACACAAAAGATGGGGCCCTACAGAAGTGTCCAAAGATAGGGATACTTGGGGAAAAAGCGTCCCAAGGCGGCTAAGAGTGGATGAAACCACGCAGCATATTAAAAAAAAAAAAAACCAGACTGAGGCCTCTCTGAAAATCAGAAGTGTGAAAGGAAATGTGGGATCTTTGCTAACTCTATAATTTATTTCCGTAGGGTAGAACATCAGTTAGATAGTAAAATAAAGCGAAAACAGAATGCCGGAGAACAGATGCCAGCAAACCCCTAATTAAATGCTCACTTTCCTCCCTTCAAGCTTTATCTGCATCAACATTCAATTTCACTCTTTAGAGTGTAGCACCAGCTCCTTCGTGTGAGTTCAATAATGGCACAAATGCTTCGCATGGGTGTGAGGACACCGCTTGTTGCACAGAGCGCAAATGGTGGCACGGTAGTGTCACAGAGCTTAAAAGACACCTGAAGAAAAAAAGATCACAGTTACTGGATGTTGGTTTTCACAACAGAAAATATTTTCAAATTGTCTACATCTTTAAAACGTTTGTGTAGGAGCTGGAGGGAAGGCTCGGCCTTTAAGAGCACTTGCTGCTGTTCCAGAGGACCCAGGGTCCGTGCCCAGCAATCTGTATCATAGCTTACAATGGTCTATAACTCCAGTTATGGGAAATGGGTTGCCCTCCATCGACATTGGATGAATGCAGTTCATGGAAATACATGATTGTAAAAGACTTATACACATAAATAAATAAATCTCAAACGAAGGAAGGAAGATGTAGTATTTAGAAAATGTAAAGTCAAATTCAAGTCATTGAGTAAGTATTAAAATTAATGTGAAATAAAAACATTCAGTCAGAGATTTCTGTTTTCTCAGTAGAGCACTCATAACTCTTGGATATGTCTGTCTTAGAGTCTCCAAACAAACAGTGCTTTATAATAGTAGATGAAAATCAACACTTTTATAAGTAAACAAATATATTAAAGACAAATAAGTTTCTTTATTAACATATTTAAAAAATATAATGCCATAAGAAGAGACAAGGAACAACAACAAAAAAGCAGTCTGAGACAGAAAGCTAAGGGCCAATGACCATGTACTTCTAAGGGCTTGTTTCCTAAGTGTTTAAGAAAGAAAAAAACTGGTCCTTGAGACAGGTTAGTAGGGAAGGGTGCTTGCCACACACTCGAGCCTGAGGTCGTTCCCCAACTCCCAAGAGAATAGACTTCACTAGGTGTCCTCTGACCCTCGCAGATGCACTGTCCACACATACAAAATAATTCATGCAAAAAGAAAGAAAAGCAGCCTCTAGGAAGAGCCACTGTCGTACATATGAGAGAGTCACTTGTTGCTTTGAAAATCAGGATCAGGCGAGTTTAGCTTGTTTGGGGAAGCAGAAAGCTCTCAGTGAATTTTAAAAGCCTGTGCTTTGGTCCGCTGGACAGTAAAAATTTGAAACAGTTCATGTTTCCTAAGCTACCTTCATTATCATTTACTTAGACTGTCAATCTATGTAGAAGACATATCCTAAACTGAAATCTGGAATAAAATGCTTTGGGGCTGTGGTTTTTCTCCTTTACATTTAAATATAAAAGCTTGCGTCTTTTTTGAAGGGCTCAGGGCTTACAGACTTCTAAATTTAACTTTATTCACCTTCCCATTTATTACCCAGCCTCCTTTACTTCAGAGAAGTTCTCTGCAGCAAAGCCTATGAGCCGGCTTCTCTATGGCACTTAAAAGTGTTTTTATAGGAAACAACCAAACATAAATAATAAATACTGAAGTACATCTTACTCTTCCATCACAGTGCTAATTTGCCCTCCAGTTCCTATGCAGCGCATCAGGTACACAAGTCTAGACTCATTTAGATTAGAAAGAGGCCAGAATGTGTATTAGACATATATTTATCATCTTGATTTATTAAGGAGCAGCTGTAGAAATATACTAATTAAGTGCCGATGCTTTCTTTTTGAGACAATAATTGGGTTTTTTTTTCCCGGGAGCAGCAGAAGAGTAAGGAAACAAATGGGCACATATATTAGAATGCAAGAAATTTCTTATGAAACAGTATTTCCCTCCATGTACGTGAAACGTATGACTTTAAAAGAGGACCACAGCTACCAAAAGGTTTATACCACAGACCAGATGTTCTCAACCTATGGCTTGCATTCCTTCGGCAAGCCTCTATCTCCAAAAATATTTATGTTATGCACCATAACAGTAGCAAAATGACAGTTATGGAGTAGCAAGAAATATAACTTTAAGGTGAGGGTCACCACAGCATGGAGAACTGTATTAAAAGGTCATAGCATTAGGAAAGTGGAAAACCACCTTCCTAGACATTCATGTAAAACACCCCAAGGTATTATTTATAGCATTTAATGTCACTTATCCTGTGGTTCCAAAGCATAGTAAACTGCTAAATTCTTAAATATGGATGGCTCCCCTCACCCATCATTTTTAATAGGAGTGTATGAATACTCACAGGCAGACAAATCCTACATGAACTACATTCTACTTAGATATGTAATTCTTATTGTAAATATAAATTTATGTAGATTATAGGTATTACTCTCACGGAGCAGAGGAGCTACAACTGAGCCAGCATTTTCTTGTAGACTTAACTGGAACCTCTCAGTGTTGGGCTCAACTTCTCCGCTAATGCTACTTAAATACTCAGGTAAAAGTTAAGACAAGATCAGTGTTTGAAAGTTGTATGTGTTTATTGCATCCGTTTTCTCACTGCATGTAAATATATATGTAAACATCAAACTTCAAAGACCTCACATAATAAGAATAAATGTAATTCCACTGCAAGGTAATAAAATGCACAGGTGTGTTCTAGCAGGTTTACTTCAGGCAAGCCCTGGAAGAGAGGAAGATAAAGTGTTTCTTTGAAAACCGTCAGCCTAAGAAAAGATGTGACAACCTCAAGTCTGTGTCTTCACACTGATCCCTAAACCAAATACCTCCCCCCCCCAAAAAAAGAGCCAAGTCTTCATAGGGAAACAGCAAGGTTTTAACAAGATCTGGCTATGAATTCTACTTCTTACTTTCTTGGACCTATAGCCATTTCCTAGGATCTACAACTCTTAAATGGCCCGTACATGTGACCACTCACAAGCCCACCACTAGCTCTCAATGAGGGAACCATCCACCCCACATCATGAAACACATTGAGTTATGGTTAAACACGCATGGAATTTATTTTCAGTTTATACATAAAGCATAATACCTCTTCATGGGACAACGTGTGATGCTTCTTCTTTTTTCACTTTCTTTTAAAACAAACCTGGTATAAAAATAGTTTACCAGAACATAAATTTCCTCATCAGCTGGGAGATTTGTACAAATTGTTGGAACCATAATACAAATATAGACCTCAAGTATACCAGCAGGGGTGCTGCCGATCCAGCATGAGCAATGGTCACTGGGTTGCTATATGAAACAAGTAATCAGAGTTTGCAAAAGAGAAAACACTGACAATGCTTCAGAATCTCAGCCCATGGGAGGCTTTTGAAGACTAACCCTTGACGCTCAGTTCTGAGGAAACCCATTGCTGCAACACTATTGCGTTCATGATGAGGGCATCTAGTGTGTGATTCATTTTTCTAATGTTTGTTTGTTTGTTTCTCTTTTTAAAGCTTCACATTTGTCTGAACTTTGTTAAAATTTCCATGAAAGAGTAATGGTATTGATTGATACATGGTCATATATACACAATGGAAATAATATGAGCAGAAGAATGACAAATGTTTTCATCTTAAAATTTACATTACTGATGGCTAATGCTATCCAAATAGTATAGAAATGTATTAAGCAGATGTTATACATTTATTTCTTTCCCCCTCTTATTAAAAATCGATATTTTTCTCACATAATATATTCTGATTATAGCTTATACCCCCCTCTACTCCTCCCAGTTGCTCTCCACTTCTCCACCCAGATTATCCCTTTCTGTCTCTTATTAAAAAAAACAGGTTTCTAAGGGATAATAGTAAAGCAAAAATTCATACACTGAAATTAGATTCAACAAACAAATGGAAAATATTCCAAGAGAATGGACAAGGAACAAAGACCCACTTATTTGCACACTCAGGAATTCCATACAGTGCTACAATAAAAGCCATAACACAGACTCAAAGCACCTTTAGGATAAAAAGAAATAAAAATATTTAAGTAAAATAAAAAGACATAATTAATAAACATAATTAAGATATATCTGGCATGACGTTGTGAGACCCAGAACCTCCAAAGATGTTGTTGAGTTTGTTTTCTGTTGACCATGTACTTCTGGGCATACAGCCTACCCTGAAGAGTAGTCTGTTTCCCCACTGAAACTTCCTTGGAGGAAACTAAATTTTCATTGGCAAGTTGTTATCAACTGGAGGTAGCTTCTTCGGGGTTAGGGAGGGAGGAGTGATAACTACTTTTGTTTTCAGCTCTAGGGTCCCAGTCTGTGCAGACCTCTACATGCTCCCTCAGGTCTCTGTAAGTTCAGATGTGTTCCTATTCTCTTAATCTAGATTACTTTGTTTTCTTTGTGTTCTTTAGTCCCTCATGGCTCTTGAACTCTTTCTTCCTCTCCACAGGGTTTCCTGAGCCATGAGAGGAGGGATTTGATGGAGACATCCCTTTAGAACTGAGTGTTACCAAGTCTCTCACTCTCTGAATAATGTCTGACTGTGGGCCTCTGTATTTGCTCCCAAATGCTGCATGAGGAAGCATCTCTGATAATGGCCGAGCAAGGAATTCATCTATGAGAGTAGCAGAATGTCATTTGGAGTCATTTTATTGCTACTTGGTTTTACCCAAGGTCCTTGGGCTATCTAGTGTCAGGTTCTTAGTAACCGAGAAGTGTCACTAATGGGTTCCATCTCACAGTGTGGGACTTAAACCAGTCAGATACTGGTTGGTTATTCCCACACGCTTTGTGTCATCATCACACTAGTATATCTTGCAGGCAGGACATTATTGTCTATCCAAGGTCTTGTGGCTGAATATATATATTTCTCCTTTGGTGGTATGAAGAGTACATTACTTTTCCAAAGATGCTACCACATATGGGTGAAGGCTCTCTGTAGGTACTATCTTGACTTTTTCATGTTCAATCAGCTGTGCAGTTGTTGTCTTCAGCAGTGGCTTTACCCTCAGTTTGTGGAGAGAAACCTATATTCTTGGCAACTACCTGGGTTGTTTGGGGACTCCCACGGTCACACTTATTTGGGGCTTCGCATTGTCCCTTTGGCCAACAACTCAATCATATATATCCCAGTTCCATTGCTGAAAATTTCATTTGTTGACAAGAGATGTCCCATTGTGGTGTGTCTCTGCCATTATCTAGAGATTTCATTTAGATAACCTTCACATATGTATGTGTTTCAGGAAGCATCTACTGGATTGGGTTTTCATAGTACCAACTCAAATGACCCTTCATTTTAGCTGTCTCTCCACGTAGTCTCTTCCTCCCCCTTCCTACTTGATCCTCCTATTCCAGTTCCATCATCCATCCATAACTCTCTATTTTAGTTTCTTTTCTAAGAGAGATTTACATGTCAGTCTCTAATCCCTTCCTTATTCTGTACCCAGTCCCCATGGTGCTACAGACTATAGCTTGCTTATCTTAGACTTAGCAGCCAATATTCACAAATAAATAAATAAATACAGTATTTATCTTTCCAGGTCTGGTTACCTTACTCAGGATGTTTTTTTCCTAGTTCCACCGATTTACCTGTGAATTTCATGATTTCACTTTTTGTTTTAATGGTGAAGTAATATCCCATTGTGCCAACACATACCACATTTTCTGTATCCATTTATCTGTTGAAGGGCATCTAGGCCATTTCCAGTTTGTGGCTATTATGAGAGAGAACAGCAATGAACATGATAAAGCTAGTGTCTCTGTGGAAGGATGAAATACCCTTTGGATATGTGGGCAAAAGTAGTGTACCTGGATCTTGAGGTAAATCAATTCCTATCTTCCTGAGGAATCTCCACACTGATTTCCATAGTGACTTTACAGGTTTGCACTCCCACCAGGACTGAGTGGTCCCCTTACTCCTCATCCTTACGAGCTTGAGCTGTCATTTGGCTTATTGATCTTAGCCATTCTGACAAGGGTGAGATAAAATCTCGAAGTAGTTGTGATTTGCATTCCCCTTGTGACTAAAGATGTTGAACGTTTCTTTAAGTGTTTCTCTGCCACTTGAGTTTCCTCCTTTGAGAATTTTCTATTTTATCCTGAACCCCATTTTCAATTGGATTATTTGTTTTTCAATGTCTAGTTTTTTTGAGTTCTTTATATATTTTGGATACTAGCCCTCAATCAGATGTGTAGTTGGCAAAAATCTGTTCCCATACCCATTCTACATAAAGACCTAACAAAGAGAATTACAGAACAATTTCCCTATGAGCAAAGATGCAAAAATTCTCAATAAAATACTTGCAAAATAAATCCAAGAAAATATCAAAAGATAATTCACCATGATCAAGTAGGCTTCAGAGGTGCATGGATGATTCAACATACATAAATCAATAACTGCAACCCACCATATAAAAAGCCTAAAAGACAAAAACCACAGGATCATCTAATAAGACAGAAATAAAGCCATTGACCCCTTCATGATAAAAGTACTAGAAAGATTAGTCATACAAAAACTATACCTCAACATAATAAAGGTGATTTAAAGCAAGCCCTCAGCCAATATCAATCTAAATGGAGAGAAATTCAAAACATTTCCACCAAAATGAGAAGTAATACAAGGTTGTGCATTCTCTCCATGTTTATTCAATATAGTAATTAAAGTCTTAGCTAGACCAATAAGACAACCGTAGGAGAATAAAAATGAATACAAATAAAAAGGAAAAAAGTAAAACTATCTTTATTTTCAGATGTTATGACAGAATACATAAGTGACCCTAAAAAATTCCACCAGGGAACTCTTATAGTTGATAAACACTTTCAGAAAGTTAGCTGGATAGAAAATTAACTTACAAAAATCAATAGCCCTCCTATACACAAATGGCAAATAGAATGAGAAAGAAGTCATGGAAACAACACCTTTCAAAAACAGCCTTTAATAACTCCAACCATGTAAGTGAAAGATTTATATGATAAAAATTCAAGTCATTGAAGAAATAAACTGAAGAAGATATTAGAAGGTACAAAGATGGTTATGAATTAACATAGTAAAAATATCTTACCAAAAACAATCTACAGATTCATTGCAATCCCCATCAAAATACCAACACAATTCTTCACAGACTTTTCATCTTTATATGGAAATGAAAACCACCCAGGATAGTTAAAGAAATACTGAATAAGAAATGGACTAAGTTAAGTTGTACTATGAAGCTATAGTAATAAGATCAGCAAGGTATTGACATAAAGCAGACATGTCAATCAATGGGATCAAATGGAAGACCCTGATATAAATCTACACATTTATGGACACCTGATTTTTTTTATATAAAGAACCCAACCCTGGAGCTGGGGGGAACACCATCTTCAGGAAATGGTGCCTGTCAAAATGAATGGCTGCATGTAGAAGAATCCAAATAGATCCAGACTTACCACTCTGCACAAACTCAACTCCAAGTGGATCAAGGAACTCAACAGAAACCAGATACACCGAATCTGATAGGAGAGAGAGAGAGAGAGAGACAGAGAGAGAGAGAGAGAGAAGAAGAGCCTTGAGCTCATTTGTACAAGAAAAGACTTTCTGAGCAGGACACTGTTAATATAGGCACAGAGATGAACAATTTAATAAATGGGACCTCACAAAACTAAAAGGCGTCTGTAGCAAAGGACACCATAATTTGAACAGTTTATTTTCTTTTTGAAATTAGCTCTCTGAGAGCTTCCTACAACCTGTTTTGGTCATATTTACACACACACACACACATACACACACACACACACACACACACACACACACACCCCACACACACACACCACACACCACTCCAAATCTTCCCAGATTCTCTTCCTCTTCCTCACATACTCAAACCTGTGTTCTTTTCTGGATGTGTGTTATGTCATTTAAGTGTGATTGACTTATTAAGGGCTACCTCTTAAGAAAAAAGCCAGGTGTAGTGGTGCACGCCTTTAATCCCAGCACTCAGGAGACATCTTTATGAGTTCGAGGCCAGCCTGGTGGACACAGCAAGTCTAGGAGAGCCAAGGCTACATAGAGAAACCCTGTCTCAAAAAACAGAAAACAAAAAGTGTCTTTTCTTCTCTCAGCAGACTAACAATTGCTAATGGAATCATGGCTAGGTGTGGGATTGTGTACCCAGTTCCCCTTCCAAGCTTAATGGATACACATTGTGAAGCAAGATAGCAAAATTAATATTTTAATGCTTTTGAAGTTACAACTAGTGCAAAAACATCAATACAGCATCACACACAATTGTAAGAACAGAGAGCAAGACTGAGAACTTCTTGTTTTTGTCTCAGTATCCAAATGGATTTATCACTGTACTGCTTGCAGTCAAAGCAGACCCCAAACCAGGTCCACGTGGGAACACGGACACAAGCTGAACAGCTATTTGCTTACCCCACTCATTGGACTACTGATAATGTGCGAATGTATACTGAAATTTCATGTAATGTCCTAATCGTTGTATGTATGCTGCTTCATTAAACCTTTAAGTTGATACTTATTACACTTAGTTCTATTTCGTAGATTAAAAAAAAAAAAAGACAAGTACCAAATCTAAGTGACAGTGGAGATTCATGTCTCTCAGTCCCAATTCAAGAATGCCTATACTCAACCAGTACTGATTTCCTATACACTTATGTCTCTAGTTTCACTCATTTTGATAGTTCTCTCTTATAAATGCTGTGATCAGGTGCATCCACACTTCTCTCATCCCTTTCCATTTCTGCTGACCTTTTTCTTCTTCCCAACCAGCCAGCTTCCCATCCATTTTCACACCTTATATTTTCAACCTGTGAGTTAATTTGGTATTTACACTATGTTTTAGAAGATCCAGCTTAGAAATGTATTGATAGATCATCAAAATGGAGACCTTGCTTTTTGAGCATGAGTACACAACAACATATGCCCTGCCATTATCCTCAGTAGGGAGCAAAGTAAAATAAGAAGCACAGCAAAGAAGGTAGGTAGGAAAAATCCAGTAGATTTCTTAAAACACTTGAGAGACCAATTAAAAACAATCAAAACAATTAAAAGCAATCAAAAACACCCATAGTAAAAAGCTATTTTTCAACAAAAATGTAAATACAAGTGGATGTTGAGCAATTCTTATTTACTAAGAATAACAGTATCACTGTGGATTTATAAAGAACTTATCTAGTACAGATAAAAATTAAAGCATAATGCATGAATCAATTTCTGCAGGATATACTTTAAAATATTCCATTCTTTTAAAAGCAACAAATGCTAAGGACACGGTGGTAGATAGCTAATAAATATGGTAATAAATCAGAATATCTTAATTCCCCTTTTGATAGATAATAAACAAAATAGTGGAATTTCATGTCTTTCCATGGGAGGCCTTCAGTGCAGTATAGCACAAGGTGACATGAGCAACTCTGGACTGGTGGGTGACAGTGAGTCTAGATTATGTTGGTGGAGAAGAAACAAGAGGGTGACAGGTTGGGAATGCATCAGGGAGTTGTTTGGAGTCATATGGTCTCCTGGAACTCTGGGAAATCAGTGGTGTCCATAATAGTGTATCATGGATGCAAAGTGCAGGGACCAAATAAGCAACATTTTTGTGCAGGTTTCATGCACATTGGTCGTAGGTGCTGTACATCCAGGATAGAAATGGACATTTGCATCCAGAAGATGGCATTCCACACTAATCTGTATCCTTTACCTCTGGCAGTATCTCAGCTCCTTCTTCCAACGTGTTCCTTGGGCTTCAGAATGGATGCCTTAGATATCCAGTTTGGAGCTGAGGGCTGAGTGGTCCCATATTCTCAGAACCTTGGTGAATCTATGTCTCTGCTTTGAAGGTTTCCCACTATCAAAAGAGACTGTTCTGCCTAAGGCTGCCTCAATTAGTGGAGCTCCATCCATTCACTAATTGTAAACAAAGCCCCCTCAGAATCTTTTGCTCGGCCTCTGGCTGTAAAAGGCAATGTGTTCTGCAGTCAGGGAGGAACAGTTATATTCTTGGTACTAGAAACTGGATGAAAACAAGGGAAAGTAGAGAATGATGATAACAAAGATCTTGATGAAGGGCAGTAAGGCCTAGAGAAGAGAATAAAACTGTTCTAGGAGCAAAGGGTTAGGCCAATTCAACTGGTAACCTATTTTCTTTAAAACAAAGACATTTAAACAAATTTAATATGTTTCAATATTTTGCATGTTTGTGCACCAAATGTATGTCTGGTGCCCACAGAGCAATGAAGAGGACATCACATCAAATCAAAACAAAACAAAACACCCCAACAAAACAAAAAGAAAAACTGGGGTTGTAGTTACAGACAGGTGTAGACTGTCCATTGGATTCTGGGAATCAAGCCCAGGTATTCTAGAAGTATGGTCAGTAACCATTGCGCTATCTCTCCATCCCTGGCACCATTTTTTAAAATTTACCTATTAACAATTCCATTATATTGGATCTCCAGTCCCTAAAATATATGTCCAATACTTTTTTTTCTGAATTAGTAACCATTGAAATTCAAATAAAGGGGCTAGGGAGATGGCTCAGTGAGTAAAAGCCCTTGCTGTGCAAGCACGAGGCCCTGGATTCCAATTACTAGCATCCTCGTAAAGGGCAGTTGTGTCTCTCTGTGCCTGGAACCATGGCATTGGGTACAGGAAGGGACCAGGCAGATCCTGGGATTTCACTGGAGCATCACTTGAGCTGAAGCAGCAAGCTTCAGGTTCAATGAGAGACCTTGTCTCAAAAAAAAAAAAAATACCATAGTGGAATTACAGAGATAGTTTGGTGGTCTTGAGTTTTTCCTGCCCTTCCAAAACACCCAAGTTGGTCTCTCACACCCATGTTAAGCAGCCATGCAACATATACATACACAGACATACACACATAAAGATACAGACACGTACACATAAAGAAAAGGCAAAGATAAGGTAGAGAGCGATAGGGAAAGACACCAGAAAATCTCTAGTGTTTGCATGCACGTGCACACACACACACACACACACACACACACACACACACACACACACCAGTATCTTGTCACTAATGAAAAGCAAGTACAAGACTTAACCCTGCCACTGTAGAGCAATGCACTACTCTGCAAAATGCTTCTGCTCCTCGTTATTATAGAACAGCTACAGGACACAAGATATTAACAGAAACGATCTTGTTCCACGCACACGCCTATTTTGTAGGGTCTATTCCCCTAGCACATTCCAGTTGCGTTACAATTGGCTTGTTCATTTATTTTCCAATAACCAGAATGCTTTTTCCACTTCACAACTATTTCATAATAGTGCTGATGCCTGAACCACAGGGATAAACCGAAACGATGCACAGCACTACCCCGTGTCGTAAATTTCCTCCCGTATGGGACTTAGCAAGTGATAACAGAGTCATTCTCCGCTATTATCAAATGTGCCCCTTTCCTTTGATCTGTTTCAATTGAGGTGTGCCTTTCAGATTTTACCTAAGGAACAAGCCTTGAAAACTTTGCCAGGTTTTAATTAAACCCTTTCCCACACGCTCAGGTGCACTCCTTCAATGCTACCCATCACATCCAAGCAAATCAGGAGGACGGCTTAACATGTGTTGAGGAGTAATCGTGTTGTATTTGTGTTCATCTGTTCACCAAGGGGAAAAAAAAATAGTCAATTTAAAGCAACATGGGAGTGGCGATCCATGTCTTTAAGGCAACTGTTGTATAATTGACCTCCTTTAGCATTTAATTTCTCAAGCCTCTAGGAAGCTTAATTTTGAACATCAAAGAGATACCTGTGGAAGAGTCTGTTCCAGACTGGTGAGTAAACAAATTAGAGTTAATAGGGTCATTAGCTTTTGTGGTAAAATTTTAGGCTGGATATTTCTCACTAAAGGATATGCAGACTGTCAGCATGTGGGTTTTTAAAAACCTTTTAAAATATAATTAGACCTAGAGGTTGACAAACTGTTATATATTCTTTGTTTAATGCCATTCTGTAGGTGGAGCTTGATTTTTTTTTAACACATTAAAAGCGTCTATGAATCTCCTTTCCTAGTCACATATAATCCCTGCTGATAAATGCATTTTATTGTGTCCATGAATTACAGAACTCCGTGGCTGCAGTCACGCAATGGAACTATCCTCCACCATCCAGGGTGCCAACTGTGTAACAAAGTGCCTGGCTTCTAACTGCCCATAGCGTAGCAGCAACAGGGATCTGTTTAAACACTTTGAGCAATTCCTGAAGATGCAGGGTTGGGGAAGGTGATTAATAAAATCAATGTTTGTATTAAACCTCAAAACTGCAGAGAGAAAGAGAGAGGGGGAAGGGAGAGGGGAGAGAGAGAGAGAGAGAGAGAGAGAGAGAGAGAGAGAGAGAGAGAGAGAGAGAAACATGGAAAAGAATCAGCTATTTGCTAGCTTTGGTGAAAGAGAGGTGTTGCATGCAGCAGCTGTTTGAGGCAGGAATCTATAGCCTGGCAAGCATATCCAGTGGTAAACTACCTCCTCACTGTGAAAACTTACTGTGCCAGCAGGATTCAGAAAGAGAGAGAGAGAGAGAGAGAGAGAGAGAGAGAGAGAGAGAGAATGAAGCAGAAATGAAGAGAGGCTGTGACTCTAATGTATGTCTCAAGCTGCTGAGTATAATATATGAACAAAGATTTTAAGATGTATGTTTGTTATTTCCTTATTGAAGACAGGTTTCATAGGTTCTATAGCTCTGCTCATATTTAGTGTGAGTCAGTTTTTCATGCAAAAAAAAATGACCACTGTTAGACCATTTGTTCACCTTCTGTAATCTATCAAAAGTCAGATGTTGGATGGCTCAGTACTGCTTATATCAAAGCTAGACATGCAGATTAATTTTAAAACATCATAACCTGCTTAGGCACAACTCCTGTGTTACACCACATGAGTAGCCCAAAGACTGTACTGGTGATATTTAATAGTGTGATGTTCATATTTCATTGCTATGCTACATCCAGGGTTCATCCAGTTGTCTTAAGATTGCAGAAATTAAACATCATTGCTTTAAAGATAATGCATTGGCAACTTTTGTGACTATTTTGGGGCTATAAGGAGGAGAAATTACTTTATTGTATTTGTGCCTATGAGCCATAAAAGCCCCCCTAAACAGAAAGGCTTCAATAAGGAAAGGCTGCTGGAGCTAAGCTCTGAGAGGAGGTTTAGTAAGGGGCTCCTGGAGCCAAACGCAGGGCCTGTCCACGTGACTCATTTGGTATACGGAAGCTTTAGAATTGCTCAGGTCGGACTTTCTGTCATATTTCCCAATATATGTAGCAGTAAATACCCTTTGGAAACTCTGACCCAGGAGGCTGCCTGGTTACTGACGTTCAATCTAGGTTCTGGGTCAGCAAATGAAGCATTAAGCTTTTCTACAGTGGGATGGTAAAGCCCCAAATCCTGTGCTCCTTTCAAGCTCTGCCATCCTTAGAGAGATAAACTCTGAGGACTCATAAAGGCCTTAAATTTACCACTTGTAAACAGCCTTATCATTTGATGTGGTACTGACACACCACTTCCGCACAATACAGCAACAACCTGCGTGGCCAGAGCTCTGCTGTGCTGGCAGAAGAAGAAAATGCTGATGTACTGGCTTCTGCTGAATTTACGGCCTGAATTTGGGAATATTTCTGTCTGCGAAATAACTGCTGTCACCACTGTATCTTTGCAATGGTCGTGATGTGTGTGTGTGTGTGTGTGTGTGTGTGTGTGTGTGTGTGTTAGAATATGTGTGTTTTCTATCTTACAAGAATGAGAGGGATGTGAAGAGCAATTTTAATAAGACTACCCAAAGTAGTACACATAAGTGCAGTACAAAACAAAACAAATCCCATATGGGTTTTGTAAGGAAACAAAAAGAGAAATTGCTTAAATAGGTTTTACCCAAGAGAGCGGAATAGACATTCAAGAAATAAAAGAATAACCAAGGTAAACATGGAATATAATCTGGAACGATCGTTTATTATTTTGAATAGTTGAGGATTTTTCTTTCAATAGCCACCTGATGAAAATTATTTTACAAAACACATTGCACTCCAGTGTGTACATTGATGTACTTTTGTCAGCACCTCTTGGACATTAAACAACATCACAACTCCAGAAGTTTTAAGCATCTGCGTGGGATATCTGAATTAATCACGCGGCATAAATTAAAAGTAAATCATCAATCATCATTAATTATCTGAAGCCTGCACTTTCTACACTTTAATCTTCATTAGCATGTAGGAAAAAGGAGGATCCCAGAGGGCTTGCTCCATGTGCTTGTGTGATGTGCATATGCCTTTCCAGAGCCCTCAACCACTATGAAGTACAGTTCTCTTCATCAGAAAAGTGGCATCCCAGGACTCTTCCTTTGAATTCTTCAGATTAAATCAAAAGGCTCAATTTGAACATCATTGGCCAAAGCAAGATGGGGCCCTCCACATCTGAGGGTCTTCTCTCCTCTTGAATAGCTTCTATAGCCTTTGAATTGTCTTGAAAGATGCCTGCCAATTGCATCCTTAGGTGGGTTGGGGTTCCCCTCTCTCTACCAGGAGTCCTGTCTGGTTAGAAAGCAGCCCCTTTACTATTCTTAAGGATGCCATCAGCTTTTTGAAGGGAAACAAAGAAGGAGTAGATCATGGAGAGGGGAGAGGAGATATAGGGGAGAGAGACTTGGAGGAGGGGAAATTGCAGTTGGCACGCAGCATATGAGAATAAAAAAATGTTGATGCCATTGGCTGGTTTTAGTCCTTGTTAAATATATAATCTTTGAAAAGTAGCATTTAAAATGTCCCGCAGTTAGATTAATTGATATAGTTTGCTATAAAGGGGAAAGTAAACTATGAAACTATTTTAATACAGCATATAATGGATGATATGTTTTATGCAAAAATTTCCTACTTTGTTTTGTATTATTTTCTCCATGAAAATACACAGACTAGCCTGGCACATGATATTGAAATTCTGTGACAAGAGATATACATGTATGCTGGGCCCAGCCATGGCTTCAACATTGGGACAGCTTCAAATCCAACTGTCCCCACGACTAGCGTCACACTGTAAGCTGAGAGCTGTAGTATCACTTCCTCAGTCATGGCTGTTTCATTGGCAGTCCTTTCCTCTCCATTTCCATATGTCAGCTGTATCATGCAGGTATGAAACGGTCTATCCTATCTGAATCCACTGGAGTCACTTGAAAAGCTAGCTCTGTCTGCACAGAGAATAGACCCACGTACTTCAAATATTACAATGTCAGAAGTGACCTGCTTTCACATCAATGTTAATGTCTGGAAATATCTAAAGCAGTGCTCTTCAAAGTCAAATACATGCCTGTACACATACCCAACAAACATGATTATTTTATTATCTTTCCTGAAGCTTTTAAAATGTTGTGACCTGATTAGAATAATCTTACAAAATTTTCTCTGTGGCACTCTGATTAGTTGAGTTAATCTTGTAGAGAAAGCCTGCAACCCCCCCTTTCCAGATATCTTCCATTTAGACATGGTAATAAATAATTATTATGGTGTGCTCTCCTTAATAGTAGCAACCTAAAAGCCCCTGTGTTTCTTGGAGCATTGAACTGAGAGAGACCAGTAAGTTTGGAGAGAGAGAGAAAGAGTGATGATTCATTCTCCTATTTTAACTTAGGGCATTGCCAGACGTAGGGATTGTAACAGTTCCTAAAACCACTTTTTGAGGAGAAGACAAATAATGAAGTGAGAGGACCCATCCCCCCCCACATATCCATCTGTCTGTCTGTCTGTCTGTCTGTCTATCTATCTATTCATCTATCATCTACTTACATCTATGTATTATAGATGTATGTGAGAGAGGACTAGGCATGAAGCAATTAAGCCAGCACATTCAGAAAACAGGGTTTTCCTTTTCTTTAATTCTGGACTCAACATCTATTTCCAAATATCCCTCCTGGCCTGACGAGTGCAAGGCAAATTGGTAAACTGGTACCCAAGTTTATTTCCTTAGAGCAAGCTTCAGTTCAGAAGAGAGTGTGATGTTCTTCTCCCAAGGATTAGAAATCTTTAGACAGGTCCCCTCTGCACCACAAAGTAGTTTTAACCTTCAAAAGTAGCAGCATCCTTTGGTGTCTTCAGAGCAAAGCCCACAGAGAACACCATTCTACAGGACTCAAACAGTACCATGCAAGAGCTCAATCACCTCCAAGGGGCTTTCATTTAACAAAAGGGAAAGGAAACAAGTCTTTGTTGGTTGTCCTTTTCTTTTTCTTTCTTTCTTTTTTTCTTTTTCTCACCCCTAGAAACAAAAGGCCATTCAATTCTCTCTTCCTTTTTTTTCCTCTCCATTGCTCTTCCAGAATTCTCTGTGGCGTGCTGCTGTAGAAGACAAAGGTCACTGGCTCCTCTGTAACCCATGCAACAATAACGTTCTTAATATCATGCAAATTTTCCGTTATAACCATTACCCTGGAAAGACATGGGGGAAGGACACTTGCAGTGAGTTTCATGGATTTATGAACATGAGAATATAGAACTTTTCTACTTCCACTTTGCAGATATGATTCAAAAATTCTTTGTTTAAAAAACAAATAAAAAACTATGGCAAGTAAATTGGTAGTTCATTCCCAAGTAAAGATGTTAGGATAATGAAAACTACCATGCCGGAAAAAAAACTTTCTCAAATCCATGTACTATTGGAATTAAGATGAAAGGTTTAAGGAACATAGGCATAAACTAGACATTCGTGTGTTTTTGGATAGAAGGCATAGGTGTGCGATCAGCTTTAGTATGTTGAACTGCTTAACTCGGAGTGTAGGGGCCTACTTCGTTAATCAGTTCCTAGCAGGTTTTATGCATTAAATTTACTCTTGCAAAATACGAAAGTTATTCTTATCCATATCTCTCAGTTTGACTGATTAATTATCTATGGTTCCCCAGCACATCCCATGATCACAGTAATGTTCTTTGGAGATATAATCATCAAAGAGCATCCCTTGGTTAGTATAGCACATGAGGTGGGTATAAATAATGAAACAGAACTGGAGCCATTAATTCGTTCTGTTTTGTTTTCAGTGCTTGAAGGTTGGTTTACCAGGTAGGGGGTAAAGAAGAGTTGGGAAGTGAAGGGGAGGAAAAGTGAGTTTAGCAACATTCCTTTCAACCCATCCAACTATCGGGATCATACACTCGAAGTCCTAGCAAGCCTTCGAGGCTTAGAAGTTGTTATTTTGGCTTGTCAAGCTTTCAGCATCACAGAGACACATTTAGGACTAAGATCGCATTTCCCCCAATCAGATGGTTACCAGAAAGTACCTGCCTGTAATACAAACATCGACCTCATATTTGGTGCAGCTTTTTAAGCAGTATATTGTAAATAGTGTGCAAAAGTGTTGATGTAGTATTGCTTATTAAGAATTTAGAGGAGGACAAAAACAAAAGTGTCTCAGGAACAGACACCACTGATTTAAAATATATGTATATTTTATTAATTTATTCATATTACATCTCAGTTGTTATCCTATCCCTTCTATCCTCCCATTCCTCCCTCCCTCCCATTTTCCCCTTACTCCCCTCCCCTATGACTGTGACTGAGGAGGACCTCCTCCCCTTGTATATGCTCATAGGCTATCAAGTCTCTTCTTGGTAGCCTGCTATCCTTCCTCTGAAAATCTAGCCAATGGACAGTTGGGTGGAGAGTGGGGACTGACTTTCACAGGAACTCTAATGCCCCATATTTGGCCACATCCCCTGGATGGGGAGGCCTGGTAGCACCACTGACTCTTAATAGGATTGCAGTGCCAGTAAATTGAGCTGTGACTAATGACCAGGGTTAACACAGGTGACCTGTATTGTGTTTCTTCCTCATGTTGTCATTTTGTGTAATATTAATGCCAAGACATTTCAGCCCTTGTCCCATTGTCATACTCTTTCACCTAGTCACTGTTTTCTCTGTGTGTGTGTGTGTGTGTGTATATATATATTATATATACATATATAATTATATATATATATATTAGCTTGAATGCAAACGTTTTGAAATAAAACTCTGTCCAACCAACCAGATTACTTGATACTGAACCCCTTTTCTCGTAAATCCTCCACAGCTATCGATGATCTAATGTGTCTTTTCCCAACACTTGTGGAAATGCCTATACTAGTGTCCTGAGGAAGACCTAAGACAAGCCTTATTGTCTTATGGGTAATGAAGTATTGAGTACTCAAGTCTGCTCCCAGAATGTCAGCCTATGCTTGGGTTGATGGTTTTGTTCCTGTTCAAAAACAGTAGGGCACAGTAGGTCTTGGCCAAATAATGTAGTAAGAGAATGCCTAGGGAAGATATGACTCTTCAGATCTCTTCATTTGGCTTTGCCAATGGGACATGGGGAAGTATGCCAAATCCAAATTTTGGTTTGGCCTTCGGAGCTCAAATGCACGACGGTATCATCATACTATCAAGCTCCAGAAGACAAAAATCCAAACATGGAATGTAACAGTGGAGTTGTTCTCTGGAATAACTTGAAATTCAAATTACTGCTTCATTTCCCCCACTTAAACATAACGATGCATTTGACCTCCTAAGAAAATGAAATACTACAGAATTTGATTATTTTGCCTTATGATTTTAAAATAATGCAAATACCGAAGAAGGGGGAAAACCAACTTTTTAAAAGAACCAGAAAATGGGTGAGGCCCATATAAGGCCTTCTGGGATCTAAAACATATAGTCTGCCTTCTGTGTCTGCTTTGAACCTGTCGAATCAACATCTGGATTGAAGTATGCACTCTTTCTTCTTCTTTTTCTCTGACAGTATACTCCACTTCCTTTTACTTCCTTGGCTTATAACTAGAAGCTCATCCATGCAGGAATACATTCTATGGGATTGTTACTCATGGAAGGCTTCTTGAACCTGCTCATTGGATTACATACATTGAATGTCAACTTGACCTTTTGCTCTGAGTGCATGACATTCTTTCTAACACTGTTGTGTGACCCTTGTGGAGGTCAAGATGCTGATGCTGGGTATTATCTTCATTTGTAAGTGGGATTTTATGACCCAAGTGTCAGGAGGAATTGGATAGCTACCAGAAAAACCTGGTTATAACTTAATAGTAAATTGTCCCCCACTGTTCTTAGAGGCTCCCCCAATACATTTTCTCTCTATCTTCACTTCACTTTTTCTATGAATTGTCTTTTCCTACCAATCCTCTTTCTATAAATGTGGTATATGTTAAGAGATGTCCATAAAATTTTATAGCAGTAAACATTAAATTTGGTTCATGGTCAAGTTCTGCTCCTATCAGGATCTGGAGACCCCTTCTCCTTGGTCCTCCTGAGTACATGTGGGCCCTCAGCTATTATTCTGTTTAAAAGGAGACCACAAGGTGACTAAAATTTGTGAGATATGCTTTCCTCAATATTTAATTTTTAAGAAGTGATGTTTTACAAATGATCAAGGTCACAAACAAAGTAAGCATAAATAACTGTAAATAGATACACATAAAGATTTTTATCTATTTGTACTTACCATGAACTAAACAATAGACAGACCTAGTATTTGGTTTAAGGTATTTCACTTTTACTATAAAATTATAACAGACAAAAATCTAGAAAGGGCAAATAAATTATGTAGGTTTGTGTATATAATGTGTGTATGTGCATTCAAAATATAAAGATAACTAAGGCAGTCAAAATGTATTCATCCAAAGAGTTATATATAACAGGGCATTGGCTATCTGTGTATCCTGTTAATATACCCTTGAAATCTTATTTTATAAATATTTTAGATCACTTTTCTCCTACTGAGATATCACACAAATGCTTCTTGGTTGTTAAATATTCTCCAAAAAATATTTTATTGGCTGAACACTGCACTGTGTACATGTGCAAATATACATTGGAAAGTATTTATTTTTGTATAAGAAAGAATAAATCCTTAGATAAATCAATTTATCTCAATCAAAACAGCCATAAATTTAAAATAATCTTTTATCTCTCTGTTTTGAACAAAATTTTATATATCTATTTTTAAAATATAGAAGCTATTTTTCTGAAAATCTCATGTGTGAATATACTGCATTTATATTACTCCCACTTTCTCTCTTCCTAAATTATTTATTACATTCATTGATTAAATTGAGTTTTGGAACATATAGTATTTAAAACAAAAGTCTTTTAGTTTCTACATATTGCTTTAAATAAATCACTTTTGAGCTAAGTATTACTATAAGGAATATGGAAAAAGAAAAATGTTCCTGGTTAAAGAATATTGAATGTTTTATACTGGCAGCTAGGAAAAGGAAGCCCTAAAAGATAAAGTTCTATAGAACTACATTTTTTTAGGCAAACAAAACTTTCTGCTTTGTTTTGGTACACAACACCTTCAAGTACCACTAGCCTATATGGTTCGAGGCTCTAAATACGCACCAGCTGAAACTTTCCATGTTCAATGTGTAGTGTAGGTGTTATCTGCAGCAACAGTACCTTGCCATCAGTTGTGGAGAGCAACCAATAGCCTTGGCAACAGGATGGGTTGCTTGCTGTTTCCTATTGGACCCCTTTGGACCAACAACTCTATTAGCTATCACTCGTTCCTGGCACTGGAAGTTTCATTTGGTGATGAAAGATGTCCAGTTGGGGCTTTGCCTTCCTCAATTTTTGGTGATTTCTTTAGAACGCCTTCATATATGTGTATATCTTCGACTGTGATAGTCTCCCATCTGATCCCTCAAATGGCCCTTAGTTTCAACTGGCCTTCCCCCTATTCTCTTCCTCCCTCACCTTGTTGAATTCTGTTTTTCATGTACCCTTCATCATCCATCCATAACTATCTATTCATTTTCTCCTTTCCTGGGGAGGTCAATCTGTCCTCTCCTCTTACTTAATTTATACCTAACGTCTGTAGTGCTATAGACTGTAGCTTGCTTATCTTTGTCTTGGCAGCTCATCTCCACATACAAGCAAATACATACTATGTTTGTCTTTCTGTGTCTGTGTCTGTGTCCTCACACAGGATGTTCTTTTTTTTTACCAGCTCCACTCATTTACCTGTGAATTTCATGATATCATTTTAATGGCTGAATAGTATTCCCTTCATGTGTTTAAGGGCTTTTTATTAATATAATCGCCTATCTGTGGGGAAAGCACAGCAGACGTTATTGATCCCGTCTCACAGATGAGAAAACTGAGGTTTCAGAGAGGTGGAAATGTCTTTTAAATGGCCTTCTAGCTAGTAGAAGATCTAATGATTTTAGCCCATGATAACTATTCATCTGAAGCAATACGCCATTTTATAAAGGTGTGTGTGTGTGTGTGTGTGTGTGTGTGTGTGTGTGTGTGTGTGTGTGTCTGCATGGGTGCTTACTTGCTTGCTTCCTTATGGAAGCCAGAAAAGGGCACCGGGTCCTCAGTAGCTAGAATTGCAAGCAGTAGCCAGGGCCCTGCCATGGGTGCTAGGAATCAATACCTTGTCCCCAGAATCAGCAGAAAATGCACTTACTTCCTTGGCTATTACTACAGCCCCAGTTGTACACTTTCTAAAGTGTTGGAAAGTGTATTAAAAACTAATGAGGACCACCTTGGACAAGAACAAAGGGTTACACATTGTACGGTTTGATGCAGACAAGAGAGGAAAATGACTGAACTGCTCTCCGGAAACAGCAGGGGCCTTTTAACATGCAGCAGAACAGGGGAGCCACTCAGTCCATTTCATGCTTCTATCCTCCGCAGTAATAAGAATTAACTTCAAACAGAAAATTTAAGGAAAAGTGAAGTGGCTGATGTGATTACTATGGGCCTAAGTCCTTTCACCAAAACAAGAATTTAACTCACAGCCCAAGCTAAATGCAATCTTGTGGGGGGAGATAATTGTATTTAATGCCAGAATCACCTAACCTCTTCCTTATGACAGGTTCATAGATGCGTTTATCAGGCTTGCCTTGGAAGAAAATATACTGATGTGAAGTTCCAAGTGTTGGATTTTCATGAAGTCAACCATTGGCTGTTTAACCCCATGTCTGGCTGACTGGGACAAGCACTTGGGAGATGGTTATTCTACCTGTCTATGGACAAGGTAGATTTAACGAGTATTTGTGGACTGAACTCTTAGAAGAGGTTAGTCAGATAAGGGTTTCTCTCTGTGTCTCTGTCTCTGTCTCTGTATCTGTGTCTCTGTCTCTCTCTGTCTCTGTCTCTCTCTATGTCTCTGTCTCTCTCTCTGTCTCTCTGTCTCTGTCTCTATCTCTCTCTCTCATGCAGAGTTGCTACATAGCCTCATGTAAACACCAAAGTCAGCTAAAATTTCAAGTAAAACAAAGAAACAAGCTAAAAACAGAAATAGGACACATTTTGTACCCATACAGGCTTACTCTCCTCTTCAGTTCCTATCTGGGTAAGCTAGAATAATAACTGTACAATTGCATCCTAATTTATACTCCAAATGAAAAAGCAAAATTTTTTTTAAAGAGAGGGCTTTTTAAGTGTCAGAGAAAAGGCATATTAAACTATTATTTCTTTCTCGGTGATCATAAAACCATGCATTCTGAAATCAGGACAGCCAGATACTTAAAAGCCCTACATACACGGTAATAAATAAAATGAATGAATAATTGAAATTTTGTATTATGTTGCACCAATGGATTAATTTTTACAAGGAAACTTATTTCCAGTCATGATCTTAGGAAGTGAACTCTCCTTAGTAGCTGTCAGTGAATGGGGGGAGGTGATGGACATTTACTACACAGAGAGAAACTACAAGGCTAAAGTCCTTCTTGACTCTTAACAGCATTCCACAAGTAATTCATAATCAACTCAACAAGCCAAACTGGCTCTGAGGTAGATCTTGATGCCATATCATAGACTTACTTCCCACTAATCATTGCCAATTCCAGCAGCTTTTAAATCCAGGCAGTTCTTTGAAAGCTTTAAGGGGAGACTCCATTCAGAACAAAGACAATTCACCTTTTTCAAATCATGGCGAAACTAAGCCCTCAAAACAAATCTCACCATGAAAATAGAACATATCATTAAAACAAGTTGATTCAGATAAAACTATTGCAGCTTCCAGTGTCACATTCTTTCCATGAATACGTGCATAGATATAGGTATGTGACGTTTCAAAAAATCAGAACTTATTTGTGAATTTACTTCCATTCTCTTTATAATTATCCTGAATATGAATAGCAGTTCTGTGTTTCACAGGTTAGAATGTGAGAGGTTTTTTTTGCTAATCTTTTTATGTCTCTTATATGTCTGCCTATGCATGATATGTGTGTAGGATGCATATGTATGTGTTTGTGTGTGCACACATTTGTGATTGAGTGCAGATGCATAAATGGCGCTATGCACTTTGGGAGGTTATAAAACAGTGTGTCAGGTTGTCAGGTACTAGTCCTCTTCTGCTTTCTTTGAGACAGTGCCTCTTGTTATCCATGCCTGGGTACTGCAGACTAGGTGGCCCGTGAGTTCTCAGGGATTCTCCTGTCTGTCTTCCAGCTCAGTATAGGAACTCTGGGTATATAGACGTGTGCTATCACATACGGTTTTACCTGTGCTCAGGAGGTCTGATTTCAGGTCTTTATGCTTGCCCCGTAGCTCCTAACCGTTGAGCCATCTCTGCAACCCCCCTACTGTTATTTTCATGTCAGTGCCAATCCCTTACTGTTATCTTTGCCAAGAACTTTCAGAAAAATCCCATGCCTCTTCATCTGAAATGAATATTTGCTTTACGCATCTTCAATTCAAAATAGCTGTCCATTTTCCTTCAGGTGAAGATTGAAATGACATGTGAGTGTTTTTTGTTTCTTGGATGAGGTAGTAAGCAGAACTAGCTTGAAATCTAGGTAAAGAAAGGGAGAAAATGCAGTGACTCCCAGTGGATGCAATTGGAACATCTGAAACCGAATGGGAGAGAGGATATGCCTCATTCTCTCAGTTCATGACTTAGCATCGATCCTAAAAAACATGGTTTTGAATGCAATGGGGTCCATTTCTGATGGTTTTCTTGGTCCTGAATTCTTTCTACTCTAGTATTTCCTCCAATGGTAGAAATAAAGTATCCCACAATACATTTTTTAATCAAAAGCTTACCCAGCGGATGTAAAATATAGTAAATTACTGAGCACCCACAATCCCCAACCTAGGACAAAGACACTGGGGGCAGAGCAAACAGTACAGCTTGGCTTCTTACTTTTTGGGCTTTCAGTTTAAAGTGGAAGACAGATACTATGTAAGCCACTACAGTGCTAAGTGCTGCAAAGGAGAAGCCTAGACAGCAGTGGAGATGGGTAGTGGAAGACCTAGCACAGTGTACACAACTGTAGATGCACGGGATGGGTGAATGGGGACGTGCACAAGACATCCCAGAGGCTCTGTCAACTTAGCAGAAACCTGAAGGATGAAGCAAAGGGATAAAGATCTGTTAGTTCTTATGTGCTGGTGTTCAGCTCTCAACTCCAAAAAGGTACCATTAGTTAGGTTATATGTGCATTCTCCCTGTACATGCAAGCAATGCCTTTCACGGATGCCCGTAAGATGAATAAGAGCGGGTCACTAATGAGTATGGGTAGGAAATGATTGAAGGAGAGGAAATGTCCTCTTGAGGAAGGAGAATAAACTACATCCAAGGAGAATCATGGCAGCCAAGCATGGCACCAGGGATGCAATGGCTGGCCTTTGTCTGTTGTTCCGATGGCTGGCCTTTATCTACTACTGTTACTGGCTTATCTTTTTTATTCCAAGTATAAAAATTATTTATTTCGTCTTTTTTGTTTGTTTGTTTGGTGGGTTAGGTTGGTTGGTTTTGGCTGGCTTTTTAAAGACATAGTTTCTCTATGAAACCCTGGATATCTGGGAACTCACTATGTACGCCAGGCTAGATTAGAACTCACAGAGATTCCCCTCCCTCTACCTCCCAAGTGCTGGAATTAAAGGTGTGTGCCATGGTGCTCCAATGAGTCACTTTTACAAAATGCACTCAAAACATTACTCATTATTTCATTCTGAGGCGTGATGAAGTTTAATAAACAGCTAGGTTTTTTTTGTTGTTGTTTTTTTTTTTTGTTTTTGTTTTTTACTTTGCTTACTGTTATTTTATGAGCTTTCTTGATGGTAGAATTGGGACTACAGCCAATTTTAGCTCTCTACAGAGACTGGTGCAAGCGCATAGGCTGGGAAGGGTAAGGTTTAGGGAGGAAGGAGAATATATGGATTCTTGGGGTGAATGCAGTTCATTGTACCAACTCATAAAATGAGGCTCATTTGACTCAACTTTTAATGTATTGTGTTTTAGGCCCAAGGTGAAAGATACAAATAGGACATGAAAAGTAGTTGTAAAGAGAAGATCTTAACCTTAGGTGCAAATTTGGGAATAAAACACCACATTTTGGTGTATTCATAGCTTTTATGCATGTCAAAATTATCTAAGTGTATTAAAAGGATTAGAAATCTCAGTACAATTAAAACATCTCAAACTTAATATCTCAAACTTTATTAGACTTTCGAGAAAGAAAATAAAATCCTATTTTTTCCTGGTCACTTTTCTCATACGAGACTGACTATTCAGTAAGGACTGGAGACATCCTCAGTAGTTAAGAGCACCGGATTTTCTCCTGGAGGACTGAGCTCAATTCCCAGAATCCATGGTGGCTCACAATGCTGGTGTCCAAGGTCACTAGGCATAAATGTGGTACATAGGCATACACTCATACACATAAAATAATAATAATAATAATAATAATAATAATAATAATAATAATAATAATAATAATAATAATTTTAAAAAGCTGTGTGGGATGGTGTGCCCTTTAATCCAGCACTCAGGAGGCAAAGGCAGGCAGTTCTCTGTGAGTTCGAGAGACCAGGCTGGTCTATAGAGTTAGTTCAGGGCTACACAAAGAAACCCTATCTTGAAAAACCAAATAAACAAACAAGAAATAAATAAATAACTATTGATGAAAATTTTTGAGTGTTTTAATTTTTCTATTTTTAACATTTGAGAATTTTACACAAGTAAATAATGTGCTTTGACGAAGGCCACACCTAATTTCCTCCCTTCCAACTCCTCTGCTATAGCCATGGCACTAGCCCTTTCCCTTTTCCATTTGTTCTTTTTCTTTTCTTTTCTTTTCTTTTCTTTTATTTTATTTTCTTTCTTTCTGTCGTGGTTTTTTGTTTTTGTTTTGTTTGGTTTTTTGGTTTTTTTTGAGACAGGGTCTCTCTCAAAGCTAACAGCCTTGGCTTTCTTGGACTTGCCTTGTAGACCAGGCTGGCATCGAACTCACAGCGATCCACCTGCCTCTGCCTCCCGAGTGCTGGGATTAAAGGCATGCGCCACCACACTTGGCCTTGTTCTTTTTTTTTTTTCAAGCTGAAAGATCTGCTGTGTCCTGTCAGTATGTTCATAGGCATGGAGCCATCTATTGCACCATGGGTTGCCTCTCAGGAGTTGTAACTTTGAAGAAAGCTGCCTCTACCAGCGCCTATCTCTTGCCAGTAGCCTCAAATAGGGTTGGAAATTCTGGACCATGTCCCTTCTTGGTGCTGGTGTTTGTGTCTTACTTGATGTTATACAGGTCTTCAATAGGCTGTCACATCCTCTGTGAGTTTATATGAGCAACTATCCTGTTGAGTTTGGAAAACAACTGTAAAACAGTGTTTTCTACTGCCTATGGTTTTTATAATCTTTTCACATGCACGTGCACACGCACCCTTCTCTGATGATCCCTGAATCTTTGGAGGCTTGTTCACTGGTGGTGAGTAATTGTGGGTCCCTTTACTAATCACCATCTATTACAAAAAGAAGCTTGTCTGATGAGGCATGAGTGATGCACTGATTTGTAGGTATAATGCTAAGTCATTAGGAGTTTGTGTGACACTAAATCCATTTAGCAGAATGATCATAATAGGTTCACCCTGCAACCTATGAGCTACCTTAGCACAGGTCCTTGGCCCTATTAATGGTGCCAGAAATTGCTACATCTTGCGAAGCTGACCTTAAATCCAATCTGAAAGCCCTTGATTATTCCCATGAATTCTCCAGAGTAGTCATTACTGTAGCTCACAGAGAGAGTTCATGGCTGAGTCAGACTGATGATTATTTTTATTCCTTGGCTGTATGGATAGCATCTGTCTTCCATCACCGATGAAAAGTAGTAGTGATGAAGATACCAGATCAGTACCAGCTTGATAACCTCATGTTCTGAGACTCAAGTGTATGGTATCTTGAGCAATAGTCTTATCATCCAGTTCTGGTGGTATCCAAGAGCACTGGAATAGTCAGAAATCTGGAGGAGTCTGTAGAAACCCACTGATGGTCAACTCCTGACAAGTGGACCCACACTTGACCCTGAACGTATTGTTGTACAGCACATAATGCCTATGTGATCTTAGACCTCACTGTTACTGGGTAATTTCATATATACAGTCGGAGTCTTCTACAGTAGTAGGTCTACATATAAATTTTTCAAAGGCATTTAGTGTTTGTTAACTTCCTAATACTCTCTCCTCTAATTTGCCTTCCCATGTCCTATTCTACTTAATCCTTCTTGCTCTATTCCCCTTCATCCTACCTACATTACATACTTCTCCCTCGAAATCCTCCCATGGTCCCTAATTAATTGCCTGACTTTTGTGGGTATTACAGCTTAAACACACACACACACACACACACACACACACACACACACACACACACACACACACACATCTCTGATTCAAAGCTGGCATCCACAAATGAGAGAGTATATGTGATGATTGTCTTTCTGACTCTGGGTTGCCTCACTCAATATAATTTTTCCCTGGTTGATCCATCTACCCACAAATTTTAATTTTCTTTATAGAGGAGTAATATTCTGCTGTGTGAATGTACCACATTACCATTGGTTTTTTATTGTTTGATGGACATCTAGGCTATTTTCTTCTTCTTGGTAATTGTGACTAGAACAGCAATGATTATGGATAAAAATATCTCTGCAATAAATTAGTCATCTACCTTACCTTCTTTTATCTATAGTTTGAGTATATGCCGGGCTTCAAATGTGTTTCCCTTTCTACACATCATGTCAGCATTTATTGCTATTTGTGATTTTATATAAGTCATTCTGCCTGGAGTCAGGTGGAATCTCAAAGTAGTTTTAATTATCCTGATGACCAACGGTATTGAACATTATTCTTTCTCATTTTTTGGATTATATCTTTTATTTTTGAGAATATAATTACATCATTTTCTACTTTACCTTTCTCCCTCCAAACCATCACATATACCCTTCTTGCTTTCTTCCAAGTTCATGGCCTCTGTTTTCATTAATTGTTGTTAAACACAGACACACACACACACACACACACACACACACACACAGACACACACACACACACTTCTAAATATAACCTGCTCAGTCTGTATAATGTTATTTGTATTTATGTATTCTGGGCTGACCATTTGATATTGAACTTTTCCATTTCTATGTCTTCTTTTGAGAATTCTGCTCAATTCTGTGCCCCAATACTTAACTGAGCTCTTTGTTCTCTTGATCTTTAGAGTTTCATTTGCTTGTTTGCTTGCTTGTTTTGTCTGTGTGTTTAACTGGTTCTTTGTAAATTATAGACACTAATCTCCTGTCAGAATATTGGTGAAGATCTTCTTCCATTCTGTAGGCTGCCTCCCTACTTAGATAATGGTGTTTTGTTTGTTTGTTTTTTGTTTTAATAGAAGCTTTCTGGTACTATCAGGTCCTATTTACCAATTATTGGCTTAATACCCATGCTATCAGAGCCCTCTTCAGATTTTTTTTCTATGCCAAATAGTTTAAACATGTTCCAGAATTTTTCCTCTAAAAGATTCAGGGTATTGAGTTTTATGTTGAAGTCTTTTATCAACTTGGAGTTGAGTTTTATGTAGCATGGGAGATAAATATTTAGTTACATTCTTTTACACATCTCTATTCAATTTGATGAGCAATATTTGTTGGTGCTATCCTTTCTCCGATATGGATCCTCAATTTTACACCATTAACAAAAGTATCAATTTTTATGCCAGTAACTTGTTTCTTTAGCACTATAGTATATAGTTATCTGTGTATCTGTATACAGATTATCTGTAGTATAACTTAAAGTTGGGGATGGTGATACATCCAACAATTCTTATATTTTTCAGGATTGATTTATTTATCCTAGACATTTTGTTTCATCACAGGAAATTTGATTTTTTAAAATTTCTGTGAATAATTACACTGACATTTTCACAGGGATTATACTGAATCTATAAATTGCTTTGCTATAATAATCATTTATAATATTAATTATACAAATGGAGAATCATAGAGTTTCTTTCCGTCTTCTGATGTTTGTTTCGGCTTATTTTTTCTCCTGTGGATTAAAGTTTTCGTTTTACAATCCTTTCAGTTTCATGGTTTGAAGAAACTACTTTCTAGCCCTTTGGAAGTTATTGTGAATAATAGTATTTTTTATATTTATTTTTAATTTATATATTCACTTTACATACCAATTGTAGCACCCTCCCTCCTCCCTTTCTGGTCCCTCCCTCCCACCATCTTCCCCATTACCTGCCCACCCCCATCATCAGAAAAGGGAAGTTCCGGCCCAAACACTCCAACACTTCAAATTGCATCAAGACTCAGCTCAACCTAACCCCCTGAGGCCAAGCAAGGCAGTCCCATTAGGGAGAAGTGATAGAAAGCAGGCAACAGAGTCCATGTCATAGGCAGCTCTTGCTCAACTTACTAAGGGACCCACATGAAGATAAAACTGCTCATTGGTTACACATGTGTAGGGGTCCTAGGTCCAGTCCATGCATGCTTTTTATGGTGCCTTTGTCTCTCTAAGCCCCCATGAGTCTAGGTTAGTTGATTCTGTTGGTCTTGCAGCATTCTTATCCCCTCCACATCCTTCCATCCTCTCTCCCACTTTTCCACAGGACTCCCCAGCTCCACCTAGTATGTGGCTCTGAGTCTCAGCATCTGAGTCCATCAACTGCTGGGTGGGGCCTCTCAGAGGCTTCTATCTGTAAACACAGGAGAGCATCCTTAATGATGTCAGGGGTTGGCTCTCTACTATGGAGTGGGTCTCAGGTCAGGCCAGGGTTTGGTTGGACATCCTCTCAGCCTCTATTCTAGCTTTATCTCTGCACATCTTATAGACGGGTAGCTTTTGGGTCAAATGTCTTGTGGGTGAATTGGTGTTCCCTTCCCACCTCCTCAGTCTCCTTTCCAGGAGGCTACTAGGAGGCTCAGCTAGAGACATTACCACATTCTCCCTACAGCATATAGGTCTTCTGGTTGTCTCAGTGAAGCCCTCAACCTGGGTTTCCCTTTTCTTTCCAAGACTTCTAACCTCTCCTTCCCATTTTCCTACATTTGACTCCCGTCTTGTTTCCCCGACACACACCCTCTCCTATTCAGTTCTTTCTCTAATTCCATTTCCATGATCTATTCTATTTCCCCATTTGAGTGACATTCAAGGAGGGCCCCCTTTGGGCCCTTCTTGTTACTTAGCGTTTTGGGATCTGTGACGTGTAGTATGGTTATCCTGTAATACATGGCTAATATCCACTTATAAGTGAGTGCATACCTTGTATTCCTACCATGTCTTTCTGGGTCTGGGTTACCTTCCTCAGGATGACCCTTTCTAATTCCATCCGTTTGCCTGCAAATTTCATGATTTCCTTGTTTTAAATAGCTGAGTAGTATTCCATTGTGTAAATGTACTAGATTTTCTTTATCCATTCTTCCTTTGAGGGATATCTAGGTTGTTTCCAGTTTCTGTTATTATGGACAAATAGTTCCAGCTGTTATGAATAAAGCTGCTATGAACATAGTTGAGTAAATGTCCTTGTGATATGGTGGAGCATCTTTTGGGTATATGCCCAGAAGTGGTATAGCTGGGTATATTGAGGTAGTACTATTTCCAATTTTCTGAGAAACCATCAGACTGATTTCCAAAGTAGATGTACAAGTTTACAGTCTGATCAGCAGTAAAGGAATGTTGCCTTTTCTCGACATGCCTGCCAACATGCTGTCACTTGAGCTTTTGATCTTAGCCATTCTGTCAGGTGTAAGGTGGAATGTCAGAGTCCTTTTGATTTGCATATCCCTGATGACTAGTGACATTGAGCAGTTCTTTAGATGCCTCTTTACCATTCAAGATTCCTCTGTTGAGAATTATCTCTCTAGCTCTGTACCCCATTTTTAATTGGGTTATTTGGGGTCTCGTGGTGTTTAATTTTTTGAGCTCTTTATATATTTTGGATATTCGCCTTTTGTCAGATGTAGGGTTGATGAAGATCTTTTACCAATCTTTAGGCTTCCATTTTGTCCTGTTAACAGTGTCCTTTGCCTTACAGAAGTTTTTCAGTTTCATGAGGTCCCATTTATTAGTTGTTGGATTTTGGCAAAGGCCTTTTCTACATCTAATAAAATTATGATGTGGCTTTTGCCTTTCTGGTTACTTATGTGGCAAGTGACATTTATTGATTTACATATAATGAAACATCCCTGCATTTCTAGCATGAAAATTACTACATCATGGGGGTTGGTCTTTCTGATGTCTTCTTAAATTTGTTTTGTAAGGGTTTTATGGGGAAATTTTGCATCTATACTACTCTGAAAGAACTGGCCTAATTTTTTTTTCACTTTTTTGGATCTTCATTTGGTTTAGGTATCTTTGTAATGCTGCTTTCATAAATTGAAATATGAACTTTCCCTTCCTTTTCTATTTTAGAAAATAAGTTGAGGAGTACTGGTGTTAGTCTGATAGAATTCTATGCGGATTCCATCTGGCTTTGGGATACCTTAGAAGAAAGGGTTTTGTTTGGCTGTTTGTTTTAAATGACTGCTCCTATCTCATTGGTTGTTGTGGGTCTCCTTAAATTATGTGCTTATTCTTGCATAATTTTGGAGGTCTTATTTCATTTCCTTTAGACTTTCCAGTTTAGTAGGATACAGGATTTTTAAGCATTGCTTTATGATACCTTGAACTTGCTGTGTTATAATAACTTAGCTTTCATCTCTCTTTTTTATTAATTTTACTTTTCTCTGGTTTATTTGGGGGTTAATTTGGTTAAAGGCTTGTTAATCTTGCCATTTTTTTCAAATAGCCAACTATTTAATTGATCCTCTGTTGTTGTTATTGTTGTTGTTGTTTGTATTTTATTGATTTCAGCCCTGAATTTGTTGATGGCTTTACATCTACTGCTGGTTTTTGCTTTCCTCTGGCTTTCTTGTGCATTATTAAGGTATTAACTTGAGATCTATCAAATTTTATTATATAATCACTAAGTGCTATAGAATTTCCTTAGCCTTGTCTTTCTTGACTCCATAGATTTTTGATGTTTTATATTCATTTACATTTAATTCTAAGAATTATTAATTTTTTCCTTGATATAATTCTCATCCTGTAGTGTGCCATTTGCTTTCCATGAATTTGTATGCCCTCTGAAGTTTCTATTGCTGTTTATATCCAGCTTTGTTCAATTATATCAAATAGAATGGAGGATGTGACTTCAGTTGCTATATATTTATTGAGGCCCACTTTGTATCTAGCAGTGGTTAATTTTAGAGAAAGTTCCATGAGCTAGTGTTTGGATGGTACATTCTCTAGAGGATACGTTAAGGAAGTGGATTCTCTCCTTCTATTATGTGGGTTGTGGGTATTGACCTCAGGTCATCATACTTGGTAGCAAGTGCCTTTAACAGGTGAACCATCTTGCTATCCCAACAGTAAGAGCATTTTAAACTAAACCATTTTAGTCCCCAAGCCATCATGACAGCTCAGGAGCATATATTGACATTTCCAAAGATGCCCCACCCAAATGCATTTGCCCTCCTATCTTAGCACTTTACACACAATTGCGCCTGAAATGTCTCTCTCCCCCTTACTTTGAACAATATCTATCTATCTTTTGGTCTGAGTCTAAGCTGTGATATCCCTGGAAAGCCTTTTTTTTTTCATCCCTGAAGAGGGGTGTCCTTCTGCGATGTCCCAGGATGCCTACTGATTCTCCTTTGTCCTATTTGCAGCACCTGTTGGAATATTTCTACTATAGTGTGTAAGTAGTCTTCCTTCCTGACTTCTGGTGTTTCCATTCTGGTCCATAGACTTCTGCTTTTCAGTCTATAAATTTTTATCTACAGATTTTCAGAAATTTGGGCACTGTAACCTGTGCTAGTCCTTCTTGAGTACAAAGAGGACACAGTACATATGAATAAACACAATGATATGCATGTATGGAAAATGTGTAATGGAGGAGGAATGTAGCTCAGCAATTAAAAGTACTTGCTGCTCCTCCTGGGGACCTGAATCTGTCTCTCATAAACCCAGCTGAGTGGCTCAAAAAACCACCCAAAACTTTAGCTCAAGGAGATCCCACACCCTTTTCTAGCTTTAGCAGGTAACTGAATTCGTATGCTTACATGGTCAAACAAATATATACATAAGTAACACTAACAAAGAGGAAGGTGTCATAATAAAATCAATTATTTCATGTAAAAGTATTTTTTTAATAATATATGACAAATAGACTGACAGAGAACCAGTTTGACATCTGCTTCAATTTTCCTCCTTTTTCTTCTAAGCTATTGTTCCCTAGGAAGGTGCATCAGAAAGGACAAAAGCCTTTCTTTTTTAATCACTAATGGTCTGGCTCTTTATTTCTGTGTCAGTGCATCCCTATGCTTGACCGTGTGTTTTGTGTAGTATGACTTCAATGCCAACTCTGTTATAGGAAAATTGAACATATGTTTTATGCAGGCAAGAAGAGCTATCCGGGTTTGCACAGAACCAGGACCCTCCTATTCCTTCCTTCAGCTCACAAATTAGTAGATAACATCTCTCCCACAGCCTCTCACTGCTAAGGCTTCACACCCGGCCAAATGACTATGTGGAAGAGGCAATCAATATGCTCAGTATTAACTAGGTATTTTCTGTGTTCGTATCAATTTTAGAAAACTCAAAGACCTTCATTATACCATTAAATAGTGGCATTGTAACCCGCTCCACCCTGGCCATCACTTTGTTTCCTTTATTTCACATTCAGACAGGCTGCAAGCAACCAGCATCGCGGTCTAACAATTCTCACTGTCAGGGTCTCTTGCAGTTCGTTTATACTGAGATCCGATTGCCTTCCATCACTCCCGCAGTCTACTGTATGTAATCAGGAGGACAATCTTGTAGTGAAAGGTACAACACATTGCAAAAAAAAAATGCTCAAATGTCTGCTTCTAATTCAGTGCAAGACAAGGTCACTCTTTGCTCAGGCTACAAATTGAAAAATTCAGCGTCCGGTATGCCACCTGCATTCTTCTTACTTTCTCCTAGCCACATGGCTCTTCTGGAGGCTCCTCCACACAGCAAGCAGGTCTATCCTCAGGCCTCGTGCTCTCTCTCTCTGATTCCTCTACCAGACAGATGATCCTCTAGTCCTTACATAGCTCAGTCCTGCTCCATTATACACCACTTGAAGTTCACCATGGGAAGTTGGTTTCCACAAACCACCTGTACTAACGGGTGGCTTTAGTTAACCCTACCACATTTTTTTTTCCTTTACAATGTTCACCACCAGTCTACATATTATGTGACTGTTTATTGTCCATCTCCTTAAACACATAGAAACACATATCCATACTACCATATAATAAGTATAAAAATAAATTTAAATATGAAGGTATTTCACCTTGCTTTATTCCTCACAATAGTTTAATTACTAGAACGTCTCTAGCAGATACGTGGCGCATTTTCAATAAATATTGTGCTTGAATAAATGAATGTTAATTAAGAATTCACCAATCACTCTCTAAATCTGTGCCGATGAAAGAGAAATCTTGTCTCTCCTACATGCGCAAGTCACACCAACATGACCTTGACAATGTAGAGAATACAGCCCCTACCCTCTTCTAGAGAGAGATAAAAAGCCTCCCACTTGAGTGCCACATTCCCCGACACAAACACTCTGCAACATTTCTCCATTTCTTCACTGATATCCTGTAGGATGAGATGTAGAGTTGAGTTTGGCAGCCTCTTATTAAACCCACAGATAGGAAGAAGTCTGACTCTAATTGTTGCTGTTCATGAGGCTATTTTTAAAGTGAAGGATATTTGCATCTTGAATAGTCAACACTGAATTTTAGCTATATTTCCACAATAAGAATTTTCACCCAACGCCATATTCCAGACTTACATATTTACAAATGTGCCCTTTTTCCAACTAGATTATAAGTATAACTCATAAAGCTGTCATACTCTTTTACTACATTTTGACAATTGCACAGCATAGGCCCTGCTATACGCTACTTAAATGCAATTTTAGGAGCCAACTTGTTTAAAATAAAAATATTTACACTCCTACAACGTCCCTGTCTTGCATTTTAAAGGCATTGCCACCTTTAAACAGCTCTCTCCCTTCTTGTTTCTACATGAGGAGTGATTGTGAAGTCTGGCCATAATGCATATCAGATATGATACATAAAATTCTGAGCAAACTTCTCCTTTTTCCTCATTTTTTAAAGTGCAAAATATGCCTACTGCCTCTAAGATGACATATCTGCGGTGTCTTCAGGAAAGAATCATTCTAGCATTTTATCACTGTAGGTATGTATTTTTAAAATTATATATTTGAACCAGATGAGGTTTCTCAGAACCAGAATCCCAGCACTTGGGAGACCGAGACAGGGAGATGAAGGAAGTTTGAGGCCAGCTTGAGTTATAAGGTCAGTGATCTGAAAGGTTATGCTAGGAGTCCATGTCTCATAAAATATGTGTATATGTATTTGTTATATTTCAGAATCAGAGTCAATATCACATGAAATAAAGCCATTGTTTTTTTTATCCTATGGCTACTTCAACTATCATTTTGAAGATAGACAACTGGGGAAGGAAATGTTAAATTGGAAACAAAGTCTTATCTTTCCTATGAGGAAGTGGTCAGGTTGTTTATTTCTGCCATTTCATTAGTTCTTGAGACATTAAGGCTACTGACTAATTTGATTCTTCTGGCCACCCTATAATATTAGGAATTAATAGGTCTTTGAAATGGATTCCATTATGCTGTTACACTAGTAAGTTCTAGTGTACAGTATTATTCAGTAAAGAATATCTTCACGTGGTTGGCACATGGGCTCCCCCACCCCCATTGGATGAAAAAAAAGAGCAGTGGTTCGTGAAATTGCAGAATTAATTTGCTATAAGAAATATGAAATAAGGAAATGGAAAGAAGACCCTTGTGAACCCTGCTCCCTGTTACAGATTGACTCATAAAACCTTAATCAGAGATTCATCAACTTACCAACACCAGCTAGGCCAGTGGCTACTTATAAAGTATGAGTTCATTCTTACAATATAGAGAATTTTTCTAGAGGTAATAAGACTTTATATGTTTATATTTGTCTTTTCCAAGTTCAAAGTCCTCCATAAACCTTACTTTCTCACAAAAGAGGCAGAGAAAAAAAAATGACCTTTTGAAAATACTAACACTGTAGTCTTGAGCTTTGGTTAAGAAAGGGAGGCTACAGTACAGTTAGAAATCACATCCAAGTTTTCTGACTCCTGGTTCAATGTTAGAGGCAGATTTTTGTATTTCTATGATTGCTATAGGTTACCCTGGGAACTGGACCAAGTGTTTTCTGTAGAGAACTTCCTTGTGAGACACTGTGCTACTACGTAAACCTTGTGGTTTAGAAATGTCAAATAGGTATTACAGAAGTGGAAGGGACCAGTGACCATCTGCTTCCTTAGAAAATCATGGACTCAGTAAACCTCACTAGTTTACACACTGAAAGAAAGAAAGAGCTGGTAACTAGTTCAGGGAAAATACCACATATAGAGATCATTCAAGCAAAATGTTATTATATTCAATGCATCAGGGGAAAAGACAATCATTAGCACTAAATGCATGTGTCTTGCATTTCTTGTGTCTTGTTTTCTAAGGACTACATTAACTGCTTTGCCTGAAAAACTCAGTTACACATAATGTCCAGGTAATTAGGTGTCATGTCCCCCATAACGATGCTCAAGAAACAATGTGGTAAGCCGAGCCTTTCACCTAATGTCACACAGCTAATAAAGGAGGCTAAGAACTCCCATCTCACCACCAGTCCCACGTATTTTATATGTACAGCAATAAAAAGTCCAACTTAGCCAAAGTTAGTGATTTGCTAGCCTTTCTTGTTACACATGAATTACTAGTAAACACATTTATAAGTAGCCTTCCACTGCACACACATATAATGAGAGACTATTTAGTTTAGAATACAGCTTAGTTGCAGAGAGTTTGCCTACCATGTGTGAGGATATGTGTTCAATCTCAAGTATAAATAAAAGCAATAAAAGCAATAGTGCCTTAATTGTGTGTTGCCTTCCAAATAAGAAATAGCTTCTTTGTATATTTAAGGGACTGCACAGTTGTAGTATAGGTAACACCTAGAGAGACATGGATGCTTTGCAAATGTTTGTATCTACACAATCTACTGTCTTCACAGTTAAATTAATTGAATATGGGCATGTCATTTTTTAAAATTGAAATCACTGGCTTCCAGGAAGAGAAGAGTACAAAGAAGAAACTGTAGAAATATCATTAAGTATAAGATTAAAATGTTAAAGCGAACATAAAATCAGTTGCCTGCTGTTTGTTTTTAGTGAATAGATTAAAATTAGTCTGGCCTCCTAACATGATTAGGACCAGGCTTTTAACAAGCGTGGTTAAAATAAGCTTTACATCTTTTAGTTCTACTCACTTATTTAAACATTCATGCAATCAGCTATATATTTATTAAGTGCCTTGTAGGGACTTATAAAAAGCAGACTGCAAAGATAGATGGGATAAATATTGGAGGTCACTACAAGTGGGAGAGTGTGAAGAAAGAGAAGACAGTGGTGAATGGAGTATGAAGGAAAGAAACAGTCACAGAAAAATGTGGAAATTAGAGTAATTAGAGGACATTATGGTACCCAAGTCAAAGCATCATTCAGAGCTAGAATCCTGAAGATCTCCAGAGATAACTGCAGAAACAGGAAATGAATAAGAAATGAAGGTTGGAAATTAAGTACAATATTTAAGACAGAAATCGCTCAACAATCAAATGTGGCCCCCAGAGTGCTCGCTGCTCCCTGAGAGAGGAGCCCAAGGGTGTTTCCCAACTACAACATGGTGTAGATGTAGAGACTTTCTTCACTTGGAGAGAAGTTGGCTGGGCAGATAATTGTTAAAGCAATATTTGCAAAATTGGTAACTAAATCTCATGCCAAAGACTTTTTAAAGACCTTTGGAATAGGTGCTAGGAAGGATGGGCATCCTTAGAAGGCTTTGCATAGATAACAGCAGCTGGCTGTGAAGGATTATGGGAAACTGTGAAGAACTGGTGGTCGAAGGGGGAACAGTGCTCCTCAAAGCCTCTTGCGGTCACTCTGAAAAACAACTAGGATTTCTATGATTAGGGAGAAAATAGGAATGGTGACAAATAGATGGATTTAGAATCCACTAGATTGCAGGTTGAATTGGATATAGTCAAGAATGGTATAGAGGAAAGAAAAAATCCTCCTTTTGATTTCACCTGGAGATTTTCCAATTAACTGGTTTCTCCTAGCCTCGTAGAACTTATTCTGATAGTATGAAAATAGTTGATTAATTGAAAAAGCACATCTAAGGTTCTCCAGTCTTTGATCTCAAAAAAAAAAAAAAAAAAAAAGGGATACTCTCTTTGCCTAGCAAATCTCAAATGTCTCTGTGAGTTTTTGAGTTTAGGTAAGAGTATTAACATGGAGTTTTAGGTAGTTGTTCATGATTCAAAAGGCGCTCAAGGCCTTTCCTCATTGAAGTACATTAAAGCATCTAGCATCCCCTGCACCTACCTACTCATCAAAGAGGACCTTCCACAGAAGACAGCAACATATTCTGCGAGTTCGCATCTGCCTTCCCATTTCAACCACATCTCCGTCACACTCAGCTATTTGAAAGAGATAGCTGCAAAGGATGCATGTACCCAAAATGCTGGAGACTCGAACGCTTGCCTAGATTTTACCACGGGAAAAAAAAAAAAAAGCCATTGGCTCCATACTATCTTTTCTCATTAATTTTGTATAGAAACGGCTTTATTAGTAAGCACCAATTCTGACCACCTTTCATTTCATGATAGAAACCATTGATGCCAGAAAGGATAGAGAGTTTTCTGATAGATCTGGGGCTCTTAAGAACAAGGGAGATGATAGGGGTGTGGAGGGAGATGGAGATGGAAGAGCACAGGAAGAAAGCCTAGACATTGGAGACAAAGGGCAGAAGAATCTTAAGAAGTGGATTAATGGGTTGTGTGAACAGCTGTCGAAGGGCTGAATTCCTCAGCAGAAGCTCTGTTGACTTGTTGCCAGAAGGATTCCATTGCATAATGGTAAGCTCTCTCACTTTTCCTTAAATTGCACCTTCTTACTTTAACAATGCCATCACGTGACTTTTCCCAACTAAACTCTGGGCCAACCATCTGTTATGGGTGTTACCTGGCCTGACCTTGCATACAGACAGAGCTTTAAAAAGCCAGCATATTGTGTGAGCGCTAACTGCAAACCAGGTCCTGGGCATCCTAACTCCTCAATCTGGATCCCAGCAGAAATAGACAAAGGGCATTCTAAGCTGCCTTTGAGTGACTTGACTTTGTAGTGACACACTACCCATGCAAATGTTAGTCATGTTTTAATGACTATCATAGGATATGTTCTTTAAATAAAAGCATATCAAAAGGTAAATGAATAAGAAAATATTTCAACATTATAATACATGCCAGGTGTGTTTGTGCATGCCTATAATCCCAGACACTTGGAGCTTCTAACAAAGAGAACTGTAAGTTCAAAGCCTTCTTTAGTTACAGTGAGGCCAAGATCAACATGGGAAACTTAGAGACCCCTTCCCTGTCTCAAAAATAAAAGTGAGGGCCAGGGCTCTGTCTTGATGGTAGAGAGCCTGCCTACCATGTAAAGGAGTTTAGGTTCAATTCTTTGTAGTATAATTACACTCACTGAAGTCTGTTTTTGATTTTCATTTTAATTCTGTTAGACCAGGATGCTTAGGAAATTATATGTTCATAATCAATAATGATCAGTTCATTTGCTAATACTGTTGAACAAATTGACACGGCGAATTTATGTTAAAGCAATGAATTTGAAACTATAAAATGCACTGTAAAAATATTTCATATTTTCTCTTATATGAATATATCACTCATATCTAGGAAGTTAAGCTAACGTAAAAATCTGGCTTTTACTTAATATTTTAAAATACAGTTTTCTGCATTTAGATACTTCAAAGTGATATTTTCCCTTCAGGACTGAAAAAAACCCCCACGTATGTCACCAACTATCAATTACCCACATTTGGAAAACTCACATGCAGTTCTTCTTAGGAATGTTTAATTTCAGTCTAACTTACCCCTGCCACCCTCTTCTTTGTTGCTCCCTACTGCTGTCAATTGGCATGGGTTCAAGGAATGCAAACATATTTTAATATTAGTTCTGGCAAAGCATTAGCAGGAAGGTAAACCTCCCAGGGAAAATTCACATAATGTATTCTAAAGTCAGATATAAAATGATTTTGGATTACCGGTCCCACCGTAGGCTTCCATTCAGACTGATAATTGAGAATTGACTACACTACTGTGTTCATAAACTACAGACCACACGTAGTCCACAAAAAAAGAGATGGATTCAGAAACACAAATTAAAATAAGGAAGCCAGAAGGTACTGTGAAAACAGTGGGTCTTCATAAAGAGAGAGCTGGGGCTGACAAATGGTTTGACATTTTTTTTTTCTGCATGAGACTATGAAGTTTTAAATGATATGCAGGCAGAAGCAAGATGAAATTATAGCTCTCAGATACTTTATAATTCTGAAACAGATATGTGATTGATGGCAAGGTGGCATTGCTGCTGGCAGTTTTTGTCGGCACATTTTGATGATACACTTTCTTAGGTGAACTTCAAGTACACCAGTGACACGCACTCTGGTTCAGACACATTGAATGATTTTGAAGCTAATAATTTATGAGAGCTTTTGGAGCAAGTTATTAGATTTGAGTCAAGAGAGATTTATTTTGTTTAATCCTAGGTTCCTTGCTGTGTGCTCTGTTTATCTCATCTTATCTTGCTCGTAAACAAATATGTAAAACCTGAATGCCCATGGATCCCCTGTATAGCAGACCTCATGCACTTGACAAGATGTAACTGCCCTATCAGAAACACCATGCCTTGTAGCCACATTGTTTCTGAGGAGGACAGATAGAAAAAAAAAGCGTCTCAATATTCCACCAAGGAGCAACTGAAAGGAAAAGTAAATTATTTGCCCTCATATTGTACACTAAAAGGATCATCTATCCTCAAATTTACAACCTTCCTGGAGATTTTATTCAACGATACTAGTTGGATTTGGAAAGTGTCAGGCTCCGGGAGGCTTTGAGAGGCCTTACAGCCATATTAACAAATAAATGACACTACAATACTTTCAATTTCTATAATTATCTGTCTTGCTCCTTTTTCTTTACAGTTCTAGAACTTCGTGTGTAAAGATGTCACAAAAGAATACCAGCATATTCTTTCTGCTAAACATTTATTCAGTTGTAGCTTAACAGGAAACGCAAAGGTATTGCCAGCCAAGTTCTAAATACAATTATTAGAGGAGTCTTTGAACCATAGTTTACTTTTAGTGTCTGATGGGTGTCGTCTATGTAAAATTTTATTTACAGTAACTAAATGTCTAATTCTTTTCTGTTGGAGTTGATGAATAGTGGAAAGAAATGCTGCATATATAGATTTGTTTTGTGCAGTATTCTTGTTTCTTCTGTTTTCCTTGTTTCGTTGTGTTTGTTATTCTATTGATCTGAAGAACAAAGAAAGCACGTGAGTTTCTGTGTTGCTTTTTACATTGTTGTAGCCATTGTCTTTTCTATAAAAGAGACCCATGGAGAGAAACTGTTGTTCTTTGGAAAACATGTGCGTAGGGACAGTGAGACCAGTCTCCTCACCTTGTTTTTAGAATACACACAGGAAGCCTTCATGCGTGGCCTATTGTTGCCAATATTGGGCTGGCATTTCCTCTACAGCATTGCAAGGATTTGCGTTCTTAACCATTGTGTACAAAGCTACCACGCATGTGAGTTTCCTCTAGAGACTGGTCTGTTCAAATGGTGCTTAGTGTCCTCGCCCTCCCCAAACATGTCACTGCCCTCTTTGCCTTCCCTCTGCCTTCTAATTAGTTAAAAATGTGTCATAATATTTTGGAAACCTGTCCTTGCAGTGTCACTGCCTGGCCATCATGAAAACTCAGCACCTGGTGACTAATTTGTCATTAAAAGCACTTTGTTCGTTATATCGATTATTTTCAGGAAAAGTGATTGAATTGGAATGTCACCTTAGGGAAGTTCAGATCTTCCTGGACAGAGGTTAGCTAATATCCTGTGGGGGTTTTGCAAGAACCGTCTGCTCTCTCTCTAGGCTTTTAAGCTGATGTGATTTAGTTTGGTTTGGAGGGAATAGGGTCACTTCTGTTGCTCTTGTCACCTCTTACTGCATTTTCACAAACACTGTTTGTGATGACATCTTTTCTCAGATAATATGGATTTAAAACTCTTAACCAACTAATAATCTCTGCCCATGTACTTAAGTGCCTTACACTCTCATTTTCCGAGTTTTCTCTTAAATACAAAGAGGCAATCAAGAATTCTAACACTTATGAGGGAAAAATGTTTTTGGGCAAAAGCAAAAAAGCAGAACTAAATTAGAAAATTGAAAAATGGCGAAAGTAGAGGTAGCAGAACATTTCAAATTAGCTATAACTAATAAGCTCAGAAACATAAGTGATATTTTATACAGAGAAAGAAATAACTCCTTTAAAATGTCAGAAGTTTAAAAGGTAATACTATCTTTGAAAAATGAACTTGAAGGGATCTCCTGAATAAAATAAAGTAAAATAAAACAGTAATAGAACAATCTAAATTATTTAGAGGATCAATCCAGGGCATGTAATAGCAAGCTAGTAAAAATTAAAAAAGCTTAAAAAGAAATTGGAAATTCATAAGTCATTTATAGATATGCAAGAAAAACAAGAATTGAAAGCCACTCAGAAGAGGTAAAAGTACCATTGATGTTCTGTTCATAGGATAAAAAAGTAATTATAAATGCTTCTACCGATCCTTCTATTACAGGCAAGTCAATTAAATGTCAGATTTTTCTTCACATCCAAAACTGGATCAATGTCTGAATTATTTTGAGTTTATTATTGAATGTCTGCAAGTGATGTTTTCCCCAATGAGAGCTCCACTTTTAAATGTGTGTTTCTGTCTTTATCCTGTTACGAGGATCAACTGAGCAATGGTCTCAAGAAACATTTCTCCATGTACCCTCCTCGGGAAGCTCCATCACTCAACCCTGAGAATCAGCTCAGAAATGTAGAGCTGCCTGTGAACCACAACAAAAGAAAAGGCCATTCTCAGCATATTAGCAGAGCCATATCACAGGACAAAGGAATTTCATTGGAGTCAATCTCAATTGTTGCCCATGATTACTGATCTTTAGTGGTTGTTGTGATTTAGGCTGTTTGTTACACAGAATTATAAGTGAAAAGAGTATAAAGATAAGTGATACAGATGATGATGATGATGATGATTGATAGATTGATGTATTGATTGATGATAGATAAAGATAGATACATAGATAAATAGATACAGGGATAGATGATAGATAGATAGGTTGATTGATGATGGATAGATAGACAAATATAAATAGATAGATAGATAACAGGTAGAGATATAGATAGATGATTGATAGATGATTGATAGATAGGTAATAGATGATTGATTGATAGAAAGGTGATACATAGATGGGTGGATAGATAGATAGATGATTGATAGATAGATAAAGGACAGATAGATAGATCAGATATGACACATGACTAGATAGATATAGGACAATTAATGATAATACTTATTTTAAAACTACTCTTCACATAATAAAGGAAACTTGTTTGAATCTCAAAGAGCGGAGATACTTCAGCCAGAGGAGTCCGCCTAGATGCCCTGTTATCTCAGAAATAGTCTCTACTTTTAAGAACGAAAGTGAGAATGCTGGAAATCTCCCCTAGATTTCACCTTGGGCAAACATGCATTCTCCACTCTTGCCTCATTCCCCCCAACCCCATCCCAAAGGGAGGCTACGGCACTTCAGATGGCCCACTGTCCTCAACCTATTAATAAATAGGTTTGAGCATGACAACTGGAGGTAATGACCATCTATTTTGATTGCAAAACTTAGGACCATCTCTGAGGTTCAAAAGTAGAGAAAAGACGTTGCTTGAAGTACTCATAGGAGGATTGTCAGACAACCCTCCTTTCCTCCTCCAACTTCATGACATGCACATAGGTGTGTCGTGTCTTAAATCCTCATCCTCATTGTTAGTACTTTGGCCTTTTCCCCCCTGTGCTTCTTTACACCAGCCACCTTGTGAGGCTGAACTGCTTGTCCAACAGATTTCCTCAAGTTACCTCCTTCCTGGCTTCAGAAGTTTATGATGTGCCAGCCTCGGCACATCTTATGTAGGTGAGGGAGTCTGCATTTCTGAGCATGGCTAGATGATTTTCTCTATATATGAATCGCATTGTATATATGAGCAATTATTGCACACTTTAAGATAGCCCACACTTCTTTTTATTTTCAAAAAGTCACAAAAGGAGGCTCGGTATGATTTTGTTGCCCTGCTATGCAGAGCATAGCTCTTTCAGGCCATCTTTGCTGCACCTTGTTCCATGTTTGCCTGGCCTGGATGGGCAGACTTGCATCCCTTTTTTGTATACTTTGGGAAAGATAATCTTAGTTTCCTCAGCCTATAAAATGAGGAACTTGGATTTCATACTCTCTAAATATCTTTTTCAGCACTAAATCTCTCAGATTTGGGTATACCTAATACCCAAATGTGGTTTTAGAAATCCACACTTTTTTTTTCTTTTAACAACTTAAAGATATAATGCATATAATGTGTCTCGTCAGCATTTCCCATGGTGACAAAAGTGCTTGGAGTTCATTTTGCACTTCTGGTTTTTCCAATAAAGTGTTAGGTAACACTTTCAATTGACTAAGGAATGTGGCAACCTAAACACCAGAGTTACAGTGTGTAGGAGGCAAAATGCTTTAATGGAAATCACAAAATTCCTTGTCAGACAGTCCATAGAACTACTTTGTTCTTGGGAATTGGATATTATATTTTCATAAATGTAAGATTCAAACTATGGTAATACTAATCCTCTCATTTACACATTTTTTTTAGAAATCTGAATTAGTTTATGAAGACATTTCTATTTGATAAAAAAATAAATTAAATGACTAATACTGTCTGCCTACAGCAAAAAAAAAAAACAAAAAACAAAAAACAAGTAAGATAGTTGTCACCAAAGGTAGCAGACAATGAGCAAGTCAGTTCTCACATCTTGGAATTGAATATCTCTATAAGAAAAGTTTCAGAAGTCTACCACAGGCAATATGTGTGTGTGTGTGTGTGTGTGTGTGTGTGTGTGTGTGTGTGTGTGTATACATATATATATATATATTTAGTAATTATATTATTATCTCAAAAATAAAATAAAGATTATCATAAGATTAAATAAGGAAACACTAAAGTTTTTTTATTTATTTAATTTATTCAGATTACAACTCAATTGTTATCCCATCACTTGTATCCTCCCGTTCCTCCTTCCCTCCCTCTTTCACCCTATTCCCCTCCCCTAAGTCTAAGACCTAGGAGGACCTCCCCCCCCCACTATATGGTCATAGGCTATCAAGTCTCATCTTGGGACCCTGCTTATTTTTTATTTGAGTGACATCAGGCCTCCCCACCAAGGGGAAGTGGTCAAATATGAGGCACCAGAATTCATGTCAAAATCAATCCTCACTCTCCACATAACTGTGAAGAATGTGCTACCCATTGGGTAGATCAGAGTAGGGGTTCAGTGTTTACTACTTGTATTGTACTTGGTTAGTGCAATAATTCGAGCAGAACCCCTTGGGCCCCGATCTACCTATTACGATGTTCTACTTGTAGGTTTCTAGGATCCTCTGGGTCCTTCTATTTCCCCATCTCCTATATTTCTCTTACCCAGAGTACCAGTAGGATGTCCTCACATCTATGCCAATCTCTTGGTAAGTGAAGACTTTCGTGGGACATGCCTTTTGGACTAGTGCCCAATTATAAGTGAGTATATACCATGTGAGTCTTTCTGCTTCTGGGTTAACTCACTCAGTATGATCATTTCAAGTTCCATCCATTTGTCCAAAAATTTCATGATTTCCTTGCTTTTAATAGCTGAGTAGTATTCCATAGTGTAAATGTATCACAGTTTCTTTATCTATTCTTCTACTGAGGGACATTTAGACTGTTTCCAGTTTCTGGCTATTATGATTAAGGCTGCTATGAACATGGTTGAGCATATATCCTTGTGTGGTGGAGAACACCAAGTTTTTTAATATTAAGATCATTGGTAGGAACGCATTGACTCATCACTCAATATTATAAAATGTTACACAAACACTGATGAGTTGATGTAAACTAAATATCTACAGAGCATTGGAAGTGTAGGTGATTGATTTATCTTTTAAAATATAGATATGCTAGGCATGGGTGTCTTCCACTTATGCCATGAACAAAAATACTGAGACAGAAGGATTAAAAATTCCAGGCCAAATAGGCTACACAGAGTGCCCTCCTCTCTCACTCTGCTTGTGTATGTAATATGACTACATGTTTTTATACTTTTTGTTTATTGGGGTTTTTTGTTCTTACTCTTGGTTTTGTTTGTCTTGTTTTGTTTTTCTCAGAATGTAGCCTGGCTGTCCTGGAACTCACTATGTAGAACAGGCTGGCTTTGAACCTAGAGACTTGTCTCTGCCTCTCAATTTTGGGGGTTAGAGGCATGTACCATCACCACCTGGCCAAAATACATGTTTAGGAAAAGCACGATGAATGCGTGAGTTCCATATATGTTATTAACATTCTCATCAGTGTTTATCCATTTCTCTTTTAATGATTCCAATTTCATAGACAGAGGTCTTCAGAGGCCACAGAATTGATCCATAAAACGTAGACAAAGGTAGTAACAACTTTGATTTGAACTAAGGCCTGATACAAAGCCCATGTTCTACCACAAGTTCCTCAGAATAAATAATAGGATGTCCTTTCCCATACAAGCATGTGGAGCCATTTACTGTTTCTGAGCAGGCCATTAGTGTGCCAATACATTTCTCAGAGTCTCCTAGTCAAGGGCAGAGTAAGTCCACTTATATAGCGTGGATCATCTTGATGAGTTTACAAGATCATGGACACAGGGATAAGGACCACCTTCTTCTTCTTCTTCTTCTTCTTCTTCTTCTTCTTCTTCTTCTTCTTCTTCCTCCTCCTCCTCCTCCTCCTCCTCCTCCTTCTCCTTGTTTTAAGTCCAGAGAAGCAGATTCTGGTGCCACGTTACCTCCTCTCTTGATAAAAGCAAATTGCTCACACTATGTATTGCACTAACCAAGGACAATACACATAGTAAAAACTGAACCCCTATTCTGATCTACCCAATGGACAGCACATTCTCCACAGTTATGTGGAGAGCAGGGACTGACTCTGACATGAATTCTGGTGCCCCATGTTTGGCCACCTCCCCTTGGTGGGGATGCCTGATGGCACTCAAAGAAAGAATAAGCAGGCTACCAAAATGAGACTTGATAGCCTATGACCATATAGTGGGGGAAGAGATCCCCCTAGGTCATAGACCTAGGGGAGAGGAATAGGGTGAATGAGGGAGGGAGGGAGGAACAGGAGGATACAAGTGATGAGATATCAATTGAGTTGTAATCCGAATAATTTAATAAATTAAAAAAAATTAAAAGAGAAACAAATCCTTAAAAGTGTGTATGGTGTTACTCTGGCTCAATTATCCCTAGATTGAGTAAAACTGTATTTTATTTTGGTCTTTCTTGAAAACTTAATACAAACTCCCAGGGAGGTAAAACTGCATCTTGAGAAGGGAAAATGTGTTTTTGCTGCTGTAATTAATAAAGGCTTCGCTTGAAATAGATGCTGTTCCATTTGCAGTAAACATACGCTCAGCGGCTGAAAACTCAGTATGCCATGCTCACACGATAATGTTTAACGTGAGCTGGTACTCTGGGCTTCCTGGAAATATGTTTTGATCCTTTTTGATCACACTAATAATACACTATGAAGGCTTGCTCTGTTGGATGTAGTTAAAGCTTATTTGAGCTTTGTAAACCACTGGCACTTTCCTGGGGGGAAATATCAGAACATTTTTATTTTTATCTCAATCACTCCAGAAAACTTCATGGAGAATAGTCTCTGTCAGTGATGTAGGGCAATTGTTGTCCCAAATAGTATTTGAAAAGAGATGGCCTAAATCGTCAATATACTGTGCTGGAAAAGGGTGAATAAAATGATTCGGTGATAAATCTAAACTTTCTTTGAGGTGGAGTTGCTAATTTTTTTCTCTTCCTTTATTTTTCCTCCCAAATAAAGCAGATAATAGATATTTCTACCCATACCCTCTTTTCTGGTAAATATTAAAACAGAATAGGGATTTTCAAAATATACAAGATACTCTCCTTGAGATTCAAATACTTATGGCATTTTCTTATTTCTAATTATTTTGTATGTGAAGAACTGAAATCATATCTCTGCGGCAAAAAGAACAATTTTAATTTTTACTGTGAACGCAATATCAGCGATATCCAACCTAATAAAAAACAATAGAATAAAGAATGCTTTTCATTAATCCATTGGAAATATTTATGAAATATGCCCTACTCGATGTCATAAAGGGCCAAATTTGCAGCACTTTGACCTTTCACATGAAGGATCTTCTCTTCCCCAGAACCGGGATGCCATGAACAAGTGCATTAACAGGATCGTCTTGCAAATATTCCTTGTGTCATTATCGTTTGCGGTACTTTGCCAACACCCCATCCTTTATTGTCCTGAAGTCATGTTGCACTAGAAAGCAAGGTGGCTGGTGAATGTGAAGCCTCTTGTTCCATGCTCAGTTCTCATTAGTTCTTGATAAGAGCTTCCTCAAAGCATTCGCTAATGTCCCGACAGCCTGTAGCGATTTTCTATAAGCCAAAAGCTTCTGTGAGTTATTATTTTCAGAACTTGCCATATCACAGGGTCTGGCTTTGTATATTTTCTACATTTCCAGTCACTAGGGGGAAAGCAGCCTTTATTATGTTCTCAGTGTCTGAGGAGAGAAAGATTTACCGTGTTAAAGAATAAGAGAGAGAAATTGCGGGAGAGGGAATGGGGGGAAAGGAGGCAAAAATGACTTCCATAAAACAAACTCCTAAGGCACAGAAACATTTCTGTATCCAGATTATTTACCACCGGTTTGGTGGCTCATTTGATTGCATAATTTAGAGAGATCTCCGCATGGGTACGCATGATGCATACACACCCAGGCGTGTAAACACACCCAGGCATGCATGCACACAGATGTATGCACACACATAGGCATTACACACACCTACACATTCTTCTTGGTAAGCTGGGATAGGTTCATGAGACTCTCTCTGACCTCCCTTATAAAAACTAGCAGGTTTTGTAGCCACATCATATGGGATAACCACACTAAAACACACAGACCTAAAGAAGCCAATTAAATAGGAGGACCCTAAGGTAGAATCCTTAATTCCCATTCAGAAGGACAGGTAGGATGGACACCGGGAAAGACTTGAAGAGAAGGAACAGGAAAGGCGCCTACTATAGACTTCCTCTGAAAGATGCCACCCAGCAGGAGATCCAAGCAGATGCTGAGACACACAGCCAAACGTCGGGATGGAGAGCAGGGAGGCTTATGGAAGAGTTGGATGATAGAAGGACCTGGAGGGGTCAGGAGCTCCACAAGGACACCAGTGCAGCCAACAAATCTGAGCGGGGTGCTGCAGAGACTGATGTACCAACCAAGGACCACGCGTGGTGAGACCTAGACCCTCTGCTCATGTGTAATAGATAGGCAGCACAGTCTCCTTGTGAGTCCAGCAATACGCGGAGTAGGGACTACTTCTGACATGGACTCTGACCCGCACAAGTTGATCACTTCCTCCTGCTAGGGCAGCCTTACCGGGCCACAGAGGAAGAGGATCCAGGTAGTACAGATGAGACTTGATAGGGTGAGGTCAGCTGTTAGGAGAGGAGAGTTCCCATTTCTGAGGACTAGGGGAGGAACAGGATATGAGGGAGGGAGGGTGGGATTGGGAGGTGACAAGGGAAGGGGAATAAAACTTTTTTTGGGGGGGGAATACTAGCAGGTTTTGGTTTTCTATTTCTGAGGCTTATTTGCACTAATGTTCTCATCTCTCTGCTTGCGCGCTGTTATTCTTGGTAGTCACGGGCTTGTGATTAAGTGGGCTTGATGTAATTATTCAAGTAGCTGTGCTGTAGAATCCTCTTCCTGTAGAAGCAACGCGTTTCCAAGCACCTCTGGACTCTGCCTGCTACGCCCTCTCATTTCCTGCTCTGCCTCTGTCACTCTCTCCTTCTGTCTCTACCTCTTCACACAGTACGTGGCACTCAGCAATGACAGAGACAGGTCAGGCTCTTTTCAACATCAAGATCACAGTTGGCTGCGTTATGCTGCCAAGGAATCACTAATAATACGGGAGGGAGGGCCGTTGCCTTGCTGGCCAGCCTGTACAGGTCATCTCCGTGTACCAGGTTATCAGGAATGACTGCTGAGACCATTGCCCACCCCCCACCCCCCACCTGCCTACTTTCAGCTTCCCACGTGCTTCTCCCTATTCTCCTCCAGCCAGTGACTTGGTATCCTTTAGCCACCTGTCCCACCTCTTACTGTTCTGGTGACAAAAAAAATATATAACACAGTGACGCCATATTCGGGGCGACAGGAAAAAGAGGATAGATTAAATGGAGCAAGAGAGTCAGAAGCCAGACAATAAGGACATATAGATGTTTGTAACTAGGTTAGTATTTTGAAACTAATTATAGGGCAAAAGCCATGTCTCTGAGGTCATAGCTTACTTTCTGGAAGGGTGTGTTAGACAGCTGCAGGGGTGTGTTACCCAATGTCAGCTATGGTCAGCTGGGAAAATAGTGCAAGGGATCTTTGGCAGGACAAATTTAGCGGGAGAGTAGGATGGAAGGACCAAGTTCCTTCCTGCTAGTAATCTACTCATCTCTATTTCTTCAGGAAATTGGTTACGTATCGTGTGCTATTATATGTATACTAATAACCAAATGATAACCATGAATATAGCAATGCTACCATTATTTATGATAAGCACGTATCATGAAGATGCAGGATGTTCTAGGTAATCTCTGAACTGAAGAAATATTCTCCATATAATTACAAATAGCACACACCACCTTTTGATTCTGGGTCTCACAAACGTGAGGTTCCTTCCATTTTCAGGGTCTACTTTCCATGTTACAGGAGAAAAGTCTTAAGTCCTTTTTATTAATTTAGTTTTTTTTTCAATTTTCCATGGTGAATGGCATGCCAATCAGAGGGAAAAAAAAGTGCTTGTTTCACAGGCATGAGTATCAAATGTCTAAGCAGAAAAGGTTTCATACTGAACTTATGAAGTCATTAAGCTTTGACTTTAAAGTATGAGCCTACCTGCAAGCAAGTTGCCCATGAGGAACAGGGCATACAGAGCTATTCCAGCCCAAAGAGCCTTATAGAAAAAGTAGTCAGCCTAACTTCTGACTCTGATTTTGTAAAATCAGTTTACTTTGAGCTATCCAGCATTTAGTATTCCCTTTAGCCAGAGTTGGCTTTAAAACCCCTAAGGTACAGAAATTAGTCATTCCGTGGGTTTCACACTTGATACGCCTGCTTGGAAGTATGAACCAACCCCTAGCACATTAGCTTCCATTCAGAGGAGCAATCCTCAGAAAAACACACATGGTATGTATTCACTTATAAGTGGGTATTAGCCACATATTACAGGATAGCCATGCTACAATTCACAGACCCAAAGAAGCTAAGTAACAAGGAGGGCCCAGGAGAGGCCACGTTGAATCTCACCCAGATGGGGAAATAGAATAGACAGTGGAAGTGGATGTAGAGAGGGAGCTGGGTAGGAGAGCACGTGAGGAGGGAAATGAGGCAGGGGTATCAGATGTGGAGAGAGTGGAGAAGGGAGAGGAGAAGGCTTGGAGAGAAAAAGGAAACCAAGGGTGGGGCATCTCTGAGACAAGTTGGAGACGTGTGACAGGGCAGGCTACAGAGAGGATATGGGGATGTCTCTAGCTCAGCCTCCTAGCAGCAGCAGGGGACACGAAGACTGAGGGTGCCACCCTCTAGCTACACAGGACTAATAGTGGTAGGAGGGGAACACCAATACACCTACAAATCCTTTGGCCCCAAATTTACTCTGCCTACAAGATACGCAGAGATAAAGATAGCAAGTGAGGGAATGACCCATCAATGCCTGGCGCAGCCTGGGACCCACCCCATGGGAGACAGCCAACCGCTGACACCATTAATGATGCTCTGCTTGTTTACAGACAGGAGCCTAGCACAGCTGTCCTCTGAGAGGCTCCGCCCAGCAGCTGATTGAATTAGATACTCACAGCCAAGCACTAGGCAGAGCTAGGGGAGTACTGTGGAAGAGCAGAAGGCGGGTATGAAAAGGATAAAAGGACACATAGGGGACAAGAACATTGCACGGAGACCAACAGAATCAACTAACTTTGGACCATGGGGCCTCACAGAGATAAAAGCACCAACCAAAGAGCATGCATGGACTGGTCCTAGGCCCCCTACACATATGAAATCAATGGGCAGTGTGAGCATCATGTGGGTCCCCTACTAAGTTGAGTGAGTGCTGTTTATGACACTGACTCTGTTGCCTGCTTTCAATCACTTCTCTCTAATGGGGCTGCCTTGCCCTGCCTCAGAGGATGAGGATGATCTAGAGCTCAATCCTGATGGGTTGCTTGGGGGGGTGCTCCTTTTCTGATGAGAAGGTGAGAGGGTGAGGGTGGGAGGGAGGGACCGGGAGGAGAGAAGGGAAGAGCTAAAATTGGAACATAAAGTGGTTATATAAATTATAAATAAATAAATAAATAAATAAATAGGAAAAACTAGAACAGTAATCCATAGGCTGTCCCTTCCTGAGTGATATCTGGGTGGTAAGATGACATAACCCTCTGAATAGGTTGCTACCTTTCATCCTAATAACCATGAGGAGAATGTACTCTTATTTTTCTCAAGTGCAAGGCACACATGCAAAAATGAGAGCGAGAGAGCTAGAGAGAGAGAGAGCTAGAGAGAGAGAGAGCTAGAGAGAGAGAGAGAGAGAGAGAGAGAGAGAGAGAAACAGAGAGAGACAGAGACAGAGACAGAGGCACAGGGACACACACACACTGAGAGAGAGAGAGAGAGAGAGAGAGAGAGAGAGAGAGAGAGAGAGAGAGAGAGAGAGAGAGAGAGAGAGCAGACACAGAGACACAGAGACAAAGAGACACAGAGAGACGGATTTTAAGAAGTTTCCACAGCAGCCCAGGGGCGCACAGAAACTACCTACTAAAAATAGGATAGTAACAGCATCCCGCCTCATTGTAGGATCTGGTATCTTGGTTATGTTACCAGAAACATTAGTTGCCACTAACTCAAAGAAGATAGAATTGTAAAATATTTAGCATTTTCTACTCCTGTGGTAGGTTTATTTAAAAGACATTCTTTCCATAAAAATTTGAAATTGAATTTAAATGACAATAGGCAGTCATATTTATTTGATACAAACAAAATTATCTGCATAAACAAGTTAGCTAATTTAAAATTTTGCATAGAAAGTGATTTCTATTCCTGACCTAGAATTTTCCTTGTGTATGTATAAGGTGAATACGTTTTGCAACAAGCCCATTTTACCTGGCTTAAATGTGTCAAATCTTAGTGCAAATCTTCTCCAACATGTATCAGTCAGTTCTCTACTCCAAATAGTCAAGTGCTCTTGTCGCTTCTAGCTGCCTTTCTACAGTCTCTTTGAGTGTTCAGGCTCGCCTCTACACCTCATAGGTTTGACCAGACTGTGTATAGAAAGAAAGAATGTGAAAGGTCAAGCTGGAGGAGGTCTGGAATTGGCCTGGGTCTCCTATGCTAGAACATTCATGAGCAAATCTCTGGTGCATGGCCACATGCTGCTGCAGGACAAGGGAGCATGAAAATTGACTCTTAGCCTACACAACAGAAGATGAGTATCCATCGGTAGTTTTCTAGCTGGTCCCTACGATGGCTAGCTGGTAGATCAAATGATGTCAGTTCAAAATACATTCTCCACGTGGCTATGTGATATATATTATCTTAGAAGTGTTTTATTGTTTGTATGTTTATTTCTAACACCGTTTTTGCTCTGAGTTTATACACACTATTATTTGTGTTGTCAAAATATTCACTGGCAAACACCAGAAGTATTTATAAATTACTTCTATTTAGCATTTTTTCTTTAATGTTAAAGAGCCTTGCCAATCTTCCTGTCTTTACATACATCCCTAGGATCTGACAGAATATGTCTGTATTGCAAGAGTCAGAGGCACGGAACTGAACTAGAATTTATGCATAATAACTTACTAATTGGGTATTCAATATATTTTAATTAGTGGGGTTTTTCATAAAATTGAGTAATGCATAGCATGTCAATTTTACAGCATAACTTTATGAGTATTTGGCAGTAATTTGTAAACTGTAATTCACATTAACATAATCTTCGCATATTGCTATTCTAATAGTGAGCTGAAAAACTAGACACAAAGAATCAAGTGGAACAGTTTCAAAGTTCACATCATTTTTTAAAAAATTGTTGACTCAACATTATTTCTATCACAACAAAATTTAATGCTTATTCACAGTCAAAGGCTTTATTTACTACATGAAGATGGCCCATATGAATGCATCTATGTTTTCTTGCTTTTTATACACTCACCTCAGCTCTTTCTTATTATAGATTATTCATTCTGAGTGTTGATGCAATTTTTTTGGTAAAATTATTCTGTTATTCTTGTCTCAGTGGGACATTACCATGAGATTTCATAACAGTTTTCATTTTTTTCTTTTGTGAAATTGTGCATTGTCTTCATTTTTTACATTTAGACTTTATAACGTACAACATCTCAAGTGCATAGCACACCAAATTCAGTTTAATGAGAAAATGTAACCTTCTTTACCCTATGAAAGCTCTCCAAAACTCTTTGATTTCATGTATTCCCTCTTTCCCTTACAGCCTTGATGTAAAAAATCCTTGTTATTAATGATGTTTTAGTCATAGACATATCTGAAATTTTGACTCTAGCATTAAAAAATATCCACACATGGGATCTTTTCTCCTTAACCCCTTGAATGAAAAATTAAAATATATGTAGTCAAAAGAATAATATTAAGACATGATACCTAGTGCTGCACAAGATGAAAGGGGCAAACGGTGCTATTTGTTTAATGAATAAACAAGAGTGCAGAGTTTTTCTCCCCATCTGTTTTACTCTCTTTTAGGTGCAGAACAGAGTCAATGTACACAGATGTCAGCATTTAGAAGCAATGACCTAGTGCGCACATCCTCATCGGAGGCCAATTTCACCCATTGTGGGTGTATAATATACGCCATTAGATTCAAAGTAGTAACAGACTCCTTTCCGTCTTGTATGTGTGGGGAGTGCTTGAGAGTTTAAAACTACAGAACAATGCTTTGAAATATATTTTAAATTTAAAGGCATTTTACATGTATGGGAGTTTCATACAATTTCATATCTAATAAGCATAGCAAGTGACTCTAAGTACCTCCACCCAAATTAAAACATATAGAAAGTAAAATAAAAATAATAAAAATAAAAATAAAAAATAAAAATAATAAAAAAAATAGATATACAGAAATACAGACACTTAGGAGTAGGAAGGGACTCTCAAGGTGTGCTAAAACATGAAGAGGTCCTCTGTGGCTCAGGTATTTCTCTGGTGATTACCAAAGGCAACAGTATCCCTTTAAATGATAGTGGGTTTACTGTGTTTAATGATCCCCAATGCAGTTGGGAGAGGTGACCCTCTGGAGATTTTGAAGGGATTTGATTTTTTTGATGCCTAAGTACTATTGAGAAAGTTCAGATATTGAAGGAGTGTATGAAGAAATCTATTTGAGAGATCAATTTCACGAGTACTTTGTAAAAGTATCAGACAAGAGCCTCACTTCACACAAAATACGGAAGTTCTTTGCCAAAAATTTGTCAACACACTCGATCTTGTGGACAAAAATATAGATTTGAAGTTTAGAGAGTATGACGTGCTGTCAAAGCACTGATTACTCCGCGACTGAGTCCGACAATAAACTCGAAGATGCTTACAAAACCCACTGCTGATATGAATCCTGACGTGAATAAACAGTTCGGCCACAGCTCTGCTCGGATGAAAATCTGTATCATGACATGGGTAATAAATTAGTCTAGGAACTATTCAATAGAGGATTATAAACTATTAGCCAAGCACTTATGAAAACCCTCTCCATAAGCCATCCCATAATCTAAGCAGACAGTTTTCTGTCAGTCCAAATGGATGCCTTTATAGTGTACGGGTATACCGGGGAGAACTGGTCTGTGTTATTAGTGGTGGCAGCCTTGCCTGTGTTATAAGGAGGTAACATTTATCAACAGTCAGTGTTTTGCAAAGAATATGGACACACTTGGCAATTCTCCAAATGCACGTATGAGCTGATCTATATAGCTTACTGCAACGGAGAATGAGCCAAGCTGAAGATGCTTGAGTTAATCAAAGCCTATGGTCAAGAAGTACCTTGCATGCACAGACCTCGCATGTACCTTAAAAGAGATATGCAGTTTTCTTTTTTAAATGCCTATTATAACCATTGCTTAGTATTTGATCATTTCAAAGGCATTTACATTTGGGGGAACTTAGAAAGCCTCAAAAATATAATGATGGATCTTGGTTATTTTCCTGTAAATATGCTCAAGTGAGGATCGTAAAAGCTTCTCTGGCAAGTGCACAGAGCCACCCAAAGTTTGTTCATCTTTTATCATTCGTATTTCAGAAGGCAGAACTGAAAGTTTAACTGAAAGATTTGCTTTGCTTTTGAAACTGAGTGAATGATCTACAATTCCAGTGAGCCTAGATAAGCAAAGAACTTCCTCAAGGGCAACTGGAGTAAGTATTCACTAACGATGAAGGGGAAACATTAGGATTGAAATCGTTTCTTCAGATAACTTCTGATGATCTCTGAACACTCAGTGATCTGACCCTGAGACCAAAAACAGAGAAACTGTTACTTAAAACAAAAACAAAAAACAAAAAAACAAAAACAACCTCCCAAAATGAAAGTGTGTCTCGACCTATGAATCAGAAACTGATCTGATTCATTTTAAACTAATTCAGGTTAATTCTATTTTAAACCGTGTCTCATATTTTTCTTTAAGACTTTACACAGACTCCAACATGGAGTAGTCAAGTCACTAGAAATATTTCCAAGTTCAGAGAATATGGACTCAAAGCCCTACCAATCACTCTGTGTGTGTGTGTGTGTGTGTGTGTGTGTGTGTGTGTGTGTGTGTGTATGTGTGTGTGTGTGAATAAGGGCTATTAGTATTTTTCTAATCTTCATTTTGAAAATTGTCAAAATTATGTTTTCTCTGAAAGACAAATGAGTTAGTATGTCTAGCATAGAATCCACGTAGCATATATTAAATGCTAGAATAGTGTCAGCTGTTAATATTTCAAGCATTTTGTTACCTTCATGCGCATCCTTTACCATCAGTCTGACCTAGGGTCCATGTGCGGACACCTGTTCATGCCCCCACCAGTGAGTCAGTACAATGCAGTCTACAGAGCTACAGTCCCTGTCCAGGGATACACAGGTTGTGCTCCTGTGACTCTGCATAAGCCTGTATTATGTGTAGGGTAGCTTTGTGTTGGAATGGGCATTCAGTAATCCCTCTTCTTCCCTAGACTGAGCTCCTCCTAATGGACCCTCCTATCAAGCAAAAGCTTCTTTGTTGACTAGCAGAGGAATGAACAAGGTCGTGCCCACTAATTTGGTTAGCTTAAAAGTTTCACATTTCTTAAACTATGAATCTGATTGATAAGAAGTATATGCTTCATTTATGAGAACAATGATGCTATTATGTTTAATATTCTCCTTACTTACATATTTGTGCTGCAGTGACAGAATACCATAGGCTTAGTGATATATATATAAGCTACTAGCATTCAGTCTCCTCTGACATGTCAGATGTACAAGGCACTTCTGTTAATTAATAGTATAAATTTCATTTATGAGGGGCTAAAATTCTACACGACCCACTATCCAATAATATCACTTTGATGGTTAGAGTTTGAGTATATGGATTTTTTCAGGAAGGCAGACATTCAGTATATAGTAAGTGTGTACGGCATATGATTTGAAAGTATTATTATTATTATTATTATTATTGTTGTTGTTGTTGTTGTTGTTGTTGTTGTTGTTGTTGTTTCTTTGTGTTCCTTTGGATGTCCTATACATTCTTTGTAGACCAACCTAGCCTCAAACTCACAGAGATCCACCTGCCTCTGCCTTTGCCTCCCCAAATGCTTGAATTACAGGCATGTGACACCAGTTCTGGCTGTAAAATTATTTTTAAAGCCATATGTACACATGAATAAAAAATAGAATACTACATAAGAATATGTAAGGAAGATCACCCAGTCCCCTAACCCTACTGCTAGCTCCTCCCTATCCTGGTGAGTGTGTGTGTGCAATGGGGGAAGGGCAGCATGCACTGTGAACTAGTATCACACATATGAAGAGCATAGCCTTCTTTTCAATGAGCCACTAGACATTTTTTTCTGATCAAATTCTGTTGTAAAAAGAGTGAGCATATGAAAATGTTTTTTTTTTAATACCATTAAAATTTCTCTAGCCGGGTAACAAAAATGAACCATCCGTATGGCTTCTGGACATGACTACCTATGTACCCAGCAGCATATCCCTGAGGGCTGAACTTTGAGGCACAAATTTTACAGCCTAGACGTTTGACATGACTCCCTCAGATACATGAAACAGAGTTTTAAAATCGGATGTCGTGCTTTCATTTCTAATTTTTGTTATGAATGACAATAGTCTAGATGGTGTGTTGAATTCAAGGTCAGAGGTGGCTACAAAATGCGAACCTAGTTTCAAAAGAATGTGTGTGTGTGTGTGTGTGTGTGTGTGCGCGCGCGTGCATGTGTATGTATATGTATGTGTATGTGTGTATGCGTATATTTGTGTGTATGCCTCTGTTTGTAAATGTACGTCTTCTATACCACTAAGTAAAACTCCTTAAAATGATTTTTAGAAAGTAGAAATTCTGACTCAAAGAGTATGAGTAACACCATAAAGCTTTTATATATGTATTTAGTTCCTGTTTGTTCTTGTTCTGGTTCACTGACTCTGTCGATGATTTATTTAAACTCTATGATTTTATTTGTATATCTTAACCCTCCAATATGGAAATTACTTTAAAATGTTGCAGCATGGAAAGAGCCTTTCATGAAAACCTATTCAGTGATGACTAAGATCACAGCTAACTTACAGTGTGGATACTGCATTGTGCCTGTGTATGACAGGATGCTCACAGGGAAGAGGGTAGAATAGATATTGGAATTCAGTGGAATCTAAGTTGGTGAACTACTGTTTTAAATACTGAGACGAATTCCATGTCCAGTGTGAAGTGTGCTCAACTGTCAAATAAAACTAGTGTGTCTTCTTAAAATGATGCCTTTCAACACTGAAATCATATTTTTTTTTTTAAAAAAATCCTTCTTTCTTCTGTCCCTTTCAGTGGTCAGGTTGCTTCTCTGATATGAAGTATGGAGTGTTAATAAAAGAGTTCATAGTTAAACCCAGTCAACCACTAGCTCTGACCTCCCATAATTTGCAAAATATTTTTGTATCCTTAATGAAGGCATCCATTTACATAAGCCACAGTGCCCTGCTGGGCAAGTCATTGGCATTAGGCAGGTTCACCTTTACAGAATTAATGAAGCTCCACTTTTTTCTGTGTAACAGCTCAGTGGGCAGATGTGAGGTTTTCTGATCTAACTTTCTCTCAATAAAGAAGCTATTATCAGTTTTTTTTTTATCAATATATGTCTGGTCCAGGGTTAAGTCCTTATTTCTTAGGACCTTGGTGATTTGTTTCAGAATATGTAGTTTTCTACTAGGACAACGTATAGGTTGTTCATACCATTTAAAATGATAGCATTTTTTCAAAAGTGTGATTTTTTTTTCTGCTCCAGTGATTTCTTAAGTTATATACCTCATTTTCTTCCCAATATTGTCTTGCGACTACTACTAGAGGCCCATCTGTGGACTGGAAGAGTCAAACAGGAGTGGCGCCCTGGCATACCTGACATGAAACTCTATTAATAATTTCAGTCATTTGAGAGCAACCAAAGGCTCCTATACCTGTTTAAGCTCAGGCATCTAGAAAGAAACATGTTTAAAGAATCTGTGTTACTGGTTACCCTCTGCTAAGGAGTATGCTATGTGCACTGCTGAGTTTTTGTCCACTTGGCACAAACTAAAGTCACCAAGACAAGGGACAGTCATCTGAAGAATGGCCTCCACCAGATTAACTTTGGGTATATGGAGAGCATACTTTTGATTGTTGATTGTTGATTGTTGTGGGAGGGGCCAGCAGAGCCATCCAATAAGGTGAACCTGAGTTGTCTGAGAAAGACATCAAAACAAGGCATGGAAAGCACTAGGCAGTCCTCACTTTCTGGCCTCTGCTTCAGTTCCTGCCTTCACATTCCTGCCTTGAGTTCCTACCTGGGTTGGACAGTCACCTGTAAGATAGAATGAACCTTTTCTTCCCTAACTTGCTTTTGGCTGAGCATTTATCACAGCAACCAAAGGATAACTAATAGAGCAAGTTATAGAAATCAAGGCAATTATGGCCCCGCCCCTCAAAACAAAACACAAACAAAACTTATAGTATGGAAGACAGTGTTGTGTGACAAGTTGTTTTCTGGAGAGATACAACACACAGGTCAAGATAGCCAAGATAGGCAGCACAGAACAGACCAAAGTACAGATATCAACAAAGTCCAACCTGGTGAACAGGTGCATGAGGGGTTACATGCAAGAGCAGAAATGACTCAAATGTACCCTGAAAGCCCACTCCAGCATGGATGACAGCTCATAAAGCCGGGAACCTGCATCACACTGCATATCCTGCAGGAAGCTCAAAAAGTTGGAGAGTGGTGCCTCAAATACTCCAAACCTCTTCCAGGCAGCTGTCCTTGTCTCAGGCTTCTTTGCAGTTCCTCCCCTCTGAGAGTGGTCTTTGCAGCTTAGCTTCCTGCCTTCTGATGGAGACTATCAGCTCTTATGGTTTACTCCAGCAGAGAGGGAGAAGCGAATATGGCTAGTTTTAGGAATTCCTGAAGTTATTTTGATGTCTTTACATCCCTGCTTAAGGAACTTCCTAGAGGATGGAATGTGTTAATCTCAGAGGAAATGGTCACACAGCAGCACTTATGTAAATAATAAAGGCAATATTGTGAGCCAATGATATAGTCTGTGTGAGGGATTACCAGGACAGAGAGTATACTTAAGTGGAATAGTGGGCATGCGTATGGTTATCTGTGCCATATTTATATTATATAATCATATTTAGAAGCAAATTTTAAGTAATAGTTTCCTTTTATATAAAGTGATAATATCAGTACACAGTTTAAAATGGAAATTTCTATGATTTTTCACATAAGATGAGCTATTGAATATATTCTGAATGCTTAATGTTCTATTTGGACAAAGAATAGTAAGTGATCACAAATTATTATTGTATTCGTTAATTTGAAATAGACTGGAAGAGCTAGGCACAATGGTGCACACCTTTAATCCCAGCACTCAGGAGGCAGAGGCAGGTGGATCTCTGTAAGTTTAAGGCCAGCCTGGTCTACAAAGCGGGTCCAGGACAGCCAGGGTTACACAGAGAAACCCTGCCTTGAAAAACAAAAACAAGAAACCAAACCAAACCAAACAAAAACAAAAACAAACAAAAAAAAAAAGAAAAAGAAAGAAAGAAAAAAAGAAAGAAAGAAAGAAAGAAAAAAAAGGAGGAGGGCTAGAAACCAAATACAAATACATTGTTTTAAATTGGGGCAAAGGTGATAGAAATCATATGTTCCTACACACAAAAGGCACCAACAAATGACCTCAACTGCACTCAGTCCTCCGAAGATGTTTATTGACATTTGACAAAGGAAAGCTTTTTTGCATTCAAATAACTTATGGAAATATAAGTTGAAATAAAAGTAGAGTGATTTTCTTCTTAAAAGACTTCTGAGAACTATCAATATATGATGCCATAGTTTCCTTGAGTTATTGAGCAGGGAAACTTTTTTTTTTTTTTTTAGGATAGCGCATTTTGCCATAAGAAATATAAGAGAATTTTCAATAAAGGGAGTTGTTATACATGCCAGTGAAGTCAAATTCTTGATAACACGATTTTAAAAATATCATTCTCTATTACTAAATTGAAATTCAATCTTGAGTTTCTATTCCATTTGACTGAAGCTATCTTAGTAATCTCAGTGCCAGGTGCATAAATTAGAGATCGTTTGTTTCCCCGTATCTCACTGCAGCCTTAGAGCCCTGGGCAGTTTGGGAGAACATGTTGTTAGTGGACATATGGTTTTCATCTGGTAATTGTCCACACAGCTACCATCTGTGGTTTATACAGACTCATCTTGTTTTCAGTTTTGTTATTCTCTGAGATAGCTGGTTTCCCAGCTGCCTACACAGCTACCAGTCAACGCTACATCTAAGTCAGAGTCCTCATCTTTCATTCAGAAACTCTTTCACCTCAGCTAACAATTTATTAGTTGATTTCTAGGCTTTTCTTGATACTATGGAAAGGTAAGTAATTTCTACTACACAACAGTAGCTGAGGTCTTCTTTCAGGCTGTGTAAAATTACATCGGCCTTGAAAACTTCAACCATGTCAAGAACCTAAGAACCTACCTGTAAGGATATGTAAGAATCCAAGCAGGAATTCTTTTACCTAGCCTCTCCTCAATTTTGCTTGGCATCAAGTCCTCCAACCCCTTAAGAAAAGCTGGGTGACATTAGAGTAAGGATGAGATAGATAACTCACCTAATTGTTCCATATCCAGTAGTTCCCAGAGGAGATACTGCTGTTAGCAAGGTGAGGCCTACCTGCAGCATTATATATATGCTACCTCTTCATTATATATATATGCATACCTATCACATTTAAATATCTTTCATTTTATGTTTCGTGTTTAGAAAGTTCTGAAGTTTTACCTTCCAATTCATGAAACTGAATTTATACAACGACGTTTACATGTATTCTGTTAACTTTTTGAAACTGTAGTGACTTTGTCTTGACTTAAATGAAGTTAGCAAAGAAAAAAAAAACATAATGGGCACTAACAAATTAGGCAGTCACCACATTAGGCAGACACCTTCAAATGCATATCTTTGTAACTAAGCAATACTAACTTCTTTCATCAGGTTTTTGTTGTTGTTTCTTTCTTTCTTTTCTTTTCTTTTCTTTTCTTTTTTCTTTTTTCTTTTGCTTTTCTTTTTCTTTTTCTTTTTTTTTTTTTTTTTTTTGACAAAGCAGAAAAAGTGCTTTAAAACAGTTCTAATCTTGGTGCTAAATGATGTGGGTTGTAGGTGTACTTTGGGGGCTTTTTTTTTTTTTTTTTTGATTCTTACATCTACTTCTCTTCCAACCCTCATTCCACCCCAATCCCTTCCAATCCCCAAACACTAGGTGAGACAGAAAGAAAATTAGAGGGAAAAGGAGGGTAGATCTCTGTAGACTACTTCCTGCTGACCAGCTGACCAAGGGCATCAGGTTTCTAGGGGCAAGTCCAATATCCATGTCATCAGAATATCCAACAATCCAGCAAACCAGCAGCAGCAGAGGGAACAGCAGCTACCACAGGCCTTCTCAGGGCTCTCTCATTTATACCCTCTCCATAGTCCCCCGAAATAAACTATATGTAGCTGGCAAAAATCGAACCCCCTCTAGAGCATGAGATAATCGTATTTAAGGCTGTGGATAACCTGAAAAAGCCCCATATCCCACACCTGGGATTAAAAAGAATATTCATATAACATAATTGGGTTTTTAAAGAGATAAAATAAGACAATGAGGTATTTTTATTTCTCTTGTTGTACCTGGATAAGCTATGTCGTTGTTTGAACGAGAACGGCCCTAGCAGGCAGATATGTTTGAAGGCTCATTCCCCGTCTGTGGAACTGTTTTAGAAGGGTTAGAAGGTGTAAAGTTGTTGGAAGTGGTGTGTCAAGGGGATAGGCCTTGAGGTTTAAGATTTGGGACATTCTCAGTGTTAGTTACTCTCTGCATCGTACCTGTAGATCAAGATATAAATTCTTAGCTGTTCCTGCTGCCATGCTTTCGATCTGCCATCACAGACTCTAACCCAGTTAAATGTTTTCTTTTAAAAGTTGCCTTGGTCACCCACCTCTCCCCAGAGCAACAAAAAGTAACTAATCCAAGGTAGGTTTAAAGTTAAGCAAAAATAGTATAATGTTTGTTTCTACGTGAAGAACTTTGTGACAACCCAGTAGAGTGAGAAGAGTTAAGTTTCAATGTCTCCAATCTGCTGAGCATCTCTAGACAGTATTGGGTTTTAGTAAATATTTATGATAAGTTAATCTTAGTTGACAATGTAATTGGGACTGCTAGCTGCCTAGGTTAATAAAACAGACCTAAGAGAATGCATAAAACCATTTCCAGGGACATAAAGTAAGGAGAAAGGACCTAACATGAATGTAGCGCCACCACCCAGTATGTAGGGAATGAGATGGACTAAAAAGGAAAAAGGAAGCCTGTGCCTACACTTATGCTCTCCTCCCCTGGCTGCCATGGGGTGAGCAAGGTTGTTCTGCCATGGCCGTTCCACCATGAAGTCTTTCCAGCCAGTCATGGACTGAGTATCTAAACCCTGGGCTAAAATAAATCCTATTTTCTTTTCAATTTGTCTATGTCATTCATTGTGCTCTGGTGGTGAAGGAAAAAAAGTGTTTAATTATTACTACTTATTTTGAGAACAGATGGTGATCATAAGGTTAATGTGATTTACCCAGATTTATAAAGCTACAAGACAGTATAGCTTACAGCTATATCTTCTGTCCACAAAGCCTGTGAAAATGTCTACCAACTGATTTCGTGGAGATATATTCTCTACTATGAAAGAAGAAGTCATAAATCACACTAGAATGTAGGTGGGTTTCTTGAAAATTGAGTAAAAAATATCTAATTCACCTTCTCCTTTCTGTGATTGATAGGGTTAGGGGTTCTGGACAGTCCCTTGTGCTGCTTCTTTATTGATTTCTGTCATTGGGGATCCTGTGTGCCCACATTTGCTGTTGGCTCTCTTTCTTAATAATTAAACTTTATTATACAACTCAACTGTCTTACACAAAAGGGAAAAAAGGTTAAAGGGAAACAAGAGTGAACCTTCCGGTATTTGTTCCACGGGACGGGTCCCTAGGTGTCTCTGGCCTGTGCACTGGTCCGGCCTGTTCGCTGATCTTCTTCCGATCCATGTGTGCTCAAGCGCGGTCTTAACCTGCTGCTCCTCTCTGTCCTCTAGGCCTGCCTGTCTCTTATGTACAAGGGGTGGTCTCCCTCTCCCATTGAGGGTTGATTAGAAACACAATAGTCTAGGTGGAGTCCCCAGGTCCCCTTCCTGAATTCCAGGATGGCTCCACCCAGTCTATCTCAAGGTTAATCTCAAGGAGTATCCATCGTGTGTCCAAGGGCAAAGCCCACCAAGACTGCTTTCACCTGTGACAAAGTTTACAATCCTTCCCACATTTGCTTTGTCCCCTAATTCCTCAAGCTACCTTGGAAGCTATCTTTTGAGGACTCCTTTTTTTCTCAGACAGTAGAGCTCTTAGAAGTTCTGATACTCCAGTCAACTGCTTTGAATAGCAGGCTTCACAGACTATTGCTCATGGGAATATAGACCCCACTCACCATAATTCTTTCTGAGCTACCAAGAACTAGCCTTCCACAAGAAAGGCATCATCCTTTGGATAACAAGTGTCCATAAATTCCCAGTATTTTGTAGGGTGGACCAGCAAGAGCTCTCGCTTCTCCAAAAGCAGGGCATCTTGTCTCTTTCCTCTTTAGTCTACTTCAAATGTCTAGAACAGTGCATAGCACATGTGTCCCATTAAAAACTATCAAATGCATGATGATACAAGCACAAATGGTATAAAAGTGACTTTTCTCTGTTTTTTTAAACTCTACTTGGCATTTCAAGGCTTATATATATATTTTATTGTATCGTCTAGCTGAAGTTCAAGTGTGTTTGATTTCAAGCTTACTATCTTGCAGTGGTGAACCTGAGTGTTCAGCTCTGACATTCATATCCTAAACCTTGCTCTCAACATGTTGAGGGTTTGTGAGTTTTCACCAAGATGTAAGGAGTAGTGAACTCCTGCAGTGAGGAGATTTAGCCAACTGTCTAACTTATTTGCCCACCCGGGGTGTGCTTGCCATTCTTATCAGATTTCTGTCTTCATGCTAAGATTTACCAGAGTTCTCACTGATGGATACATCTCCTGTGAAATACCTAGAAGTTGTACTATGCCTGTAAATTTTTTCTCGGTCCCCGAAGTAGGCATTTGGCCATTTTCAATTGTTTGGACTTCAGCCAGCCAATGACATTACTTTCTGGTCTCAGGATAGTTTTTCTTCCTGCCACTAGATGTCAGGAACAATAAGAGTCAGCTTACATCTGCTGCATCAGAAAAGAAACATGCTCCAGCACTAGGTAATTCAGTCTTTCTAGGGACTGACATTCATGTATTAATATTTGAGAGCCTGTAGTATATGTGAGCTACAAGATTAAGGAGGACAGATGAATAAGGAAATAATGCAGATAGGAACATAACCACGTTAAAGAAGGAGACACAGAATTAAGCAGCTGATGCAGGAAAGAATGGGTTGGAATGCAAACAGAACGTAGGTAATATTCACTAAGGATGCTTTAGGCGATAATAGGAAAATCAGGGAAGAGTAGCCTGCTCTGAAAGACAAATGAAAAAAAGAGGTGCTGTTTTTTGGGACTCTTTTTCTGATGCAGAGAGCCAGGATGGAGCTTTACTTGGGGAAGCTCTTGTGTAAGAAGATGCAGTCAAAGCCTGAGAGGGAGGGCAGCCTTGAAACCGAAATGAAGTTCTGATCCTGACAAGAAGAGGGGGATGCCAGGAGCATTGCACAGTGGAGAAGACATGTCTCACTCTGTGAGACATCTCTGACTTCCAGGCTGATGAGAAACCCCACCACAAGTGGCTCAGCTCAAAAGGCTGAGTCTTTGAGGAAAGGGTCACATCATCCCTCCATGGGATGCAGCCTCGAGTGCAGGCTGCAGACCTGTGGTCTTTAGGTGAAGAAGGTAGTGGGTTGAGGAGGCCAATAGTGGTTTTTCTTCAATAGTTTATCATAGAAGAACATCTGAGTAGTTCAATTTAAGTTTCAAAGAAGCTAGGAGTAGAAGAGTAGAGAAAAAAAGAGCCTGGAGGAGGAACTGCAAACATCTAATAAATAAACTATTGTTAGTTAGAGTGCAAGGGAGACATTCATTAAATATTATGAGTTATTTATCTCATTGATAATTATTTATATTATACCAAATAAAGTTTTATAAAAACTGTTTGGTCATAATGCTCAAATAATAAGCCCACTTGTTATCAAATAGTACATAAAATAAACCACTGAAGGAAATATGTTGTTCTTTTAATACCTGTCTATATTTTCATTAGTATAAATATTAAAGGTATTCTAGCCTTTATAGCATATGAAGCTTACTAGATATAAGAAGGGGGGTATTGCTTGTTGCACACTATTACTAGTTCTTTTTTCAAAACAATAAAACCAAAAAGCAAATAAATAGAAGATATGCCTATGTGTTTGGCCAGCATACTTATGAGATTATTTGAGTACATATTATCTCAAAAAAGAAGTGGTCACTATTATGCTACAGCGCTTTGTTTTCTTAAGTTTTATCTGTGGAGACACCCAAAACTTGAAAGCTGTGGAGAAAATACCACTGTGATGAAATATGGAATTAAGCAACTTGATCAGGATTTTGCTTTTTAGAAACATCTATTTTAGACATTCAATTCAGCAGCTCTCACACTGTGGATGCTTAAAGACAACTTTTCTAAGAACAAAAAGGATGAACAAATGGTCCAGGGGTCTTGGGAGAAGTAACCTGTGGAGTTTCTTTGTTTCTAATAGGCTCACAAGAAGGTCCCCACAGAGTTTTGTTCTTGTTGTTTCTTTAAAAAAAATATTGTTATCTTTTGTTTTTTTGAAAATATATTAAAAATAAAAAAGATATGCATAATATAATATACCCAAACTTGCAAAGCAAGACTATGTCTCTATTCAGTTAGAAAAAATACAGTTTGGTTTAAGTGCCAATGGGACTCACCAACCTCTCTGTAATAAGCTGTAGACCTTTTATGTGCCTTTTATCTTTAATAAGTGTGACCCTTTATTTTAATGTATATGATCACATGATTAGTCATTATTGTTTTATTTAAGGAGAAAATTAAGCGGGATGATAATGTGAAACTCTATATAATAGACAATAGGAAGTTGTGACTTAGTGAAGGCATGAAATGTACAAAAAGGAACAGAGAAGGGAAATTTGGTTTATTATCATCATTATTATTTTGTTTATTTACTCTATAGCCTGATCGCAGCTTTCCCTTCCTCCTCTCCTCCCAGTCCTTCTCTTCCTCCTCTCATCCTCCCATCTCCTCCTCTCTTTCTTCTCTGAGAAGTGGGAGCCTCCAGTGGATATCAGCCTGCCTGGACGTATCAAGATGGAGTAGGACTAGGCACATCTTCCCCTTTTGAGGTTAGACAGGGCAGGCCACTTCAGGGAAAGGGATCCAAAGGCAGGCAACAGAGTCAGAGACCACTCCCTTCTCCTGCTCTTAGGGGTCCCAATGTAAAGATAAAGCTGAACTTCCATTACTTATGTGTAGGGGCCCTAGTACTGTCCTGAGCATGCTTTTTGGTTGGTGGTTGAGTCTCTATAGGCCCAGACTAGTTGAATTATGTAGGTTTTCTCGTGATGTCCTTGACCGACCGCTCTGGCTCTGATAATCCTTCCTCCCCTTTTCCACAAGATTCCCTGAGCTCCACTAATGTTTGGCTTTGGATCTCTGCATCTGTTTCTATCAGGTTCTGAGTAAAGCCTCTCAGAGCACAGTTAAGCTAGGTTCCTATCTGCAAGCACAGGAGAGTATCATTAATAGTGTCATGGGTGGGCTCTCTCTCATGACAGGGGTCTTAGGTTGTGCCAGTCATTGCTTGTCCCTTCCTTCAATTTCCGCTCCACCCTTATCTCTATATATCTTGTAAGTGGGGCAATTGTGGGTTGAGGGTTTTGTGCATGGGTTGGTGTACCCATCCCTCCATTGGAGGTCTTGCCTGGTTACAAGTGGTGGCTGTTTTAGGTTCCATATGCCCTATTGGTAGGAGCCTTAGCTGGAGTCACCTTCGTTGATTCCTCGGTGTTTCCCTTATTGTAGTTTTCTAGCTCATTTCAAAGACATCTCCCCTCAATTCCAGTTTTCTCCTCTAGTTCTCTCTCCCTCTGTCCCCCCGCCCCACTTAATCCATCCTGTTCCTCCCTCCACCCTCTCCCCCACCCTGTTCCCTCCCTAAATTCACCCCATGACTACTTTACTTCCCCTTCTCAGTGAGATTCAAGTATCTTCTTTTGGGTCCTCCTTGTTATTTAGCTTCTTTGGGTCTGTAGATTTTAGCATGGATATCCTGTAATTTATGGCTAATATCCACTTATAAGAGTGAGGCTGAGTTATCTCACTCAGCATGATATTTTCTATTTTCATTTATTTACTTGCCAATTTCAAGATTTCCTTGTTTTTAACAGCTGAGTAATATTCCATTATGTAAATGTACCACAGTTTCTTTATTCATTCTTTGGTTGAGGGACATCTAGGTTGTTTCCAGATTCTGGCTGATAAGAATAAAGCTGCTATGAACATAGTTGAGCAAATGTCCTTGTTGTATGGTGGAACATCTTTCGGGTTTATGCCCAGGAGTAATATAGCTGGATCTTGAGGTAGAACTATTCCCAATCTTCTGAGAAAGTGCCAGATTGATTTCCATAGTGGTTGTACAAATTTGCACTGAGAAGGAATAACTGTCTTACCTAACAAGGATCCCTCCCTACCTTTCCCTCCCTTCCCTCCCCCTTCCCCCTTTCCCTTCCTTCCCCCTCTCCCTCTCTTCCAATCTTTTTTCTCTCTTTTCCTTTCTCTTCCTTCATCTCCCTCCTACTACCAAAGAAAAAGTGCACAGATAACTTACTACCACAAATTTGAATCCTTTTATGTTAATTCTTCAGAATGAACTTCTCCCAAATATCCCAAGCAACACACTGGAGGACTTCAAGGAAAGGTAGTTTCACCAGCAGGGTAATCTCTTCAGGATGTCATGCAAGATAGTTCGTACAATGAGAACCTAAGAGATGTGTTCACAAGTCTTACAAATATGGAGGAGCCTGGAAAGAAGCCATTAATAAAGCTGGAACTTCTCTGGATTTACTCCTGTGAAATGCACAGTGAGAGATCTGCAGCTGCAGCTCTGGAGTTGCTCCAGCTTTTCTGTTCAGTTAAAGAAAGTTTTTACCCCTTCTCCTAAAGTCCAGCCTGCTAGGGAAATAAAACTCCCATAATTCCCGAGAAATGGTTTTCTTTTCATTAGGATATAATCATTGATTCAGAAATAAGGAAGTTCTGCAAACCCTGCAAGAGACAAACTCCTCCAGAAAAAATGAAAGGAAACTAAGCTATTACAGACAGCATCACATAGATATGATTATTCGTCTTCCTGTATTAAAGCAAGAATTACCTTATTTTTTAAATAAAGCACCATCAGTAGAAGTCAGACGAAGTCAGAACTAAATGGGAAGATGATACAATCAAGAACTTCATTTGTAAAAATGGAAAATTTTAGTGAAGATAAATTACTAGACTAAGTTATAATTCTTCATTTTGTTTCAAGTGCCTAACTTCAATATATATATATCCTTGATTTCTTTTCTCAATTTAAATACTTGAACAAATTGTGTTCTCTCTCTCTCTCTCCCTGTCCCCTCCATCTCACCTTCACTCTTCTTCCTCCACCTACTGTGTGTGTGTGTGTGTGTGTGTGTGTGTGTGTGTGTGTGTGTGTGTGTATGAAACTCATAGCTTTGCATATACTAGGCACACTCTCTACTACTGAACTTCATGACAGGCCCCCTCTTACTACATTTTTTGTTTGTTACTCATAAATTCTTATCAATGTAAAGATACTAAGTTTGCCTCCACCACTTGCCTCTTCTTCTCCTTCTCCTCCTCCTCTTCCTCCTCCTTCTTCTTGTGTTTGCCCCATATATGGTGGATAAGTGCCTCAATTCTCCATCAAAATACTGGGCAAAATATTTACCTTTTTGTATTTTCTCATCAACAGCATTAATAGTTCAAGTTAAAAATTATATTTATTCTTCTTTATCTGCATTAAGTTGCATAGTCTGAATGGTTATAACCAAATAAGTTTTATTTGCAAAATAGAATATGGGTGTTTATATAGATTCAAGTTTACTGTATTATAAAAGGAAGAGAGGAGAAACCTTTTACTACACAACACATGTACTAAAGTTTTTAGGCTGAGAAGATGGACCAGTGGGTGATATACAAGTGTGAGAGATGCAGTTCAGTCCCAAGCTCTTATTTTTAAAAAGCCAGGTGGTTGAGGCTACCTGCCTATAGTCTCTGGGATCCCTAGAGCAAGGTATCTAGCTAGACTACTGGAATCAGCCAGCTCACTGTTCAGAGAGCTACTTTTCCTCAATAAATAAGCTGGGGAGCAGTTAAGGATGATGTCCAGCACCAACCCCTGTTCATGAGAGTGCCCGCGCACACACATATGCATACCCCCCACACACACCGCACGGATTACAGACATGGTCACTTATATTTCCTAGTAGTGTTCGAATCACATACCTTAAAGTATCACCCACATGACCACACAAATGTGAGCTGGACAGGGTTGACACCTGTGAACTTGCCAAACTGAATGGAGAAAAGTCTGCAAGGCTGCAATGCTGCAGGGAGAACTGTAGGAACAATTAAGCAGCTGAGGGAAGCTGGGAATGAGAGGGATGGCCTAGCTCAGGGAGAAGCACATCACTTGCTTGTCAGTGCCAAAACATATATACAGGTGCCATTTTACAGACAGACGTTTTTATTTAGGAAGATAGATAGATGAGAGAGAGAGAGAGAGAGAGAGAGAGAGAGAGAGAGAGAGAGAGAGAGGGAGGGAGAGAGAAAGATATATGCAACAACAATTAGTGAAATAAAGAGGTCATAATTTTGGAGGGGAACTAGGAGAGGGGTGTATGGGAAGGTTTGAAGGGTGGAAAAAGTGGGGAAATGTTATAATTCAATTATAATCTCAAAAATAAGATTAAAAGATAGAATATACTTGAATTTGACAATTCCTAGTACATATATTGTCCTATGAAAACGTTTTAACAATTGTAATTAGAAAGTGTTCCCCAATTCCCAACTGTCTGAATTTTTTTCTCAGGGAAATTCTGTTTTGTTGTTGTTGTTTTGTTCGGTTTGGTTGGTTGGGCTTTGTTTTCGCCCTTTTAGTTTTCTTCAAGTCTGCCAGCTCTTCAGTACCCTGCCATGTCTGTTAAGGAAGAAGAGGCAGTGGTGCTGTTGGGATTCTCTAGTTTCCGGTCTGCTCACAGTCCAGTCCACCATATTGAACATTGGGGCAGTTTCCGGGAGAGTTGATATTCTCACATAACCCAGCAGGCTTCTGCATGGTAAAGGTGGGCAGGGCCCAACAGAGAACCAGAGGCTGCCTTGGTAGCTAACAGAAGAAAGCCTTTCTCCACAGGCAAAGCTCTCCACCCAATCAAAGAGAGCTCTTCTGTTCCACTGTGCTTCCTGAGGATTTAAAGTGGACCTCTGTCTTTACCTGGAAGGATGTAATGCTTTATTACAAAGTCACAACTTCCTTCATTAGGGGCCTCCATCTGGGCAGCTCACACAGTACCTTAGAACAGTCCAAGACTGAAATGGCAAACACAGCTGACAGTTGCAGAAAGAAAGGGGAAGACTGTGTGTCTAACCTTAGGAGAAAATGACTGTCCTGGAGTTTTCTGTCTTCTCGTGCCCCAGCTCTGAGTCTAGCACCAAGAGTTGTGACCTCATAGCACAGCAGAGGCTGCCTAGTTTGGCTTCCAGCACCCTGCGAGATGGCTCTGATTCCCAAAGATGTGATCCTCAGTAGTTTATATATTTCTCAGGATTTTTGTTTTTGCATTTCTGCACTTCATCTCAGAACCCTCTACTGAATGCAATCAGTGTTAATCTCCTCTGGCCACCATAAGAAAATACCAGCCTCGGCGGCTTGAACAACAGAAACCCATATTCCCATAGCTCTGCAGACAAGAAGCACAGTGTCCAGGAATGAGGAGAGCCGGATTAGTGCACACTCCCCAAGCTCAGCTGTCAGTTATCACTGTGCTTTGCATGGTCATGTCATCACCTTTGTTTCTGTCTCCTAACCCTTTTCTCGTGAGGGTAGGAGTTAAACTGGATTTCCCCCCCTCCCCTGCCCAGTAATTCCTTTTGCATGAATTACCTCCTTAAAGACTGTGTCTCCAAGGAAGTGCATTCCAAAGTAGAAGAGGTTGGGATTCCTATAAAAAATTGAGGGGGAATTTGAGCACGAAACCACTAGAGAAGGCTGTCTAGAGTGAGCTCTCTTAGTGTGGATTTCATTACTAATTGAAAGAAACATCTTCCTGCATGTGTTTATAACTCTGCTTCCTGTTTGTCTGATACCCTGTCCGTGATTTCCCATTAGTTTTCTCCACACAGCCATCCCTGGAAGATTAGCCAGTGGGGAGATGGAAATAAAATGAGCGATCAGCTACTGAGTCTGCCATGACCCAGACAGAGCTCCCCTCAGGGACACAGAACTCCACTGGAATAGCCTCTGTGCCATAGCTACTCCTTCTTTCTCATGATCTAATCTTAACACTGTAGCCACGGGGATTGTTTGACACCACGCCCATCAGCTTGTGTTTTTGAAGTTTAGAATCCTAGGACTAGCATTTCTTCTTGCCACTCCCCAGAACATTCCTCAATAGGCCATCTCTCCTGTTGGGGGAAAAAAAAAAAACACTCTGGAAAATCCAAAGTAACCCAAATGCTTGTAATTTATACAAATAGAAAATAGTTCTTGGAAGTTATGGGAAGGGCTGCTAAGGAAGATGTACGTGCTCCATCTTACGTAGAAGCAGCTAAGATGGCGGATTCTCCTTGAATCTTTACAACTAATGGTACCCACCACATTGGTCACTTTGAATTCTGAAATTCATATTGTTTCCAATTACTTATAGTAATGTTCAACTTAGCAACTTTTTCCAGAATGGAAAAGTTGTGTCCTCCTCCTCCTCCTTCTCCTCCTCCTCCTCATCCTCTTCTTCCTCCTCCACTCAACTTACTTGGGTTAAGTTTAAAGTGATCAGGAGACTTGTGTGGCTGGAAGGCATTTGCATGGAATCATCATCACTCTCCAGTAGATAACCCACATGTGGAGGAGTGCATGGCTGTACTCCTCACTCCTCAGAAGCTCTTGAGGACAGGTGGGGTCTCTCTCATACCCACAGTCTCATCAAGAATCAAAGCAATTCTCTACAGAATCTTCGAGAAAGACAGCAGAGTGACTCTGTGCAGAGGGTTGCTTTCTCTCACAGGGAACTCTCAATAGTGATGATTTCGAAATCTGATAACGTTCCTAGGAGATGTTCAGGGTTCCAGCACCTGGCAAGTTTAAGGCATTCAAAGTTGCTATTCTCCTGCTGAGGGAGGAGAAAGAGAAGGAAGAGATGTGTAAGTCCTAGACAGTGTTGGCAGAAGAGGGTTTTACAGAGATGGGGAGGAGTCAAGAGAAGGTGACAGGACAAGGAAGGGAAGAGAGAAGGATTTTTCCTGCTCATCATTAAGGCCTGAGCTTGGCCTTAAGCAAAGACAGAATAAACTTGGCTCAGGGTTCACCCAGGCAGGAAATACTCTAGACACAACACCCTGTCTTAATAAACGTTGCAGTCAAGCGAATCTGGTGGTTCCTGTACTTTCAGAATTACTAGGAGTCTAAGGAGAGAGAGAGAGAGATCTTTTTGCAAAGGGAGAGACTGAGAGCAAAAGCATGTGCATGGTTCAGTTTCCTATCCCAGAGAGCTAGCCAAGTGACCAAGTCATCTTTACCCGACTTATTTCAATGTTTTAGTTAATGCAGTACTTATTCATGGAGCCAAGTTGCTTCAGGTTTCCAGCATTCCTAAAAAACGTAAGGTATGCAACCACGAACGCATCATTTGTATCTATGCTTCCTGGTATAAAGGTATATAAAGGAATAATAGCACATGCAACAAATAAAATTGACTACAGGAAATGGATCGGAGGAGATAATACAAGGAAAGTCTCAGCTGATCCTTCAAAGATCCCACTTTCCCTGCTTTGTTGCATTTTGCAAACTTTGTAAGAAACAGCACTAAGATGAGGCCTTTTCCCTCTCCAAATCTCACAGTACACTGACTTTATTTAAAAATGTAGTAAAACCAATTTTGGGATTCTTGATAAGGCTCATGGAAAAAAAAATCTTTGACCAGCTCTTTTTCTGTTATAAACCTCTTCGTCTGGGTTACCCTTCTCCAAGGAAGGATGCTGTACCTCGAGTTTACTGCGCTTGAGCAATTCCTTCTCTGTGAGCACAGGCTCACATTGTAAGGACATGTGCTTGCTTCTGAATAAAGTTGTTAATAGCTAAATGCAGCCCTTGTCCCTGGCTTCACAAGCTCATGATGGCAGGCACCATACTGTTTGCCAAGTACTTGCTGACTGTTTTCCTCTGCACAGGGCACTGGCCTGTCTCTCACATTCACAGCTGCTATGCATGCTTTGCGTCGAGAAAAAGAAGAGAGCATAAAAAGAAAGAGGAAAGTCATCTGCAACTGCTATGTGAACAAGCACTAGCTTATGTGCTTGCTCTCTGGGAGGAGGCTAAATTGCCTGGTATCAGTGTGCTTTGCACTGGAAACCTCGCTGGTGCAGAGGAGTTGGCCTAATCAGGATGAAGATGTGGCTACTCTAACACACACACACACACACACACACACACACACACACACACACACACACACACTAGCATCCCACTGTTAGGAGACTGAAATAAAACTCCTTTGCTGTCAGTAGTGAAACAGGAACTAAGAGTAGCAGACCAGGGTCACACAGCCAGCCATATTATACAAGGACTACCCCCTACTGGTGGCCAAGGTCTTCAGAGTTAGAAAGCAGACCTGACATCTCTTTACTGAGGTCATTGGCCTTAAAAGAGGAGGGATTTTTGTTAATTTGCCTTTGAAGAAAATGGTATGTCCTGAACAAAAACTATTCATCCTAAAATTAATGCTCATTTCTTTAGGTATAAAGTATATTATTACATGTGAGGCATCAAGGACATATTTATAACTACAGAGAGAAAACAGTACCAGTGGGTAGGAGTCATGGAACAGTTAGGAGGAATTTGCTTTTTGTTTTATACCCTTCTGTAGTGGTTAAAGTCTCTCACCTTATGCAGGTATTACTTTGGAAATAAAAAGAAATCAGTAATAGCATGGGATTCCCCTCCTGATAGCATTATACTTGAAAATGTTGCATGTTATTAGAGCCGAATCATGTCAGGATACTCTAGGCACAGTTCCACCAGGGCATACTATGAAGCCAAGAGCCAAGTAATTGTCCCCACCTCGGGTGGACAGTTCCAGAAAACTGCGTATCAATGTCCTCTCTGCTGACAGTGAAGTAGAGGATGGGTGACTACACATGCCACTTTAAACCTTTGTCTGGCGTGCTCAAAATTGTCATGTTCCAGGCGACAAATTTTATGATTGGCCCAGGAGTGATGGGCATGTATATGGGCTATTTGTTGCACATTCATTCTCCATGATAAAATAAAACATGAGCTTTAATCTGTCACTGGGATATGGACTTAATGTGTGTTTTATATAATGAAATCTCTTAATGGTCTTATGGGGCAGGAGAATTTTTTTTTTTAATTTCATACTAAAAATAAGAATCAGAGATGTGTTAATGTATACACTGTTTGGGCTGCAATCTTCACCGTCTTTCTTCTTTTGAAAAATTCAGTCCTACTCAATTATTAATTATGCCTATCTTTCAAAACTTTCTGATAGATAGACCCTCCTCAGGTCGGTGTCCGTTCTCTGATAGCATACTCGCACAACTTAAGATTCATATGTATTTCTGAGACAGACATTCTTTTTCTCAGAATGCCTTCCCTCCAGCGAGCTTTTCCTGTCTCCTTAGCCCATGTCAATATTCTTGATACACCATCATGGACCTTCTTAAAGCCATCACCTGTTTACAGAGATCTATTTGAGACCTTGTAGATCAGTATTTTGTTTATTTTTTTATTTTTTATTTTATTTTTAATTAGTTTATTCAGATTACATCTAAATGGTTTTCCCCTCACTTGTGTCTACCCATTCCTCCCTCCCTCCGGCTTTCACCCTACTCCCCTCCCCTAGGTCTGTGACGGAGGAAGACCTCCTCCCACTATATGGTCATAGGCTACCAAGTCTCATCTTGGTAACCTGCTAATCCTTTCTCTTAATGCCACCAGGCCTCCCTACCAGAGGGAAGTGGTCAAATATGAGGCACTAGAGTTCATGTCAGAGTCTGTCCCCTCTATCCACACAACTGTGGAGAATGTCCTCTCCATAGGCTAGATCTGAGTAGAGGTTCAGCATTAAAACTTAAAAGTGGGGAGGTCTGGTGGCACTCAGAGAAAGGATAAACAGGCTACGAGGATGAGACTTGACAGGCTGTGATCATATGTTGTGGACATATGTTCAACCATCATGTTCATAGCAACCTTATTCATAATAACCAGAACCTAGAAACAACCTGAATGTCCCTTAGTTGAAGAATGAATAAAGAGATCAGTATCTTTAATAGTTGCTATTGCACCAAGCACCAAGCACATTGCATGAATAGCACCAATACAGTTTTACACATAATTAGTGGCAATATACTGCTCCAAACGCAGTGGAAGGCCAGTAGCTCTTATATAAATACCAAAGAATCATGCAATTATATATAAAGAGTAGGCAACGAGAGACAATTTTTCCTTACAGCAATGGTTCTCAACCTTCCTAATGCTGTGACCCTTTAATACAGTCCCTCATGTTGTAGTGACCATCCAACCATAAAATTAATTTTGGTGCTACCAAGTTTGCCACTGTTCTAAATTGGAATGTAGCCAGGCACAGTGGCACACTCCTGTAATCCCAGCACTCAGGGAGGTAGAGGCAGGCAGATCTCTATGAGTTCAAGGCCAGCCTGGTCTTCAAAGTGAGTCCAAGACAGCAAAGGCTACACAGAGAAACCCTGTCTCAAAAACAAAAACAAAACAAACAAACAAATAAATACATAAAATTGTAGCATAAATATTCAAAATGGGGCCCTCAAAGGGCTTGAAGCCCACAGATGGAGAACTACTACCTTATAGACTCTAGTATTCTAATATTTTACTCCCAAAGCCAGAAGATCTTTGGTTCTCTGAAATAGGAATATGCAACTCTATCTTTAGGGCTAATTGTTAATGAAGTTTGCTGTACCATCCTCTGCCTTCCTGTAAAACTGGCCATAGCTCGTTTGTCTTTTCTTAGCCCCAGTACCCATGCTTAGTTCTGTGCACAATCCTTTTACCATCAGAGTTAAGTTAGGGTTAAACATCTGATGCATACTCAAAACCATGCCAGACAGAAACTACTCATGTTGAATAGTATAGGGGTGGATAAGTGGCTCGCATCCCTAGCTAACACTTCTTAATAATTTTAAGAGGTGTCATTCTAATTTCTATTTTTTGCTTTTGTAAATTATCTTATATTTAAATAAAGGAAAATGTATAAACTAAATAGTAATACTGGTTAATGCAGAAATTATAATGTGTGTAGTACAAATCTGAACATGAGTGAAAAAAAATGTTTGTGACAAGTGCTCAAAATTCCACACAAAGTTTTCTTCTCCAGCAATATCTGTTTAAAATCTTAAAACATATATCTACAAATAATTGCAATTAGGTCCCATTTCCCCCCATTGGCAATGACAGCAGAGTGCACAAACAAGAGTGCCTACTGCAAATTTTCTTTTCCCTTGGAGCATAGGTGTTATGTATTTATATGGCCATGGCATAAAGGATAGGTTGTTCTTGGCATGACTTCTGGACTAAATTAATCCACAGGGATGCGCACACACTAAGGAGTATGCATCATCACCCAGGAAGGGATGAATACAGCATACGCATGTCAATTGGTGAAACATTTTTCATCATGTTGGTTATCAAGTGATTTGCCCAAACAAGGATCCTGGGTCTATCCTAGAAATGGCCACATTACCAAGACTGAAACAATGGCAACATCAATGGTTATGTTCATGGAGAAGGAAATTTTTGTGGTGTTCTATGCCTAGACAAGGAGCTACAGGCATCTAATGACTGCTGGAAAAAGGAGAATTCGATTTTCTCAGAGATGAGCTCACTTACTGGCTGTCCATTCCAAAGCTTTAAAACCAAATACTGTCCTCCAACAAAACCAGACTCCGTAATTGTGATGATGATGATGATGATGATGATGATGATGATGATAACAACACAACAAATAGAAATAGAGACTAGCAACTTTGTGGTAAGGGGCATGAGAGTGGGTGGGTAGCTGTGAAGGGCTGGAGGCAGGAAATGGAAGTGAAAGTGACATAATACTATTTCACTTAAAAACATAAAAAAGATTATATATATTATGTATTTATTATGTACATTATATATAAGATTATATATATATATATATATATATATATATATATATATATAGTGTTACCATTACCTACATTTTCAGGTTTCATGCTTTATACATGTAGAATTTGTAACTAAGCAAATATAGGTTTCAATTTTATGACTTACTCCATTAGAAAATGTGGAACATTTTGCTTCTTAAATTATCATTATTCCAAGTTTTCAAAAACAGACTATATTTAGTAGACTATATTAGGTATCCAGAGAAAACAAGTGTATCTGAATTCAATTTTACTTTCTGTTCTCTTATTTGGAGTCCTTATGTATACACACACATACATACACACACACACACACACACACACACACACACACACACACACACACACATATATAATTGCCTGAAGCTTTTGACATAATTTGTATATTCATGAATCAGGCAAAACGTGTGAGAAAATGAACCTCAAAGTCCAATAAATGTGCATTGAACTACTTAGCTATACCAGTTAATGTAACATAAGGGGGAAACTCTATCTTAAATGTGTTGACCTACTAAATAAAGAGCCTATTTGACATTACATTTTCCCTGCAGCAAGGCAAAGGGGCATTTGGTCCTGTGTTTTCATTTCTTTTTTTTTCATTAAAGTATTGTTTAAACAGTACAAAAATAATGTAATGCTGAGCAATTACCATTAGACTCTGAAAGTTAACAGCAAATGCACCCTTTCAGGCTAGATGCCTAAGATTCTTTCAATCAGGTGTTTGTTCTTAGGAAGATAACACATCCAGTCTCTATAAACCACTTTTATGCCATTAACCTTTTGCCCCACTTTTTAATATTCTCAAAATTTTATTTTTTCCTATCAATTAATATTAAATAATACAGTTTTTCCCCATAGAAAGTCCCATATATTGTCTAGTTTTAGCAATGGACTGACTAATTTCCAAAGATGTGAAATCAGTCAGACATTCTTCAGGTTGCTGGAGGATCTATACAAATTACAATCCCATGAAAAAAATGACTTCCATCTTTTTCTTGGGTCATTAGTAAAATGCTGCCCTTAGATTCAGAACTTGGCAGAGCAAGTGGAAAGCAATCATGTTTTTTATTTGTTTTTACCTGTCTTGAATGGAGGAAGAGACTTGAATTCACTCTGCCTGTCAGATTTTTCATTTGCTATATCCTCCTTGAGGATACATGGATTTTCAAACATTTACCCTTATGAACAAAGTCCCAAGCATTCATGTGGAGCTAGAGATTATGGAATAGGGTAGCTCATCAGCGTGCCAATGGGTACTTCAGAGATTCCAGCAAGTCCCAAGACCCCCACAGATTCTGACTGTGGCAAGTCCTACTGCTGTAGAAGAGAAACAACAAGTCTATCAACTTGACATCACTGTGAGTACTGAACAGCCCATCAGTCAAAGCAAAGTAAGAGAACTAGACACCGACAGAGACATCAGACAATCAATTAATATAAATCAAGTCAATGAGGGCCACTCTGAAAGGGACTCAATTTAAATGCAAAGCCACGTTAAAGTTGCCTTAAATACAAAAGAAAAATAGTTATTAATTTTGCCTTAAAATAAATTACATAAAATTTTAGAGAAAAATTATGATGATATTGGTTGTTAGCACATTAATTCACATCAACTATATGCTTCTTTATTTTTCTTATTAGCGTTTACTCAGTGAATCCCTGCTTCCTTGCTTCAGTTTCCCCCACACTGTTGGTCACAATTTCCTCTCAGCTTTCAACCAATCCAGCCAAAACACCACGGTCTTTTATTTAATAAGTCTAAGGTTCATGGAATGAGTGTCAAATCTGTCAAGTCCTCTCTCTCTCTCTCTCCACAAGTGTGCAAGAACTACTCCAATCTTTGAAGAAGATATTCTCTATTTTTTTTCTTTTTGCTTCTTTTTTTTTAATTTTTTAAAATTAATTTATCATATTACATCTCAGTTGTTAGTCCATCCCATGTATCCTCCCATTCCTCCCTTCCTCCCACTTCCCTCCTACTCCCCTCCCCTATGTCTGTGTCTAAGGGGGACCTCCTCCCCCTGTATATGCTCATAGGGTATCAAGTCTCTCCTTGGTGACCTATTATCTTTCCTCTGAGTGCCACCAGGCATCTCCATCCAAAGGACATGTTCAAATATGGGGCACCAGAGTTTGTGTGAAAGTTAGATCTCCTTCTCCACTCAACAGTGGAGAATGTCCTGTTCATCGGCTAGTCTGGGTAGGGGTTCGAGGTTTACTGCCTACTTTTTCCTTGGCTGTTGCCATAGTTTGCGGAGGACCCCAGAGCCCAGACCTGCCTGTAGTTTTCGAGGACCCGCTGGATCCTTCTATTTCCTCTTTCTCCCAGGCTTCTCACACCTAAAGTCTCAATAGGATGTCCTCCCCTCTTACCCACTATCCTGGTAGGTACAGTTTTTCATGGGGACGTACCCCTTGGACTAGTGTCTCCATATAAGTGAGTATATACCATTTAGCTCTTTTTGCTTCTGTGTGAACTCACTCATTATGACAATTTCTAGTTCAATCCATTTGTTCACAAATTTTGGAAATTCCTTGTTTTTAATAACTGAGTAGTATTCCATAGTGTAAATGTACCACAGTTTCTTTATCCATTCTTTTATTGAGGGACACATAGGTTGTTTCCAAGTTCTGGCTATTATGAATAAGGCAGCTATGAACATGGTTGAGCATATGTCCCTGTTGTGTGGTAGTGCATCCTCTGGGTATATTCCAAGGAGTGGAATAGCTGGGTCTTGAGGAAGCCCTATTCCCATTTTTCTGAGAAAGCACCAGATAGCTTTCCAAAGTGGTTGTACTAGTTTGTATCCCCACCAGCAATGCGGGAGTTTTCCTCTTTCTCCACACCCTCGCCAGCATGAGGTGTCAGTTGAGTTATTGATCTTAGCCATTCTGATGGGTGTAAGATGGAATCTCAGTGTCGTTTTGATTTGCATTTCTCTGATGACTAAGGAGGTCAAGTTTCTTTAAGTGTTTCTCAGCCATTTGATAGTCCTCTGTTGAGAATTCTCTGTTTAGTTCTGTGCCCCATTTCTCTATTGGGTTATTTGGTTTGGTGGTGTTTAATTTCTTGAGTTCTTTATATATTTTGGATATTAGACCTTTGTCAGATGAAGAGTTGGTGAAGATCTTTTCCCAGTCTGTAGGCTGTTGCTTTGTTCTCTTGACAGTGTCACCTGCCTTACAGAAGCTTCTCAGCCTCATGAGGTCCCATTTATTAATTGTTGATGTTAAGGCCTGGGCTATTGGTGTTCTGTTCAGGAAGTTGTCTCCTGTGCCTATGAGTTCCAGACTCTTCCCCACTTTTTCCTCTAACTGGATTAATGTCTGTGGTTTTAGGTTGAGGTCTTTAATCCACTTGGACTTGAGTTTTGTGTATGGTGACAAATAGGGGTCTAATTGCATTTTTCTATATGTAGACATCCAGTTAGACCAGCACCATTTGTTGAAGATGCTGTCATTTTTCCATTGAATGGATTTGGCTTCTTTGTCGAAAATCAAGTGAGCAAATGTGTGTGGATTCATCTCTGGGTCTTCAGTTCGATACCATTGATCCACTAGCCTATTGCTGTGCCAGTACCATGCTGTTTTAATTACTATTGCTCTATAGTACAACTTGAGATCAGGTATGGAGATTCCTCCAAAGGAACTTTTATTGTATAGGATTGTTTTTGCTATTCTGGGCTTTTTGTTTCTCCATATGAAGTTGATAATTGTTTTTTCAATATCTTCAAAATATTTAGTAGGTATTCTGATAGGGATTGCATTGAATCTGTAAATTGCTTTTGGTAAGATGGCCATTTTTACTATGTTGATTCTTCCGATCCACGAACAAGGTAGATCCCGCCATCTTCTGATGTCATTTTCAATCTCTTTCTTCAGAAGTTTAAAGTTTTTTTCAAATAAATCCTTCACTTGCTTGGTTAGGGTTATTCCTAGATATTTTATATTGCTTGAGGCTATCGTGAAGGGAGTAATTTTCCTAATTTCTTCCTCTGCTTGTTTGTCATTTGTATATAGGAAAGCTACTGACTTTTTTGAGTTTATTTTGTATCCTGCCAGTTTGCTGAAGGTGTTTATCAGCTGTAGGAGTTCTCTGGTGGAATTTTGGGGGTCACTTATATACACTATCATATCATCTGCAAATAGGGATAATTTTACTTCTTCCTTTCCCATTTGGATCCCCTTGATCTCCTTTTGATGTCTTATTGCTCTCGGTGCATGAGGTCTAGAACATGTAGCTGCTGCCCCTTCTCAGTGGATAGTGGCCGTACTGAGTCTGGTACCCTTGTTCTGCTTTTTACAAATGAAGACAAGGGGGAAAAGAGAGCGTGGCCTTTGCTCCACTCAGATTAAAACAAAACAGCTGTATTAGCCGAGACATTTTGACGCTAGAACCCCTCTTTTAACCAAAACATGCGCTTCCCCTGGGTCACTAAGTTGGGTACTGAGACTTTCTCAAAGGTGTGGAGCTAGCTTCGGTCTCATTTTGTTTTCTTAACATTGGTGACACCAAAATAGCTTCCTGCTTGCAGAGGGGAGAGAGACTGGAAGTGCCCTCTTCAGACACCTGCGACATTGGTCTTGTGCCATTCTGAGAGAAGTTGAGGAGAATCTTTCAAAGCTATAAAGCGGTGCCGTGGCAGGTCAAGGTGGTTTGGGTGTGTTGTTTTTCAGGAACAGGAAGGCATATTTCAAGTTAGTCATTTGCGTGTGGGCACAGGAAAGCCAGAGTACACAGGCAGGGTTACCAGGCCTTTTTTCTTTTCTTTTTCTTTCTTTTTGTTTCTTTCTTTTCTTTTCTTTTTTTTCTGAGACCTTCCAGGTTGCCCTATGGCCACTTATTTGAAGCAGGGATGCAGGGGGCAGGGGCTTTTGCTCCCTGTGCTGAGAGAATATGCTGTGGTGAGATGTAAGCTCAACACTCCAGGAAAGCAATCCCTTTCCCCACATCAAAAACATGTAAAGTTCACACACCCTAGGAAAGGATACTCCTTAAGCTTCTGCCCTAACATTTCATTATCTCTAAATCCTTCTGAAAGGATTCCATGACACCTAAAAGACACTTAAGAATAATAACTTAGCCAGTCTCCATCACTCAAGAGGTTCACCCAGCTGGAGGGAAGATGATCCTGGACAGAAGAGAGGCACACTGAGAATATTGTCATTAATATCCCAAACACTATGGGGAAAGCAGGGGCCAACTGCTAATGTGGGAATGGTAGAGATATTAACTGGGAATATATTAGGAATTAAATTTCTAGGGCCTTCAGTGAAGGATGTATGTAAGATAGATAATCAATGGTAGATGTAGCCGCTTGTTGAATTTTGGCTTACAATCTCACACACACACACACACACACACACACACACACAGAGAGAGAGAGAGAGAGAGAGAGAGAGAGAGAGAGAGAGAGAGAGAGACAGACAGACAGACAGACAGACAGACAGACAGAGACAGAGACAGAGACAGAGAGAGACAGACAGAGGGAGACAGAGAGAGACAGAGAAACAGAGACAGAGAGACAGAGTGGAATTCCAGGAGGCATAAATGGAAAATTACAATCTCAAGGAAATTGCATTGCTTAAGAAGTAAAACTACTCTCTTTTGGCTAGTTAAATTTTCAAACGTCTGTGAGCTCTTCAGTAGACAATATCCTGTGAAAAGTAAGAATTATAGACTTCTGAAGAGGGTGAAAGGTCAAGGATGGAGATGTCAACTTCACAGAGGAGATAATTGAGTCATGTGTCTCATTGAAAAATTGTTTAGGTCTCCAGTTCTAGCAGCTATGAGAGTTAAAATTATCCTCCCTATTTCACTCAGTGTATTTCATTATTTAGATATCATATATTAGACATAAGGAAGACCGTCTTGAGTGTAAGAGTGATTAAACACTGAAGCAGGCTACCAAAGGAGCCTGTGAAATTATCGACTCTAGAACATTTTAAAAATAGAGGCAACCATCTGTCCTAAATGATTTTGGTAGTAATTCTTCTTGGAAAAGGAGACTGGACAAAATAAACCTGATAAGGGATTTTTAAGTAAATAACTTCTTTAACATTTTACTATATTATAGCCTCATGCATGCATACCCTATATAATTTTTTCATGGATGGCTCTGACTTGCATCTCTATATAGTTTCACTTTTGTGGCTTTGGGTTGTAAAACACTTTAGGACTAATTGCAGAAGAAAACTTTGTATCTATTACATCTTGTTACATCTCAATACAGGAATGTTTGGGGGAATAATATGTACCAATTTTATATTGAGGGTTTGAAATAATTGAGAAAAGCAGAATACAATAAGGATTTTGATTAGAAAGAAGACACAAAGAAACTAAAAAGGAAGGAAAATATAGAACATAAAAAAATTAACTCATTTTAGGTTTTATTTGTTTATTTTGGGGGAAGAGGGCAAGGGAATTAGATTAACACAACACTAATCAACAACACAAAAGCATACACCCATGTTTTACATGGCATAGAGAAACGAAGACCCACAGATACAGATGAAACGATTATATACTTAATTGGACAAAAATGGCAAGTTTTAAATATAGCAACCAAGTTATGTGAGGAAGCCTGAAGGTAAGCGTTTCTTTAACAAGGTCTAGAAAAAAGTCTTCCCAGTGTCACCTTCTAGTCCTTGATGCTAAAAATGACACCTTCTTTCTAATAGAGGGAGGGCCAGTTTTACTCCAGAATTAAACCTCTTGCTTGGGGATCTGTGATATGTTATAAATGTTTCTAGGTTTTCATGTTTTTCAATTTTATTTCTTATTTTTGACATATATAATACTTTAAATTTATATTAAAAGGTAACAGATAAGTTGTTATTGGGGACTGTGGTCTGAGGAAAATTGGATGGACAGAAATACAAAGGGGCTTCAGAAACCTTTTGAGGCTATCTGTGAATATTGCTGCAAAATTTAGGTTGTATACTTAGAAATTATATGACTGCTGTATATCTTTTACACATCTGCAAGCTCGTACACACATATATACAAACAAGTATGCACATTCATACGTACATGAGCACACATATACATGCATGCACATACACAACATACACACACAAATACACACATTCATACACACATACACATACACAAGCACACATACATACATGCACACATATGTGTACAGGTGCACATACACACACACACACACACACACACACACACACACACACACCACTTCATAATATCTGCCTCTTCTCAGAAACACAGACTATACAGATAATTTTTGAGGTAACTCTTCACACAAAAAATAATTTATTAAAAATTTAATTTACCTGATCACAGAAAAAAAATCATGTTGTCAGAGCCTAGGCCTGACTCTAGGCAAGAATGCTGTTTGTTTACAGAGAAAAGGCCTCTCTTGGGACTGTGTGTCAGGAGGGAGTCTGTTTCTGGCTAGTATTTTCAGCTGTAAGAATGAGTAAAACTTTTGATTCAAGTCTCTGAAGTCCCTATTTTAGAGACTGCTGAAGAGCTGCTTCCTTTTGTCCTGGCTGCCTCTCTGGAAAGAGAGAGCAGGAAGTGAAGAATGCAAACTTTTCAATGTGGAAGAAACATTTCTGGAGGCTGGTGGCAAGAGGAAGCAAGCCTTTCAAATTCTCAGCAGGCAGAAATCTGTAGAACTTCTCTGAAGGTTCCTTCTGCTCGGAAGGCTTTAAACGTGAACCGACGGATTGTCATCATCCTTTCCCTGTTAACACTGATGGTCTCAGTGATTCAGCCCTCACCACAACATCCTGACTGGGACACAAAGGTAGTGATGGGCTGGGGATTCTTACACGCCTTGCCAAGGCTACCCCTCAGTTGACAAAGTTAACTATGGGAGTTCAGCTTCTAATTGCTCCAGCCTTCCTTTATGCGTGTGGATTTCTTTCACGTTTTCTATCAAAGCACAAATTTTCAATCAGCTGGCTTTTGAGATTATTTACTCATTTACAGTTATGCTACAATCACTTCTCATACAAACCAAACAATAAGCCTCTTCATTAAAAGTTGTTTTGAGCGGAATAAAGCCTTATTTTGTTTTCCTTGCACAGTTTGCAGCCATTTTCCATTTTACGATTAGTAAGTGATCATTATGAAAATCAAGGGCGAACGTGACCTGACGCTTCGCAGGCTCTCCTAATCTAGCTATGTGGTAGAAATGAGCATGGAGTGAAAGAAAATTAAGCAGGCAAAAATATTTGCATATGTATTTGTACGTAGTTTCATCAGCCCTTCAGAGAGACTCAGTCCAAAATAGTTAAGAACGCTGGTCTAAAAGCAACACTGCTTTGTTAGGAAAAATTGATGAGTACAATTGTAGATGGGCTATACTTGAGGTAATGACCATATCTTAAAATGGAAATGTGCACTACACATTACTGTGTAAAAATAATCTAAGTATTAACATGAGAAATGGTTGAAGGGTATACTTGCAATGCTTTTTAAAAAAACTACTGAAAATCAGAAACAAACCGAACAAAACTTTAATGTCACTATATTTTAAAATTGGTTTATTTAAAAGTCCATAAGCAGTAAGGAGACACCATGTATTTCTGGCACGTGATTAGATCACATGACATGAAGTAGGGACCAGCTTTGTGAATACGGATGCAGGAAGTATACACAAGTGTGATGACTGAAGCCATGGGAGACATTTGGAGTGATTAATAACTTCTTTCTATGGGATTTCAGATCAAGCCCTTAACTGATATGTAAGAATGTATCTACCGACTAGTGGTCTCAGCCCAATGGTAACTAACATAAACATAGGAGCTATGAATAAATCCTGTAGAATTGCTTGCTCTTGGTGTCAATGGAATTGTGGCTGCTTCAGCTCTTCTAGGCATCAGTGACTACAGAAGGAATGATCAGGCCAGACATTGTAGGTAGCTCTCAGATAAAAAATGTAGCACTTGCGAAACAAGGAGAAAGGTCACAAGTTTGAGGCTAGCCTGCACTACATAGAGAGTTATGAACCAAAATGAAATATGCAATGAGACACTGTCTCATATAGATAGATAGTAGGCAGATAGATAGAAAAATGATGCAGAAAGAATGGAAGGAAGGAAGGAAGAGATAGATATAGATTGATTGATAATAGAAAGATAGATAATAGATAGATAGACAGACAGACAGACAGACAGACAGACAGGCAGATAGATTGGTAGAAAGAAACGACAGATATAGATGACTAATAGGTAGTAGGTAGATAGAAAGATGGATGAATGAAACGATGGTCAAGTGGATGACTAGATGAAATTTTAACACAAGACAATTTAAAAGCAGGCTAATCGGATACTTACATGTTGGACAGTAATAGTAGGAAAATATTAATCATCTTTGCGTTTCCCAGTGAAACCCTTTTGTTTTGGATAAGAAGAAAACAACTTGGACAGTCCATAACTTACAATAATCTCATCATGCGGGTGCCAGGATCTTCTTTGCAGTGCTCACTGGCCGCCGTCGCATTGCACGCAATGTGCAGGTCCTGTGTCCAGAACTAACACTACAGTGAAACCACATGCGGCCACAGGCTAAACACTGCCAGAGACACCTGAGGCTCATCAGGCATTTGACTTTATCTTTTTGGTGCCTGGGAACTAAAAAACAAACAAACAAAAAAACAAACAAACAAAAAAAAACCTTTAAGGATTGCCAAATATTTTCTAACATCCACATTCAGTTCAGTGCCTCTTGCTGGGGTCACAACCCACAATTTTTGAGACCATAAACCATTTAATAAGCAGAGTGCTCCTGCCCTTTCTGTAGAGGTTAAACTGGCAAACTTGGCTTCTCTGTGTTGACAGCCTCAGGCTGCTTCTTTCTTCGAAGCCTAAACCGTCCAAGTTTCTCCCTTTAGCAGCCGCAGTGCCTCACCTACCTTGCTGGCTTTCTCTGTCCACCTAGCATCTCCCCTCACCTCCTGATTGCCCTGCATAATTTCCTACTAATCGTGGATTTAAATCCAACTCCTTGCTATTGTTTACCCTTAGCTATCAGAAGTATGACAAGAGGACCAGATATGCGAATCTCAGCTGAGCGCTTCTTAGAAACACAGAATCTTATACATAATGAACAAGAGATTTTGAATTTTGTTTTAATGAGACTCCCAATTGAATCACTTATATGCTAAAATCTGAAAAGTGACATATATATATATATAATCTGAGTTCTGGGTTTCCACCCCAAATCCTTCTGTATTCTGTCCTCTTCTCTTTTTGTTCAACCTGGTAAATACATTCTATCTTGGAGGATATTTTTATTGTTCATGCTTCTAGCTACAATTCTATTTTGTGATACATTGGTTTAACTGAATCCTTGTACCGTGTGGGTGTCAGTTCAGCTACCATCGCTCAGATGGAAACGATGAGTGCTTCCTGCCAGAGTCTTCTATCCACGTGACAGTATGTATATCCTTGCCTTACGTTGAAAATGTTTCCAGGCATCTCTCATCAGTTCATTTATCTCTGCCATGTTTGTGATCACTCCTCCCTCACTGCGTTTTTTTTTTAAACCTTGAAAACATGGGCTTGCTTTGTGTTGTGTTCCTCGTCCCCATCTGTAGCTCTCAATATGGCCGCTGTCCCAGAGCAGATGCGCAACACACCCTGTAAATGACTGACTGCTTATTTCTTACCCTATGAGAAAAAAAAATGATGCATGTGCCACATTAACGAGAAGCAAGTGAGAATCTTCGTACTTATAAGCTTCTAGGGCAATACAAGAGATGCTTTCTAACTTAGCTCTGGACCAGTGGTTCTCAACCTTCCAGAGGTTATGACCTTTTAATACAGTTCCTCGTGTGGTGCTGACCCCAACAGGTGCGACTTCATAACTGTCACTTTGCTACTGTAAGGAATCATGCTATAAATATCTGATATGCAAGACATCTGGTATGCAGCCCCTGTGAAGGGATCAATCAACCACCAAAGGAGTCACAACCCACAGGTTGAGAACCACTGCTCTAAATGTTGCTTGTATTATGCCTAGGCTGTGCTTTGGGAAGCCTTTGTGGGTTTTTGTTTTGTTTGTGTGTTTATAAAGCTATAACAAAAATTAAAATTTCCCTACAGATTAAGGCTTGATAATATATTTTTAAAACTTGAACATCTGGCAGTGTTAGGTTGCCATTTCTTTAGAACCGCAAGAAGCCAGAGCTTAGTAGCTGCCCACTTGTGTCTGCCACCTGCACTATGGACTGGCCTATATGTGGTCTGACTTTTGCTTACTAATGTACTGCTGAGGGGTTCCTCCAATTCCCAGCCCAACCAAAGAGGAGCAATGGCATTTGTAGTTAAATATACATGCACATATCCCACACATATACATAGGCACATTTTCATGCACGGTGTGCATGCACATAATACGTATACATATGCATATAAAACAAATTGTTTAGTTATATCAGCATTGTTTTGGGAAACTTTGTTTGTATGTCATTAAATGTGGGGCTAACATTTAAGCCTCACTGACCTTTATGCTTAAGAACAGTAAGATCTTAAGTAATATCTATGCCTTTCCTTTTTATTGTTTACTTTACTTTTTGGAGATTAACGTAAGTATATCATTTCCACCTTCCATTTACTCCCTTAAAGGCTCACATATACTTCCTTTGCTCTTTTTCAAATCAATGGACTATTTTAATTACCTTTTGTTATATACATATACATAACTATGTACAGAGGACTTTTAAAAAATATATAGGCTCGCAGGGCTGGAGAGATGGCTCAGTGGTTAAGAGCACCACCTGCTCTTTCAGAGGTCCTGAGTTCAATTCCCATCAACCACATGGTGGCTCACAACCACCTATAATGTAATCTGATACCCTCTTATGCAGATAAAGCACTCATATGCAATAAATAAAATAAACAAATCTTTAAAGATATATATATATATATATATATATATATATATATATATATATATATATATATATATATAGGTTCACCCTGTTTGGTCTGTATAATGTTATTTGTATGTATGTCTTCAGGGCTGACCATTGACGGATACTGGACAATCAATCAGTGTGTTCTTCGCTAGGGGAAACTACTTCTCCCACATTCACCATTTCTTAGTTACTTGTATTTCTTTGCACAAGGCTTTCTGGACTTTACACACACACACACACACACACACACTAGCATGGCTGTTGTAGCCCTTGTTCAGCTCATGTTTAGGCAGTCATGTGGCTGAAGTTTTATTGGGTACAACATCTGGTATTCCTAGGAGATACAATCTCACAGCAAACACCCCGATCCTCTAGCTCTTAAGGTTTTTCTGTCTCCTCTTCTGCAATGATTCCTAAGCCTTCGTACAGAAGTCATACTGTAGATGTATCCATTGAGGCCGGACTCCGAACTCTACATTTTGTTCAGTTGTGCTTTGTGTGTGTGTGTGTGTGTGTGTGTGTGTGTGTGTGTGTGTGTGTAATGGCCAATGACTGTTTCAAAGAGAAGATTTTTCTTTCTAGGGAAAAATATTGATCAGTCTTACTATGTAGCGACTGAGTCAATTAACTATAAAATACATTTGTGACAAGACATAAACAGGTCCTAGATCTAATTTCAAGCATCTGTGACTAGTCACTATTCAAAGCTTCTCCCTTCAAGACTGGAAGACAACATTGCTTGTTTGGTATTCTATTCTCCTTGTCTTTATCTTCAATCACATCTACATCCTATCTTTTATTAGGCTTCTTCCTGTTGGAAACACATTTCTCTTTTCTTTCCCCCCTTTTAAAAAAGGAATTAGCATATCTAGGACTATATTTTAATCCCATTTAAATATTCCTTAACAGTTGTCGATAAAATATTTTAGCATGCCACATATTGCCTAATTGATATACCACTGAGTCTCCCCAGAGAAACAGTGGTGTAAAACAGCTCACCATTGGTTCTCTCAATAAATCAGCACTCCTGTTGTTTTGAAACACACGGGGAAGAGCAGAAGCTGTAGTTTTGATTAACATAGACACAGAAGTCCAAAATGTTTCTCATCTTTGAATGTTTCCATTAATCAATAATTCAGAGTGACGATAGAAGGTTTCAGGAAAGGCAAAAAAAAAAAATCTTCTTTTCCAATCCCACATAGAGAGCTGTTCTGTGAGGTAAGCCTTTGCTGGCCTGTTTTTAATGTGTGTCCCCCTAAGAATGAGATTGATAGCCCTCACAATTGGGCCCATGGGGTGGCTCTGATGCTGTGCTGTGGGTTGTCCCAGCTCGCGGTGCTCTGCAGGCAGCTTCTGGCGATCATGTGCGATAGTGAACACCACCGAATATTCCGTGAGATGCCCACAGCGATGCTGCCTCTAACACTACACAGAAGACATGTTCAACTCACTCCTCTACACTTTTAAATTAAAGAACCGCTCATATAAATAGGAATAATTCATTGTTTTAAAGGCTAGACAAAGACATTTTTATGTATGTGTTCGCCATAAAGAAATGCTAATAGTTAAAGAAATAAATATGTGGACACTGGTGTAAATATTGCACACCTCATCCATGCATTGGCAGTTCACAAGTTTACTCCAAAACACTGCTTTCTATGCATTGTGTTTGAATTTATAGGTCGATTAAAAAGCAAATTTAATTTAAGAATTAAAAAAAAAAAGCATTTTAATGGGGTTTATCATTTTCTTGGACACAAAGAAGATATCTTAACAAAAAGTTGAATCTCTGTAACCAAGGCAAAATATTCTAGGTGTTGCCCAGGTTGCTCTCGTTCCATTATCAGGAGCCCAATATTTAGCAAAACTTGATTTTATCGTCAAACAAGCATGAAGCAGAATTAAAATGAGGCTATGAACGTGGGAGAGATTACATCTTGTCATAATGCAGCTATGAAATTCTGACCAGAATAAAAATGCAAGCATGAAGAGAACGATCATTTGCTTATTAATTCAAAGAACAACTTGCCAGTTTTTCAACTATTATGAAAATGGAGATTATAGGACTCTGATTTTAACCATGCCGGTTTTTCAAATGTATATGCAATAATCTCATTATACCTGTGGTGCACATTCAGATACCAACAAAACGTTCAGTTTTTATTTTACACCGCCCCCTTTCATACACAGATAATGTTAACTCGTAGACAGCTTAGCTACTCAGATCTTGGCATTCAATTCACTTCGACTTTGCCACCAAGCATAGTTGAAACCGACAAGTGGTGTGAAAGGTTCTGTAAATATTCAGGTGGAGCAAAAACTGTCTAGCTTTCCCCCAGTACTAACAAGCAGATTGAGAAAAGATTTTCCCCAAGTTCACAGGGAATGAGGGAATCGTGTTGAACCGGGCTCCCTTATGCCGGCCTCATTATCTCAAGGCACCCCGATTGGATGAGTGTGTGTTCCCTTCATTATGTACAAATGCTGGGGAATACAGCACCAAGGCATCCCATGATTCACTCTGTAATTATAAGTGCCGCATTCAAAACTGGGACAAAAGCAACAGCGGGACACTGTAACCTCGATGGTTGTTAAGGAGGGCAAACAGGAAAACTTCTTCAAAGGCCACAACAAATTACGTTCACCGGCCCTTTGTCACAGGCAAATTACCCAGCCATAGGGATGGTGTGAAGCACAACTTATTTCAGATAAAATAACTTGCGTACATCCTCCTTCCTTTGAAACAACCAAGCTAGCGACGCAGCCGCAGTTGTATAGACAGCGCAGAACACTGGCTGCTCGGTAAATAATCTGTTGTTCACCCAGCTCCCTACTTCCTACCTCTGTTCTCTGAAATGTTCTTTGTACGGATGTTAGTGTCCGCACTAAAATGTGGGCAGGGGCAAGCAAGATGGCGTAGGAGGTAAAGATACAGCCCAAGCCGGATGTCCTGAGTTTGGTCTGAAGAGTTCCACAGCAGAAGGAGAGCATCAGTTACCAGGGGTTGCCTGCTGACCACCAAGCTAAGGCCATGGCATATGTGTGCCTGTGGGATCCCATACCTAGCCACGCATGCCATCATCAACAAAATAATAAATTTTACTTAATTTAAAAGTCTTTGTGAAGCACGTTACCTAAAAAAAAAATCTTTCTATCTTAATTATGTCTCCTTATCATTTACTATTTATTCTTTTATATAAAAAGTACATTAACTCTCAGGAGCACACCTTTCAGGAGCACATCACACAAGCCTACACCCTAGTCTGTGACAGTAACTTACATCTCCCTGTAAATGGCCTCCCCATGCTTAGTCCTCTTCTCCCCAGATCCAAGTGAACACCTCATCTAAGGCTCACACGCATCCCCTTCCTTCTCTGCAGACAGATCTGCATCTCATAAACACTGCATATTTTTAGTTTCAATTTTTTAAAAACTTAGTTATTCAGTCATTCAATCATTTTTTCACTGTTATATAATAAGATGGCTCCCTGTTTAACTGTGATTTTTCCTTTAGGGTCCAGATTACCAACCACAGGATCAATTATCTTAAGTGAAAATTTTTAGAAGTAAATTATTTGAGTTTTAAACAACTTTAATATATATTGTTAGCCTGCTTCTAAATTATTATATACTAGCCATTTCTAATCTTTTGTTTGTCTAATTCATGGATCAAACTTTTTCATATGGGTGTATGTATGAATGTATGAATAGACAAAACCAAAGTGTGTATAGAATTTAGTCCTGTTATAGCCATTTCAGTTATATAGTCAGGTTTAACCCCATTACCATGACAAGGAGACTATGAAATAACACCATTTGAATTCATTATCCCTCTACTGTAAACATTTGAGTTTCTAAATTCTTTACATATTATATATTTACATATACACATACACATATGTACATATACATATATATACACATATACATACATATATACATATACACACACATATATAATATATTGCTATTAGTATAACACACATTCTCAGCCAGGTAGTGGTGGCACATACCTTTAATCTCAGGACTCGGGAGAGAAAGGCAAGCAAATCTTTGTGAGTTTGAGGCAAGCCAGGTCTACAGAGTTCCAGGACAACAAGGCTACACAGAGAAACACTGTATTGAAAAAACAAAACAAAAAATCAGAAAAAAATTATAAAACACATTTTTCTCTCTCCTTTTCCCTCTCCTCGTCTCTCTCCACTTCTCTGTCCTCCTCCTCCTCCTTTCCTCATGTCTTTCTCTTCTCTCTCCAGAGTTAGCGCACAAACTCGGGCCTCCAACATTTGAGAAAGTGCTCTAATACTAGCTACTAACCTTATTCTTCAGATTCTTGAGACAGGACTTGCCATGCAGCTCTGGCAGATCTCTCCCTCGCCATCTCTTTGCCTTGCTGCCCTGCCTCCAGAGACCTGGGATTATAAGCATGTAGCACTATGCTCCATCAAATATTCTTCCTTGCGTATACCTGCTCCTAAGGGAAGAACAAACAGGATCCCTAGTAAAGGGACAATGAAGGGAAAGACAATTCACTTTTATTACTAATGTCATAAATCAAGAAACACCCTCTCCTAGAACCATATTCCTGTCCAGAGACCCACTCGCTGTTCCTCAGGAACAGACTCCAACCCACAAGTTAAAGGAGCTGCTTTGTCCATTAAGCCACTACGCCTTTGTGAGCTGAGAGAGTAACCGGAAGCTACTGGGACCCAGGACTCAGTGGAACTGACAGGAATTACCTAAACCTACATCAGGACTAAGTAAGAATTCTCTTGTAACAACAGCAGGCCAGATCTTTCTCCCTAGATCTTTCCTTTTAGAACCTGCACTTTGCAGTAGCTGCAAGTACCTGCCTATCAGGGCTCCTTTATGCTCTAAACTGATGTCCTCTCTAAGACAAAGAGCCTTTGAAATGTTCGTTTGGTTGACACAGCACAGTTTGACAGGTGGGGTGACTTCAAGGGCAGAAATCTGTCTTCTTGTAGTACTGGATGTGGAAGGGTCAGGATCGAGATGCCGCGAGGGTTGGATTCATACGAGGTCTCTGTGGTGTTAGCCTGAAGATGGCTATACTCTACAGTGCCCCTCAACCTTCCTAATCCTGTGACCCTTGAATACAGTTCCTCATGTTGTGGATCCCAACCTTGAAATGAGCCTCATTGCTACTTCATAAATGTAATTTTGCTACTCTTGTGAATTATATAGTATAAATATCTCTGTTCTCTGAAGGTCTTAAGTGACCCCTGTGAAAGGGTCATTCTGTCCCCAAAGCGGTTGAGAACCTCTGCCCTAGGCCTACTTACTACACATGGCCACTCACCCTTTAAATACTTATCTGTGTATCCTCTCTTTTTAAAGACGCCAATCAGATTGGACCATGGCTTATAATTGATGGAATCCCTTTGTCTGATATAACTGGTATACCACAGTGCCATTCTAAAATAGTGGAGACTTAAGATTAAGCATACCAACTGGGGGCGGGGGGGGGGAGATATATTTCAGTGAATAACACCCACTATGTCAGAAAGAGCCATCATTTCAGCTTCTTCCTCAGCCTTCACACAGCCTTCTATACATCCCTTCTATTGACTTATAAAATCACTTCTCTTGGGCTTTAGGTTACATCCTGATCCAGGCCATTCGCATCCTTAACTTATGTCTCCAAAGACCGTTTTTGCAATAACGGCCCACTTCTGGATTCCTAGTGAGCACATCTCTGGGGAACTGTAATGCAACCCACTGTAATACTCTTTCTGTGCAGCAAAAACCAACTTTAAACAGTGTGTTTAAATGGAATTTCTCAATAGGAAAGTATATAAATGCTCACTTCATAAAGAAGTATGTTTTCCAAAGCTGAGCATAACCAATTTCTACTCCTACATGAGCATGAAAGTGATTCTGTTGACTTGTATCTTGGGACTCACTATGTATTTGTGGTGGCTTTACCAATCAAAGGCTGCAGTGGCATTCTGTCCTTGCCTCTGGTTTGCGCTTCAATGGATGAGGTTATTGGGTGATGCTGTCCTTCATCACCTTTAGGATTAGATGCAGAAAACTATCATTAGTATGGAGATTTTTTTTTTGCCAAGACTTTTTGAACAATTAGTGAAAAGTGTTATTACACAGTCTGAACTTGAAACCTTGAAATAAAAATTCTGTACTATCAGAAATTGGAATGTCTAACAGAAATCATCTGTGAGATGCGAGGCAAGTCATTATTCTCCAGAACTGCAAGGGGGAGTGAGACGGGGGAGGAAAAAGGAATAAAATACAGGAAAATAGAATTGTCTCTGCTGCTCCTTGTATGGTACTTCTAAAAGTCAAGGTTTGGACTTTAAGTAATAAATTTGAACAACTCTTGGCAATTTGTGACACTCTGGGACAATCTCAGAGGCTAACAATTCAGGAAGTAAAAAAAAAAAAAAAAAATAAGTCATTGTTACATTTTGGTTTGGTGCATGTGTCACATATCTACTTTTGATCACCAGCAATGTCCTCTGCATACTAAAGTGAGAATTTTTTTTTTAAATGAAGAAGAATCACAAATGCACAATAGGACCAATCAGTGGCTGCTCATTCATCATGCAGCCTTCAACTGTGTTGCCGAAAGAAGGTTCGGAAACTGCAAATATGTGCCCGTGCCACCTGTGAAGTGGCTATTTCCTGCTCCCTTCCAATCGTTTATTAGGGATGTAACCAGGCTATCTAGATGACTCAACATGAAGATCTTAGAAAATGAAAAGGCTCTTAATGACAAAATGCCATAGTTGTTGAAATTATAGCAATATTCATTACTGACTCTAGATGAAGCGGTATCATCTAGTTTTCTTTTTCTTTCTTTCTTTTTTTTTCCAATTGAGACAATCAGCTGATCTTGCATATATCGTGGTGTGGTACTTGAGAGCAGAAACTTTCCAAAGCCCTAATACAACTATATGTGTATGGTCAGAGAGTCTGTGGAAGAATGGACATGAAAGAATTGTCAGGCAGAAGGCATAGTTTAAATGCCTGGTATCATTATTACTACCCCCCAAAAGTTAAGGCTGATTTTCAAGCTGACACCAGGAAAATCAACACTAAAATAGGACAAAGACATCAATGTCATCAGCACATTCCAGGGCTTAGAATCCTAAACAAAAGTGAAGTCAAAGAAAAAAAAAAAAAAAAAAAGCAAATTCAGCTGCAAGGAGCATGAGAAAATAGCCCTAAACTGTTGCCTCTAATGTCTAGTAAAAATAACACAAAAATCAGAAATAATAAAACATTAACATAATTCTTCCTATATACCAAGTGCCTTGTCCTCACAAGGAGAAAGATGCTTTGCTAAGTATAAAGGATCGTAAAAACATACCCCTGGCCTTCAAAACCTCAAACGTCATTGGAAATAAAACCATGGAAGAATCCAGAGCTCACAGTAGCAATTTCAGCGAAAGAATCTGGCATTATTACACTCAGAATGAGAGAAGGCTAGAAATAAAGAGGACTCCATTTTGCCTACAGAATTTGAAGCTGTGGTTGAAGCTTTGAGTTATGTGTCCCAGTCTGGTTAGGACTAAAGGAAGTCATCTTCAAACAATAGACATTGAAAGCCCAAAACAGAAAAAGACTTTTTCAGCAGAGGTGGTACTTGCACAGAGAGAAATAAGCCTGAGAGAGGCAGTAGGGCATGGAGAGGAAATGTCCACTCAAAAGCTTCGAATGTTGAGAGCTTGGTGCCTAGCTGGTAATATATGTGGGAAGTTGTTTTTAAAAAATAAGGCTAATTATTTCATTAGTAGATTAATCCATTAATAGAATCAATGAATTCATAGCTGAGTGAACTCTTAGGACAAAGGCACGTGGCTAGAGAGATAAGATCACTGGGCATATACATTTGAAGTCTCTCTCTCTCTCTCTCTCTCTCTCTCTCTCTCTCTCTCTCTGTCTCTCTCTGTCTCTGTCTTTGTCTCTCTCTGTCTCTCTCTCTCTCTGTCTCTCTCTGTCTCTGTCTCTGTCTCTCTCTCTCTGTCTCTCTCTCTGTCTCTCTCTCTCTCTCTCTCTCTCTCTCTCTGTGTGTGTGTGTGTGTGTGTGTGTGTGTCTCCTCCTTCCTCCATCCCTCTCTACCTTCCTCCTCCTGATTTCTCCTTCTCCTCCTCTTCACAGCTTGCGTTAATTGAATTTTTGTTTCTCTCCTTGCCACAGCACTCTAGCAATGGTGTCCTGCCTCACCACATCCCAGAGCCATAGAGTTTAACAAGTAAGGACTGAATCATGGGAAATTATCAGACAGAAGAAACCATTCTTTGCTTAAACTCTTTCTCAAATGTCTCATTTCAGAATGGAAACGCTAGCTGCTACAGAAAGCATTATAATAGTTTTCAATTTACAAACTATCTCCCTGCTGACCCCGGTGAGGCTTCCCAGTGTTCGTTATCTACTTTCTTCAAATGAGAAAAACAAAAACAATAAACAAACCTCTGCTTTGAGTGCCAAGTGTAGTGGTTACATATGTGTCAGGGCCACAAACAGTGCAAACAAGTCTAAAAAGGGATCCCAACCATAATTCCAAGGCACACTATAGTCACCTAACCACTGCCACTACCTCCATAGCTGGCATTCTACTAATGTGACATAGCAAAGAATGAGTGCCATCAGTGGCAGGCATGTTCTGCATTTATATTTTTCAAGAACTAGCCAAAATTAATGAACAAAATTCTAATTATAATCCTTAGAAGGCAGCACACAACAAGAGCAAGGATTCTGGTTAGAGATTTTTTTTTTCTAGGTCAACTCAATATTTTGAATGTGAGATGTTCCTTAATCCTTTGGCACCTCAACTTCCTAACCTGTAAAATGGGACGATCATATTGCTCATCTTTTATGGAGATGTATGTATGTTATAATACAAAGTATTCATTTACTAGTGATTACTGTTATAAACATAGCATGATATAGTCTTAGATTCACTGTGTGGCATGAAATAGCATCAAGACACAGAAATGTGTGCATAAGATATATAGCTATATTTCATCCCATGGTCACCAGAGAAAGACACAATGGAACAAAGAACAACCCACGGCAGCAGCAGGCCTGCAGAATAAAAAACTAAATTAACTTTTCCTTTTTTTTCTTTTTTACTTCATAAATTTGCTTATTCAAATTACATCCCAATTGTTATTCCCTCATCTGTATCTTCCCATTCTCCCCTCACTCCCTCTTTCACCCTATTCCTCTCCCCTAGACCAGTGACAGAAGGGGACCTCTTCCTGACCATATGATCACAGCTTATCAGGTCTCATCTGGATAACCTGCTTCCACTTCCTCTTTGTGCCCACTGTGCCTCCACACCAAGGGGAAGTGGTCAAATAGGGGGCATTAGAGTTCATGACGGAGTCAGTCCCTGCTCTCCACACAACTGTAGAGAATGCACTGGCTTTGGTTTCTCTTCAGATTGTATGACTCTTTCACCTTTTACCAAATTAACTTTCTTAAGCATAAGAAAAAGATGGGCAAGGCAAGAGCACCAGGAAAGTACTAGAATAGAATCAAACTCTCATCTTAAAAATGATATTTTTGGAACACTATTATAACCTAATAAATGGTACCCTAATTGTCCAAAAAAACAACATAGCAGTTAAAATCTTTTGATAGTATTGGGCCTGTGGGATTCAAGCTTCAGTTAAATTGTAACTGGATGTTTCCTCAGGGCACTTTCCCACTCTGTGAGTCTAGGATTCATTTGTAAGTTTGGATTTAATTTGGACAGTTGACATTATCCTGTCCGTCAAATGACTGGGGCCACTCTAGTGAATTCCACTTTGGTCTCTTTCTACCTGAATACCTTTTCTCTACCTAGCTCAGACTCTCATCTTGGAAAATAAGTATCTATCCAATCTCACCATCAAAAAAGCTGGGTTCTGTTCTATTCTGTTCATTCTCCCTTTAGTTTCCAGCCTACATCCTCCTGGGCAGTCCACCTAACCCTACCACCTAGGTGTTTTAAGAGGTCACTTTATTTCCAGAATTATCTTTTCTGGTTTATTTCTGCTACAAGGCTAAATGGTGGCATTTAATGCATTGCCATTGTTTGTAATGTAAATCCCAAGTCATATCTCTGTCTCTTGCTGTGCCATCCAAACCAATCCGATTGACCATTTACAGTGACATCCTGTCTTTTACTCTTTTAATTTGTCAAAATTTTTCCTATGGGGCCTAAGCCCCCCCCCTTGGTTATGAATGTTATGGAATCTATCTATAGTCTGTGCAATGTGGTGTTTCTGTTGTGCATGTACCTTCATGTATACTTACATATTGAAGAGAGAGAATTTTATAGAAACAGTGCCTACAGAAATATGAGAACCTCTATGAATTAATTAAGCATATGACTTTGTGCATCAATGGGCCACGTTATCTTACACCCAGGAGCTGATCCCTTACCTCGCTTGTTTAAACTGTTACCTTTGTGGTCACTCGTCCTCCTTGGCACAAGAAGACTGGTTGTCCTCATGCCTCTCACTCTTGTCATCTCTCGTAGGAAGGGAAGCAGCTTCTTGCTTTTGAGCATGCACACACAGGACCACAGGGAGCCCCAAGGAGACCTGAACATCAGGATCTCCGGAGAGGACGGATTTTAATCTATTCTTGTCTCTTGGTAGTTCTAAGACTCCAGTGTGTCAGCCCAAGGCCATTCCCAGAGTCTAAGGGTAGCAATGGCAGAAGGGCGATTGTTAACAGCAGAGGGTAAGTCTGATTCTAGTCAGCCATAGTGAGGGATGAAAGGAAATCAATCTATTCAAACCCATCACCGGAGGGAAACGGGATGTTCCCTTAGTTTCAGTGGTGTTTTGTGCCACCATTAGCAAATGCATAAAGAGTTGGAATTTTTTATTTGTGACTCTCTGGGTTGACATATTTTTTTTTCTTTTAAGCCAAGAGTATTTCTGGTACACTCTTCAGAGGCAATTATGTTCACAGTATCCAATAAAACTTTCTGCAGTGAGAGAGGTATTCTTTTTCTGGGCAGTGACATAGGACTCTCTGACCATCGGGGGCTACTAGGTACCTGAAATGCAGCTAGTGAGTATTTATTTTAAACTTAAAATTAAATGGCCATGCGTGGCAGTGGCTACTGAACTGGCCAGCACAGGCATAGATCTTTTCACATGTCAGCATTGGCCAAGCCAAGATATTCTGCCAAATCAATTCGTTACACTGGGTGGGAAAAAAATGACCTAATTTATTAATACGTTTAAATTAATTGCTTATATCGTCCCAGAAACAACTTTCTGTCATTTGAATACCTTCTTGATACCTTTTAGACAATATTCAGTTTGTTTTTTTTTCAAACATGTGTTTTTACAGTAATTGCTAAGCAATGGACATGTGGATTCATGGGATGTAAAGACCTAATCATTTATTGTCCTTGGGTATTTTATATTTTATTATAATTATATTTTAGAGCTAAATTTTAACCTACATAACCCTGAATTTTTAACTAAGAGAGAGAAGATAAACAAAGTGTTTTTAAAGGAAGGCGGGGGATACAACTGGAGAATGCATTAAGAGGAATTTACAAAGTACCTTTTTAGGAGATGAATGCGCACAGCATTAAAGTACACATGCATAATTTGAAAATAATTTGGGAAATTTGCATTGTTTTGACAAATTGAAATCTGCCCCTCTCCATGAGGTTCCAGGGAGACCAGATGGTAGTGCCATGTATTGGAGGGGGTCCAAAATTGCTTTTGTGTTAATTGATATAGTGCGCTAGGAAAGGTCTCCAGGGAAAAAGTATCCCCAGGTAGTTGATTGCTTTGGAACTCCAGCAGAGAGGACTGTGTCAACTGAGAAGGAAAACATAAGTTACTGCAAACGAATGCCTCAGATTGGACTAGTTAATTTTATAATGAAAAATTCAGGACAATGTTTCAGAAAATATCAAAAGATTGTTTTTTTTATTTTTATTTTTTGAGACAGAAATAGAAATTGGTAAAGAACTGCGGTAAATTAACAGCGGCATACAGACTCAGTTTGACTTCTCTGTGGTGTGTGGGAGATCCTTTAATGTTAGCAAGTGTGTCTATAGCTGTGACAAGGAGTTCAAGGGCTTCCTTTTCTAATTTGAAAGTGGTGACCCTAATCAGCTGAGCGGAGAAAGCTACTGGGTTGGGATGGAGCCTGACATGAGAAAGGCTCTTAGGATTGCCTCAAAAAGCACTTGCTATTTAATTGGAACACTCACACCTGCTAAATAGCAGTTGTTTAAAATGACACATTGAGAAAGAGCTCAACCATTTGGGGGTCTCCAAAGAGGAGGAGTCCTGCTTGGAGCAAGCAAGGCTGCAGTTTTACCTGATGGGAAACTGGGTCTTGGGTCTTGTTCAGTCTTAGGGGAGGGAAGGCTCAGGTTTCATTCTGATCGGTTTTTTCTTTTTCTTTCTTCCTTCCTTTCTTTTTTTCTTCTTCAAATCTTTGCAAACCTAGGGAAAAAAAAGGGACAGAGAAACGAAGAGAAGGGAGATGGGGAGAAGAACGGTTTAGGTGGGTGCACACAAAAAGATTAAGGGAAGTGGGGAGACCTGTTTTCATGAGCACCCCTTTATTTATATACTTGCGGTGGGTTTTAACATTTACTCATTTGTTCTTTTCTTCTTTTGCCATGAAGTTAGACAGAGTTGTTTATTTCTGAAAAGAAAATAAGAGACCTTTTTTTTTTTCTTTTTTCATAACAGCCAATGATGACAAGAGCACTTTTCCACCTCACACCACGAGCTTTTTAATACAATTGTTTAATATCCTGCCTCGGATCCATTGCTTTTTTTTTTTTTTTTTTTAACATTTCTCTTTTAGCTTTTTTTTTTTTCACATAGTGTTCTTCCATTAAGAGAACGGTTGTCTGACCTTTTTTCTAGGAGGTTAATAAAGAATGCACTGCCTTGTAAGCCCGATTCAATTTCCTTTATGTGAGCGTGCTGCATAAGTGACCATTACGGTGTTCGGTTCTGGTGCTCTGTTTTGCAGTGTACTAGCTTTTTGAATGAATGGCCACATGTGTTGTACATTTAGCCACAGAAGGTGAGAAGCAACAAAATAGACTTTCCTGGGTATTAAATCAAATTTCCACACAATGGACTCTGTAATGTGTATGTGAAATATAGCTAGCCATGTATTATTTAGCTGTATTGTATTTTGTGTTTTAAAATTTTCTATCACATATTCAGTTTTAATAAATGCATGAGTGGATGCAATATCTGAGCGCTATATTTTAGAAATTCAACACTTTCAACAGATTCTTCCAACTTCAAAGAATTTAATATTAGTATCATAAAAGGACCTTTGAAGAATAATGCTGGAAAGTAAGAAAAATGACTGCCTGAGTGTACCCTATCATTGTGAAAGTGTTTTATTGCTTTAATTTCCTGTCTTAGTAAAGTAACAAGCGGCATAATGGAAGATATATTGTTACAGAGTTTGCAATTTATTAGAAAGCCTGAGCAAGTTGAAGACTTTATGTGAAGTGGAAAAGAAAAACCTCTATTTAGCTGAAAAATGGAGACAAACCACATCAATGTTGCAACAGCTTTAAATGGAGTCCTATCTTTTGACTGATAAGTTGTCTCTTCACGCCCTGTATGTTTGCATGAAATAAATCCGTGGGCACCGTCCTCATTCTGTGCTAGCTGTGTGTCATTAGGTTTCCGGAAACCTAATGTTATTTCATTTGTGAGGCGTGTATAAGATGACGGCTGCTGTTTGGAGTCTACAGCCCAGACAGAGGTGCTACTGAAGCAGAAATGACCCATAACATTCATTTTCATTCATTTATTACATTTTTTTTGCATGCGCGACTGAATTTTAATCCGGAGCTTTGTCGACCTAGTGTAGTTATATTAAAGCTTTTTAACCTAGTTTCATGTGCCTCCGTCTGCTGTCTTTTACACAGTGGCATAAAAATCACTGAAAAGGAAGGCGTTTATACACCAAATCAAGGAACATGATTCATTTCTGCAAGTCAAATAGTAGAAATGAGCAACGAGGGGCCGATTAAACTGTAGAAATGGGTTGTAAAATGACCTCGTAATTAAATGTGGTGTGGGGAAGGTGACAGAGGAAGAAAGGAAAGGCTATAATTTAGCAAGTTTGGGCTCGATTGCTTGTTCCTTGTTGTTTTTGTTGTTTTAATGTAAGTATTCTAATATAGAGACACAGAATCTTGGTATCGAACCTGGAGCTACATAATTATCTGGGCAGAGCAAGAATATAGGATAATCATTAGAACTCCTTAATTATGCCACCGTTCCCCCATCAAAAATTTTGCCAAATACCCATTCTTAACAGATTGGTTTTTCAGCACAACAAAACAAAACGAGATATGTTGCTACGTGGACTGTCCACTTGAACCGATCAAAAAGGCCAATTTGTCTTTGTTTTTAGTTAACAATGATCTTATGTGAGGATATTTCTCAAGTTAGAGAAATGCTTTTATCACTATAAATTATGTTTTAGGTATATCCTAAGCAACATGCTTTGTTATGTTACTAATATAAATATATTGACTGATGGGTATGTGAAGAACGGTTTGTGGTATTTAAATTAGCACACCTCTGGATGCCTCACTGTGTTTAAAGAAAGTGACTGGACTATGTGTAGGCTGACTGAATACTTGGAAAGGCCAGGATTTCTGGTTTCCTCTGTTATCTATGCTCATCACTGAAAGAATAATGATTTCTAAGCATTATTGCTAACTGAAGCACAAAAGATTTCCTCTGGGCTTGCCACAGACAATCCTCAGGCACATTTGAGGCGTCAACTAGAGTTAGTTCAAAGTGAATTACTTCATTTTAATCATAGTGACTTTACCAGTTCAGTGGATATACTATAATGGCATATGGTTGACTGTTGGCTGGCCATTCCCTCTTATTTGCTCTTTGTTTCTTCTTATTATTATTCTTTTTGTTTAACTTTTTACTTTTCACTTTTTTAGCCCCTCTTTGAATAATACCCAGGTCACCTTTTTAAGCCATAATTTTTAGACTAGTCAAAATTTATGTATTTAACAGACCTTCAAAATAATACATCTTGTTTTGCAACACTTCAAGTTTTGTTTGGTAACTCTTTTTCATCTTAATCTTTGGCAAAAATCTGTTGAGCTTTTTTTTTTTTTTAAACAACCAAATGAGTCCTTAGTATGAGGCGCTGCCAATTATAAAGTTATAATGAGTATAAACTTTAAAATACAAATATATAAAATGTTGCACCAAAGATTACTGGAAACTAAGTACTTCATTGCCACCCATTCCTAGCTAGAAGGCTGCAGCATACCAGATACATGTATGTAGACACAAAATACTCACAAATTAAAGTATAAATCTGATTGTAAGATCACTTTGGGAAATCCACATATAGCGGTGTCAATTTGCTGTTAAGATGCCGACCGTGTGTGTGTGTGTGTGTGTGTGTGTGTGTGTGTGTGTGTGTATTACACATATACATTTTCTCATATTTGCTTATTTTTTTTATTTACTTAATTCTCTCTGTGAACATTGAGGGTAAAAATGGCCTCCTTACCCAAGACAAAAATTATTTTTCTGATGCCTCCTCCAGGGAAGGTATGTTGTTTTCCTTAAAATACTTTCTGTTCAGGGGATCTATTAGACCCTAGCCCTCCAGCCGCTGCTGTCCCAGGGTCCTCTGCCTGTCTGTTTCATTCATGATTCCTGCAGATGAAGGTCCCCTCACCCAGCACACTACAGCTCTATAATTACTTTCATTTCTGGGTTCACGCAGGTCATGGAACTAGTGTTAATAATAATCTTTCCCTCTGGACTTCTCTGTATTTATATATCTCTGATCCAATAACCATGGGGGACATGGAGGTGTATTTTATCTTCATTTTAGTCCTCTCGGTATTGTTTTAGCCCAGGGGGGGAAATCAAATGAGGTGCAGAACATGGTAAACCTGCACAACTCGGGGTCATTAACACCTAATTAGAAACAGCTTAGAGATCCAAAGGAGTCTTTGGTTAAGATCTGAGAAAAATCAGAAAATGTTTAACCTCTTCACTGCCAATACACTCTGTATCACTAGCAGTTAGGGCTGGACCTCCTGGTGATTTTTAACACTTTAAGCAATATTTGAGTTTTGATATCTCTCTCTCCTCTCTCTCCTCTCTCTCTCTCTCTCTCTCTCTCTCTCTCTCTCTCTCTCTCTCTCTCTCTCTCTCTCTCCCTCTCCCTCTCCCTCTCTCTGCTTCTTCCCTCCTTATTTGATAAATTAAGCAGCCTGTTAAAATACTGGAGAATAAGAAGACTTCCTCTAAAAGCCTAGCATGATCACTATTCCCTTAACTGAAACATAAAATATTGTGTCAGTATGGGTGGGTGTAATAACAATTTTAAACCAGTCTGTGATGAGAAAATTATTAATTTTCAAAAAAGAATATACAACTCCAATTTGACCTGTCTTTGAGAAGTTAAATTACGTGTGGTTAAAGTAAAAAAAAGGGGGGTGTCAAAAAATGATCACAACTGTATAATTGGGTTATAGTTTTAATGAAGTTCCTTTCCCTACCTTGCAACCTTTATAAAGGGATATTCCAACCCTTGACCTGTACTTTGGGGTGTTGAAAACTCACTGTAAGAATCCTTGCTTTTTGTGAGGGATAACCCACTGGAGGCCTTCATTCTTCCAGGAAGGAAGGGTCTTTACAAAATTGTGGAAAACAGCTTCAGTTGCAAAAAAGGTACATTGTGTGACACTCCATGACACACTGCAGCTTCCACTGTTAGATTGTTTGTTTGTTTGTTGTTTTTGTTTTCTTTTTAAATTACTTTATTTATTCATTCATTTTACATCCTGGTCATAGTCTCTTCCCTCCTCTCCTCCCAGTTGCACCCCCTCCCCCATCCCTCAGAAAAGGGGAGCCCTTCCTCACCCACCCTCCCTAGTTCATCAAGTCACATCAGGACTGAGCATATTTTTTTTCTTTGTGGGGGGGAGATCGAAATGGAGGATGGCAGATATGGAGGGACAGAGATGCGTGGGGTTGGGCTGCATGATGTGAAATTCACAAAGAATCAATTGTTTTTTAAATGTTAGAAAAATGTGGGAAGCACTACTACATCTTGTCTGGGTGATAGAAAAATAAAGGCTGGACCTTTCCTTACTTGCTGCCCAGACTTGCAACTCACGGTTTGTCTCTGTGATAGCAGCCTTTCTCCAGAAAGCAAGCTCACCAGAAGAGCTGAGCTAAGCAATGGCTGGGGACAGCAGGATTGGCTTCTCAAGGCTTTGCTAATTGCCTGGGTTCTTATTTAGATGCCCTGGGACTAACTCTGGTCTCTACTTTGGTAATCTGGAGGTAAGCTAGGAAGAAGATAAATTCTAAGGCTGTTTAAAGCTAAGGATTTCCACTGAGTTTGTGTGGATATCATTTCTCTACACCTCTATTTCTTCGACTGTGAAATGAGAAAATGGCTGTAGCACTTTGTCTCTCACAAGGTGGTTATGAGAGTCAAGTAGTTAAATGTATTCAGGCCAGGTATATAGCATGTCCCTATAATCCCAGCACTCTGGATACAGAAACAGGACAGTTGCAAGTTCCAGGAGAGCCATAAGCATGTGAGAGTAAGATCTTAATTCAAAGTACAAACAAATAAATATAAGTAAAATGAGCTTGAGCCTTGCTAGTTTAATAGAAGCTAATAGTCCCCAGAACCCCCAAGGTTATATATATATAACCTTGATTCCTTGTTGCTGTGACCAAATATCCGGCAAGAAGTGATATAAGGGAAGAAATGTATTTGGCTTACAATTTGAGGGAATATGCATGAAAGGCCTATCAACAGAACAAAGGGGTAGGTAGGTAGGTGGTCACCTTTTATCCATGGTCAAGAAAAAGGCAAACCAAACTGTAGAAATCCTCAAAATTTTACTAGCCTAAACCCCAAAGTCTTTTCTAAGGCTCAAAGCCAATCTCTAAACTATGAGGCCCTGCTAATAATATAAAAAACAAGAACAACAGCAAGAGTCACTAAGTTATATGCTACTAATATATACAATGACACAGAATAAACAGAGGAAGGAAGGCGAAAATACACCGTCGCTCCAGATCCATGTCCAGCATCTGGGATTCTTGGTAGAATCAACTGAGTCCCACCAGCCTTGGACACCTCTACCACTCTACCTCTGCCCCCTATAAAAGATGCACCACCAAGCCTTTATTGTATTTACGTATTTACTCAATGCTTGCAGCTTTTTTTCCGGATATCCCTTGAATCTTTAGGGGTGCCCTTACAACTTCACTCTCACTCTTGAATCTTCTAGTTTGACAAACTAGTGCAATGTGAATGATGCTACCATCCTGAGATAGAGCTTGACCTTGGTGGAGTACAGTTATACTGTGCTTTCCCCTTGTGGGAAACATTCCACTAGATAGTTGTTCTTGAATAGGGAACTTCGTTGTGGGATTCTCAATTTAGAAATTCATTCCTTCTCAATGAATTTTCATCTTTACGAGTTGGAGACTTCCGAGTGTGTATCCATGGCTCTCAGGACACCTTTCCTGTTGTCTCGTGTAGAATATGCTTCCTTTAATGATGTTACTTCACTAACAATTAAAGTTATTCCTCTGAACTTATCTTGTCTACAGTCTTAAACTTGTATTCTTTACCCTACTACACCATACATTGTTTTATTTTTAGTGATTCTGCTACATTTGTTGTTCTATTAACTACCAACTTGTATAAGAGCAGTGAGAAGTAAAGAAGTAATCCAAATGTTATCCAACTTAGTAATTTCCTCTGCTAAACAGATCACTTACCAGTATCTTCCCATCTCAGGACAAGGGAGGAATGAAGCCAGACTTTTTGTTGGAATAGAACAGCATCAGCCTCTAGTCCATTCCTGATAGTGAACCTAATACCCTCTGAGATCTTATGCTCTATCCCTCCACTGTTGTCATTTCTCTCACCAGTCTTGTCTTCAAAACTTCCACCAGAATGGACCATTAGGCTTCATTTTCACATAGTAGGACTTCAACAGGCAGGCGCTACACAAACTTCTACATTTTTCACCATGATCTAATTCCAAAGGCCTGAGAACCATACGGTCAGGATTATCACCTGAACGGCCCCACTCCTTAGCTCTTATCTCTACATTAATTAGTTTCCTGAGGCTGTGCTCACATACATGGCAAGAACCAACTTAACGGTAATGGAGCTTATGTTGGCTTACACTCTGAGGAGACACAGTCCACCATAGTGAACAAGGAAGGCATGATGGCATCAGCTTCTCATCACACTAAGACTACAGTCAAGAGGTAAAGAGGGGAGGGGTGGGTTCTTATGTTCCACTGAGTTCTACTTTTCATTAAATTGGAGACCCAAGACATTTATTTGTACGGCGGATCTCACTTCCTTAGACATTTCTGGAGATAGGCTCAAGGGTACTTTTTTTTCCTAGATGCTTCATAACCTAGTGAAGTTAACAATAAATATCAACTTTCACACTTTGCCTCAGGAAACTCTTTTGTAGTCTCATAAGATCAAGTTGTATTTATTATAATTCTGAGGTACTGCTAGACATGTTTACTCTTCTTCTTTCATGATTGGACAGGGAATGTAGAAAAGTCACATGTCCTGTGACTTACACCAAACTAACTACAAAAGGAGATTGAGAAGAGAGAGAGAGAGAGAGAGAGAGAGAGAGAGAGAGAGAGAGAGAGAGAGAAAAGAAAGGAAAGGAAAACCCAGCCAAAAAACCCAGCTATTTTCTACTAAGTCACAGTGAAAATATTTGCAAAAACATGAAGCAACACCACATTTATCACTTTTAATTTCAGAAAAATGTAACCCACTTTCTATCAGAGAATGCTATTTCTACTAGTATTAATGAGGATGATGCAATTTCAGATGAATTTGTGTTATTGTTTAAAGTTCCCAATTTAAATTTCTAATATGAAACATACTGACAGATATAACCAACAATACACAAAAGCTCTTCAGAATCTTTAAAGATTCTTTTGTTTGCTTTAGATGTATGTATTTTTATGTTATGTGTAAGAGTGTTTGCTCTGCATGTACAAGTGTGGATCATGTGCTTTCAGAGGTCAGAAGAGGACATGGGATATGTGGAACTGGAATTACAAATATTTGTGATTTGCCGTGAGGGCATGGTGATCACAGGCCTCTGCCGGAGCGGTAGAGGCTCTTATTGGCTGAGCACTCTCACCAACGCTGAAAGTTCTTTTAAAAAATATAATTAGGTACTATATACAAATATTTAAGAACAATTAATATTACCATTAATAAAAAACTATCACATCTATCAGTTTTATTATCTTAAGACTTTCTTTTGCATATCCAAACCACAAGTATAATATCTTTACAGGTCTCCTTTGGTAGACAAGTGTGTGCTTTTGGGTTGCTTATTTGAGATACAGTACATTGGGGAAAATAATCAAAACAAACTAACTAGATATGTAATTCTGATGGCTGAGATCCTCATTCAGAATCTCTGATTCAGAAAGTTTAGGTGGAAATAAAACACCTGTTTTTCTGACCACATTCTGAAATATAATGTTGCTCACCCCCCAAAAAAATTTCTCAGATGGATTACAGTATAGACAATTATTGCCTTTATTATTTTGTTGTTGTTGTTGTTGTTGAAGCACAGGTAAGGTTCTCAATCCATAGATGCCATCCAGATGAAGAAGTGAAGTGGTGTTTTAGAAAATTCAATGATTACAGTTCTGCGGGTCAACCAAACAATACATCTGGATACTAAGCAATAATGAACAGCGTGGTCATAATTTCCCTCAGCCATGACTTTTCTAAAGGCTAAAGTGATAGCATGAGGGTAATAGAGGGAAGGGACAATGTACAGAGATGACAGAAGTTCAAGGACAACCCCAGATAGTTGGTAGATCAACGCCCATTGTAACACCAATATGTAAATGGCTCATTTTTCTCCTTTGGAATCACAAAGCTGACAAATAAAGGAGATATTCCCAATTAACCAGTGAAGGCAGGCTATCAATTCCTGAATCAAGTTCTTCACCACTCATTAGGAAAATTCATCAAAATATTAATAGGTACAGACTAAAAGAATTGAAGTGGAAGCATAGACTAACGAATGTGAAGAATATTTAAGCTTTAGCAAGAATATATATATTAAGAATATATGTGTGTGTTTATGTACTCTGTGTATATATATGTGTGCATGTGTGTGTGTGTGCATGGGCATGTGTGTGCACCTGTGTATTTGTGGTATGTGAGCAGTCATGCCATGGCACAAATGTGGAGGTCAAAGGACAACCTTGGGCACTGATATTCATCTTCTACCTTGTTTAAGACAGAGTTTCTTGTTTTTCACTGACCATATACCAGAGTAGCTGTTCCAGGAGCTTTCTGGGGTGCAGGGGTCTCCTGTCTGTCCCTCCCATCTCAGATGTGTGCTGCCTCATCTGGCTTTCTGTAGACTCTAGGCTTTCAGACTGAGGTCCTTGCACATTCACAGCAGACACTTCATCCACTGTGACATTCCGCAGGCTCTTCTTCTTTTGTGATTTTTTTTTCTAGTTATCATGGTGATGTTCAGCTGTTATAGGGTCAGGGTAATCCATAGATGGGATTACAAGGAAGTCAGGTGTTGGCAGCCATCTTATCTATCAGGTTTTGGCTAACATATTGGAAGAGAGACCTTTGTCCCGCAGGCATCCGGTCCTTTTTGACAAACAAGGTTAGAATGAGGTAGATACTTAGGTAGACTATTACAGAATGCACTGGATAACAAAATAGTATTTATGGCTTGAGTTTCTCTCAGCAAGAAAACATTTTTATTTACCTTTTGGGAGTGAGAAACATGATACAGCGAGAAAATACAGAATTCAAAGCTTGCTTCTGAACATGTACATCTCTTCTGAAAAGCTAAGCATAGTTTTAAACTATTTCCCTCTTATTAGAGTGGTTGGCTTTAAGCCTCTCATTCAAACACTTAGTAGGACTGAAGTGTGAAAGATTATGCCTTCAAAAGTATTCAAAAGCTTAATTTTTCTAAATAGCAGTTTTCCACTCTGCTGATTGATTTGTGACTGGTTATAAGGGATCCACCAGAGAGAAAGGCACATTAATCCCAGATAAAACTTACAGAAGATTCCTGACCACAGCTCAGTGTTTTTCAAAAGAAAAATGCCGGGAAGCTCTCTGTCACTTAATGAGCACCCCAACTTCTCCTCCAGCTGCTGTTCTCGAGCCCCCACTAAAACTTTTTCTATGTTAATCCTTCAGCTATAGCCAAGTGCCCTTGGATGTATTACCATTTTTATTAAGTATTTTCATGATTCCATTTAGAAGGAAAATGAATTATTTCAGAGGGAAAGAAAATAGAACGGGTACATCAAACATCCAATATTGCCACTCTCAGCAATGCCAAACATATCATAAGGGCTTTACATACCAGCCAAACTCCTACTAATAGTTAGAAATTTTATTAGTAGAAAAATTTAATTCTACAAGTCAGAAGGGACCCTGTGAATGAAATATGTTAGTTGATTGTGTTCACAGTGGTTGTGGCAACAAGAAAGATATAGGAAGGCGAAGCGTATGCAACTTCTGCCTGCAAGAAAGAGATTTTAGCATCTACTAGGGATTAGTGCTTCTTACTTTGAGGAAGCCATTGTAGTTCTCACAAAAAAAAAAAAAAAGAAAGAAAGAAAGAAAAGAAAAAAAAAGAAAGAAAGAAAGTTTAAGTGAGAAAATTGAGGCAGAAATAATTTTAATGTTTTTAATAACCACCTTAATGAAGAGTCTTGTTTCCTACATTACTTTCATGCTTGCTAGAGTAGATTGGAAAGAGAGTGAGGGAGGGAAGAGCAGAGCAAGACAGAGAGAGGGGAACACTTGTTAGACTTGGTTTTCTCTCTTCTTTGAGTGTTAAAGAGCAATAAGAGAACTGAGGGATGCAGGGCTAGAGAAATGGCTCAAGTATGAAAAGCACTTGCTGCTTTTACAGAAGATCCCAGAGCCCACGTCATATATCTCACAGCTGCCTGTAACCCTTGTTCCAGGATATCTAATACCCTCTTCTTTGCCCAATAGGCACCAGAACATACATGATGCACGTACACACACACACACACACACACACACACACACACACACACACACACACACAAATAAATAAAATAAAATAAAATAATACAGTGGAAAAATAGAAACATCTGTCCCACTTGGTTTCCTCATTGGAGAAATTTTGATATGTGGTTTTAAATGATATTAAAGTCAATATTGTGTATATTGAAGGAAGGCTCAGTATAGTCAGAATGCTGATATTTTCTCAAATCTGGGGAAGCATTATAAATCCCCTCTCAAGTCACCTGCTAGCAGTAAGTGAAAGTTTATGTAGGAACTGACTCTAACAATGAGAACCTGAGAGATCCGTCACTGACCATCTAAAAGGGGAAGAACAAGAACAGTGCTAACTGTGGCTCAATGCAGGTCAGGGTGAAGCAGGGGACCAGAGGTGTTACCCTCAAAGTAACATCCCCCAGGCTGCTTGGGTGATGCCTGGGAGCCAAAGTCTTGAGAACCTGCAGCTCCATCAGCTGTGATGAGTGAAAGTATGTGGACCATCGTCAGAAGACAGTGAGAGCATCCATATTCATGCTTCCCACCCCTGTGCTTCCCACTGGGCTCCTCAAGTTTCGGTGGTGCCTACCACCCACCCTGCAGTGGGTGAGGATGGGCTGTCCTTCCTGGGGCGGTGGTTCAAATGCTAAAGTCTCTCTTAGAAATACGAGTTTGGACACAACCAGATATAACTCTTTACAAACACTCTGTGAATTTCTTCATCAAGTCAAGTAGATGCTCAAAATTAGGCAATACAATCTCTTTCTACAAAAAGTGATTTTCAATGTCCTCACGGTCCTAATAATCCATTATTCATGTATCCATCAGCACATTCCTTAGCATAGCAATCCTCACACAATTTTGTATGTAAATGTATATTTATATAATTTATAGTAAGTATATTATATAAATATATATTTAATGAGCCAGTAGAACTTGGATCTAGATAAATACATTCAGCAATAAACAAGCACCTTTTTCTAAGAACTGTGCCAGAAACTGGAATTTCGAGGTGTATGATAGCAACAAATAAATAAAATCTAGAGCATATTTCCATCTTAGTGGTGTCCTGAGGCATAATTTTATGCTGATATTATCAGGAGTGATCTTAGGGAACGGAGTAAGTGCAGATGATCTGTGAAGAGGCTGTTATTATTTTCCCACTCTAACAGAGTTTGGAAGAGTGAGAATAGGCCGAGGGAAGGGCGCAGTCATATGCCATGCACTAAGGGATGTAGCAGTAGGGAGCAGAGGCTAGAGGGGCAATAGAAGGTGTGAATATGCAAAGTCACAAGAAGTCAACTTTCTCTCATATTGAAGATTTGATTTATTTAATAATGGGAGCCTTGGGGAGGTGTAAGCTTGAAGCGGCGTGGTTGTCAATGAGCAAGTCAACAAGAACTAGGCGCTCGACTCCTCTAAATACAATAGTGCTAACTACTGCAGAACAGTTCACCTTATATCTTGTACCTTGCGGCTTATCGTGAATCTTAATCACCACGCGCCAATTAAGCCTGCGGCCAAGATCCACTAGGAAAGCCACTGTGACCTGTGAGAAGAGCATATATTGCTTCTTCGGTAGAGCAGAGAAATAAGAAGTTGATGGTTTGATAGGTCTGTGAATAGTAGAGGCAGCTGCACGGTGAGCAGAAGTCTAAAGAATACACTGTATGGGCTCACCTTGAAGTCAGACATCAGTACACAACCTTGCTCTCCATCCACAGCACAATTTCCATCAGAGCTTACCTACAAAACCAGAGATAACGACATAAAGCTTGCAGACACTGGCTCTGATTTTGGCACTCACTTCTGCTTGGAGCAGCCTCCTTATTCAAGCCATCTACATTGTAACCAACTGTGGCCGTTATGAGTTCCCGAAGGCAGTGTGGGTTGAGTCCAGAGACAATTTATCAACATTGATGGCTTGCTCCAATTTCAGGCCGATCAGATCATCACTCTCTGGCTGACTCATACGGCTAGCAAGCAATTAGCTAGACCCTCTCAGAAGCACTTCCAACAGATAGGCCAACAAGAACTTCCTAAGAAGACTTAAAGAGTTCCTTGGGAGATGAAACACATCAGCGGACAGAATCATCCCGTGCTTGATTGCTGCAGGAAGAGGGAGTTGGGGGTGTCAGCCCATCAGCTGGTGACCAGAGGGCAATTTTGTTCCCCGACAGTGTCGATTTTAACTTTCTACAAGTTGCTGATGTCTGCAGCTGCGGTAGTTGTAGAAGGAGTCTATTTTGGGTCAGTGATTTAGGAGACAACGGTAGCTATGAAGTGCTTTGAAGCCAATTTGGAGAATTCTGGGGAACTTGACTTAGATCATGTTCTATAGATATAACCTATCTTGCCAATATTTTCCTTGCAAAGGGAAGGCCTGAACCCACATTCTCTTGGGGTTTTCTTGCCTGATGCATGCACATTTGGTCTGAATTCTGTGTGTGTGGGGGGAGGTATGTGTTACATGACGGATCTACAGTAGGAAGCTAGTTCTGAGTGACTCATAATTCCATTTTCAGTGACATGATTCCTGAATATAGGAAGAAAGGGCAAATGTGTTGATAATATTTGGGAATTTTAATGTGGAAAAAGTCAAATCAAAGGGCTAGGAGACAAGCGAAACTGCTGGTTCTGATCACTATTTTCTCTGCCTGTTAAAAGCCACTCACTTTTTGTAGCCCCTGAACCTTGACCACTTACTCTCAGCCAATGGGAGCTGTAAGAGGCCAGCAGAAAAAGGAGAGTGTGGCTGGGAGTGTGCTTCTCCTAGGTGGACTGTGAGGTGGACTGTCCCTTGAGGTGTAAGGCCACAGGTACCACTTAAAGGTACTTTCTGCACTGTCATTAAATGTTTAGCACTTTCCAGGATTGAAGCTGATTGCTTCAAGTCCTTCACATGCCTTGAAAAATAGTTCCTTGTGAAGCTTTCTTTTGTCACTGCATTGGTGCCATCTATTTATATTAATCAAATATACACGTATGCATATAAAGAATCCACGATTCATTTGTAAAACAAAAAGTCGTATTTGTGAACCCCAAACTTAATACTCATTTTGTGCACATGAACCTTGAGTTGCAACCTAAAACCATTAAACACAGTAGCTAGAGCATTAGTGACGCGTGGCTTCGAGCATGCGGTTTCAGGAAATGTTGGTGGCCATTGTTGGCATCGCTCAGTCATTAGCTAACTCCTCATGCAGAAAATGTTTTAGTATAACATGTAGAAAGTAGAAAATATTTAAGGATGCATTGATCATTTATGAATAGTTATTAGAGAATAAATAAAATCCAGCTGTATCTTGATTTTTTTTTTCATCCAGTTAACTCTTTCAGAGCAAACTTAAATGGGATCTTAGCCAGAATTTGTCTTTATGGGCATATTGAGATAATGGAAGGAAAAAGGTAAAAATGAATATGATTCAGAATAATCAGAGGTCAAACCGTTACCCTACATGATGAACTACATGGAGACCTTAGCATGGATGAAATCGTTATGTATTTTATCTTAATCCCATTTATAAGCAGAGGCCACTATTTAAAGTAATTCTGCACCCTTTAAAGTGCATATTAAGTAAACAATTTTCTTTGTGCTTTACTGTGTTGCTAAGGAAGAAGTCAGTCCTTCTTCATCTAAGTGGATGCCTACTCCACCTAAGGCCAAAGAAACTATCCCTCCAATATATTTCTCATATCCTCATTTGTTTCTACGTGTGGGTAGAAAGGGAATCTGACAAGTTAGCATGCACTTCTTCTCTATGTGAATGTTAAAATACAGAGAACAATAATGCATCAATTAAGTTTAATTACCCTCTGGCTTGTCTCCTCTGATACCTGCCACTGTAAGCAGTGTGATTTTATGAATAGCCTCCTGACAGGGGAAATCTCGGAAGGTCTATAACTCCTTTCACAATCTCTGCCCAGGGTCTCACAAAGAAAATCATTTAATATTCTTGTATGTTGCCTCCTTTCTCCAATAATCTCAGAAGTCAGAGCTCATCATTTATAACTAGATATTAAAGATAGCCACAGAGTCAAGAGTGTAAAAGCCCCCAAAACACTAAAATGAACTATCACTGCCCACGTAAAAGAACCATGAACGCCATTGACGTTTACAGTTGTACTAAACTGAGATTCAGAAGGAGTCCCTGGTGCGAGAGAGTTATAAAGTCCAAGCAGAAGAGAAATAGTCAGGAAGATGTATTTGCCCATGCACACACAATTGGTTGAACAGGTGACCGAGCTAATTCTTTTAGCACAGAAAGACATGAGTCTACAGTTAGGTCTAAACAACACAACGGCCCATGTTAAAATGGCACATCCCAGATATCGAATTTCTTGTAAGATAAACTTTGAGTAGTACAGACAAGAAATTAATTCTTAAGCTGTTGGACTTTTGCACGATGGTGAATTCTCTTCTCCAGAGATACTCTATCAGGGCCACGGAAGTCTACAGATACCCGTGAAGCGGGGACCATGAGGGTTGGGAACCTTTTATGGGATCTACTCCAGTTCCCTTGCTGTGTTTTATTTTCTCTCCATTGCTGCTACTAGACTGTATTCACTGAGTTAATTATCATCAATCAGTCAGTCAATCAAAACTCAAAAGTCAAAACATGTTCCTTAGATTCATTTATGTGTAGTCAACACTACCAGTTCCCCTTACCCAAGAATTCCTTTCCAGAGTATCAGTTCCTCACATGAATTGCAGATAATAAATATAAAATATTGCAACCCAGAAACTAGATTCTAATAAATTTACTGAAAGGATGCTGATATAATTTATTTTCTTTTAATAGTAACAGTAAAGAAACTGCTGAGTCAGCAGTGTAGCTTTTGTAGAGTTTAGAATGGTTTTTTCAATGTTAAACATCTTCTGAAATAATAATCACATAAGGTATATTTGTCTTCGCTTCCTGTGCTGGTTACGTTGGTGGGTGGCCCTTTCGGATTTGTTTTCCATTTTAATCATTTGGCTTTTGTTTGAGGTGGTTTTGTTATTACTGTTGCTCTGCCAAGTTGATACAAACTAGAATCTTCTGGGAAGATGGAAGCTAAGTTGAGGAACTGGCCTCATCAGATTGACCTATGGGGCATTTCTTGATTGATGATTGACGTGAGAGGAAGCTGCCCATGGCAGAACGTTCCACCTACCTGGATGTATATAGGAAAGCAGGCTGAACAAGCTATGGGTATCAATCTAGTAATTAACATTTCTCTATGGCCTTTGCTTTAGTTCCTGACTCGAGCTCCTGAACTGGCTTCCATTTACAATGAACTGTAGGGTACAGGTTGAAATATACCCTTCTTTCTCCAAGTTGCATCTGGCCAATGTTTTGCCACAGCCACAGACAACAAACTAAAACATTACCTGACCCCCCGCCCCCCAACACTTTCATTCTCTCGCAATGTTACTATCTGAATGGGGAATATCCCCCATGGACTCATGTGTTTGAAAACTTGGCCTTTAGTTGTAGATATTGTTAGGGAGGTTGTGGAAACTTTAGAAAATAGGACCAAGCTGGAAGACATAGATCACTGGGTGTGGTCATTGAGGGTCATAGCCTGGACCTACTTCCACTCCTCTCTCTGCTGACAAATCCACTAAGGTGTGAATAACCATCCTCTTGTTTTCAATGTTACAAATGGAGCTATCACAGTCGCATGGCCCACCCCACCGTGATGGACAGTACTCCCCAAAACTGTGAGCCAAAATGAGTTCTTCTCCTCACATTGCTTCTGTGATGCATTTTGTCACAGGCACAAGAAAGTAATATAGGTCCTTTACTATTTTGAATTCATGCCTATTAGAAACCAAGCAAACTGGTTCTGCTACTAACTTTGCTAAGATTAATAACTTAATACAATTAATAGCTTAATCCTCCTTAGGAATGAAATGTGTAACCCCATTCGGCAGCATCATGTATCTTGGAAGGAATTTGTATAAGGACAAAGATTGACCTCAATAAAATCACTCACAGTAGTAACGTTCCAGGAAGAAGAGAACTTTGTGTCTTCATTTCAACAACTCAAGGTTGGTTAAAGAAAAAAAAAAAAAACCTAAGGCCATCAAACCTGCCACCATTTGCTTCACCATTTACATTCTTTGTGGTATTAGACGACTTACTTAATCACCATGTGCCCAATCAGAAAAAAAGAAGCATTATGCTACCTCACAGATTTACAGTATAAAGCAAGTGAGTTAGTACATATGAAGCCCTAACTTGTAAAATGATTGTGTGTCTATCTTGGAAATGTCCCAGAGGAAAATAGAGGGATAGCTTCTTACATAGGGCACAGTGACCACTCTGCCAAAAGGAAAAGTGTTTGTTTGTCTGTTTGTAAAGCAACAAAGAAGAGAGTTTGGCTAGCTTTTGCCCAGTTAAATAAATATCATATAGTTGTCCTTCCTATGTTTAAGAAACTCTTCTGCTATACATGTTCATAGACAAACTCTACTTATTAAGATAGCAGATGTGAGAATTATTCCTAAAAGTTCACAGAATCAGCATAGATCATGAGTTTCTTTGTGCTGGTGCCACTGACACAATCATTCCACACTGTGAGCTTTCTCTTACTTTGTAAACAACTCTTTGTGACATTCCTTGGGAATGAACATATACATGTACCAGCAAGAATACTTCGTGTAGGAGTCATAATTTTAAGAAGCAACCAGTGAAAGTATCTACTCAGACATTAAGCAATCTGAGACTTGATGTACAAAGTTAGCCAACCATGAGTTATTAGGCATAGAAAGAGTGTCTACGTGATATTTTATAAGACAACATGATCTGATGTTACCCACAGTGAAGAGTGAATTTGGATATTCTGTATCCTGGACAGCTTTCAGGGGCAGTGGAGTAACACTCCAGACAGAGCAGGCACTCACCACACAGCCTCACCTAGGACCTAGTACAAACCATCTCTGTCTGACAAGATGAAGGACACTGCAGAAGGTTAACAGACAACCCCACCTCTAGCTACAGGTTCAGGTCTGACCCCCTGGAGGTTCTAGTTGGCTCTGGGGGTTCTAGCCTCACTTTAAAACACAGGTGGATACGAAAGGTAGCTCATACTGTGACTGGTCCTGTCACTCAGGACCAGTACAAAGAATGTGATGGCTGTTTAGTCACACACTGGCTCTTAGGACGTCTGCTCCTGTTTTAATGACCCATGTCAAGCCTGTGATCACATCTAACTTTAAAGAAGCAGGAAGAGAATTCGTAATGGTGTCCCATAAGAAAGCAAGCTATAAATAAATAAATAAATAAATAAATAAACAAACAAACAAAAAATGTTGGATCACATCCTTGTGGCAGCAACAATAATTGAACTAATTTTTTCATTCTTTTCTCTGCTAGGATCAGAAAGCACATAATATTCCCAAGAACTTCATGTTTATCATGAAACAAAGCAAAGAAAAGCACATAGAATGGCTTTTACGACATTAAAACATCTCACTCATGTTTAAAAGGCTACCGAGCCCCAGGCTACAGTAGGTGACAGAATGTTGTCCTTAACTGTGCAGTTTGTCTGGCCTGATTTGCTCATTAACAAACCATCTTAAAATTTGACTCATTCAAAAAAAATCATTAATTCCGTTCAGGATCAATTTGGGTGGGGCCATCTGAACTTTCTTGTCCTAATCTCATTGGCTCATTCACTTGGCAATAGGAATGTTTGGAAAGATGCTCACTCTCACGCTGTAGACAGGACACAGCTGGCTTACTTTTCCCAGAATCAGTCTTCACTCTGGGAGTCTAGTGCAGGGATCCTAAAAAAGTCATTTCAGGACTAGTGGAGGAGAGTGGTGAAAGCCAGAAGGCTTCTTGAGGAGAGACTATGAGGCCAAAGAGCCTGCTAAATCACTCATACAGGAAGCCCTGCTAAGGGAAAGAAAAACAGGTTTTTTTTTTTAAATAATGAGAACAGCAAGTGCCAATGGCGAACAGCATGTTCCAGTGATGAAAGAACTCTCGGCCCATGTCTGCCAACTATGTGTCGCACTTGTGAGAATATGAAGACTCAATGGTTTTATAGACTACCCACTGAATAATGTATGCAGCCCTGACACTGCACCGCCATTTTGTAGGTATTTTTCAGTGGGTTGGACTTTTGTTGCAGAGAGCATAGTCTGTAATATAACTAGAAAATGCAATTTCCATCTGTGAGGAGTGAGGAAACTATCTTTTGTTTTTATGTGCCCAGACACTCAGTGAACTTCTAGCTACCTGATCAAGTAGCAAATAAATGACCACCTCTTGGTAAGTTTTAATTCTGCTTTCTTTTTATAATACTGCATTTGTTTCCTATGGTAAAGTCATGTCAAAAAGTCTTGTGGTGGTAAAATGAAAAGAAACATTCCCGAACAATACAAACTTCGAATGTGTATCACTTTGGTCAAGGAACTGTATTATGATCATTCCTTTTTGGCCACTGACACCCAAAGTGGACATTTGAATAAGAAAGCACTTCAGTGTTTCAGTGGCTTCACCTGATAAAAACACACGTGAGCTCCAAGCCATCTCTGCAAATCTTTGTCAACTGTGCCCATTCAGTCTTCTGGTCTCACCTGGTTCTGCTACAGCTGGTAAACCGAGGGGGGAGGAGGGAAGACCTAGGCAGAGATGAAAGTGAGGGCACGTGCTAGAGGGCTGTGGCTTGGAAAGCAGTAAAGCAAGGCCAAGCATGGCAAGGCCAGTGTCCCTGGAGGGCTCCGAATAGTTGGCAGTGATGGAAACTCACAACAGGAGGGCAAATAGTCACCATTCAGATGGGCTTTGGCGTTCAGTGAGACGTCATTTTGAAGGTGTGAGCTGGAGAGTGAGATAGTCAGATGTGCATTTGGAAATTACTGAGTAGGTAGAGGGTAGATTCTCCTAGGACAAGATGAGAGCAGGATGATCTGTAAACTAAAATCCAGGAGAGAGATGCTCATGCCTGGGACGGAACAGCTAGCAGAAGCAATAAGGCTTTATAACACAAGCAGACCATCAAGTCTGGTGGATCTGGATCCTGAGAGACCTGCAAAGAACCTAGACCCCCTTGTTCAGATCTAGCCAATGGACAGCTCATTCTCCATGTGGATCTCCTAGTAAGGGCAACAGGGACCACCTCTAACAGGGACTCTGGTGCTTCTCATCTCATCACTTCCCCTTGGCGGGGAGACCATGCAGGCACACAGAGGAAGGGGATGCAGGCTATCTGGATGGATGAGACCAGGTAGGCTGTGGTCAGATGGTGGGGGAGAAGTCCCCCCTTTCAGAGGTCTAGGGAAGGAGAATAGATCCGAAGAGGGAAGGATTGTGGGCACGGGAAGATACAAGCGAGGGGATAACCGTCGGGATGCAATATGAATAAATTATAATAAGTAAATCCAAATTTAAAAATAATATAAATGCAGGTGAGGGGGGAAATCACAATCATGACTCCTACAGGAATAACACAGAGATCTTAGGCAGTGTGGCCTTATTGGGCAACTAAAAAATGCTATGCACAAGAGAATCCTTAAAGGAACCTCACGTTCCTCATTTTCTAAGACAGAAGAGAGAAAGTTTACAAGTCAGAATGCCTTCAGCACAGGGAGCTTAGTACACTGAATCACAGGAAGATAAATCTAGAACTTCTATGCACAGTACTTTACTAAAACACATAAAGAAAATGTCTCTTAATAATTGATTGTAAGACTGACAACGACATCCTCAAAATATGCAAACAAATCAAGTATGTACATTATTTTTTTTTTCCTTGACTGGAGTGCTGTGCCAGTTTTCCATAGCAGCATAACAACCAACCAAAAACACAGCAGCTTAAAGCAAGCTCTGATCATTACCCTAAAGCCCTGTAGGTCCAAAAGATAGGCACCTTTTTTGGGGCCTCAGAAGGACAAGATCACAGAGTTACCCAGATGTGCCTTCATCTGGAGATTCACCCGGGAAGTGATCCCTTTCAAACTCCCTCATTGTAAGAATAGTCCGTGTCCTTCTTGCTGGAAGATGACAGTATCCTTACTCTACGTCCTCTTAGATGCTGACAAGAGACCACTTACAAGTCCTGGAGGCTAGTGCCAGCTCCCTACTGAGATGACATCTGAGGTATCTCATTATTGCAGTTTCCTTCCACCGGAAGGGTCCTGTTCTTCCAACACTTACCTGAGAGGTCAGATCCATCCAAGACTGTCTTTTGTTTACACATATTCCACCTTAACATCATCTGCAAAATTCCTTGATTTTTCCTTATACAGCGCAATCTAACGCTCCTATCCAGAGGCCCATTAAGCCAAAGGGATGGGAGTAAACAGGACAGTACACTACACATTGAGAGGATAGAGGTAGAAATGCTTTGAGAGCTCTTCTGACCACAGATGTGTTATCAAAGAAGTTGATGTTACTGTGTCGACTTTGTGGCTCTTTCTCGGAGCTTACCATATAATTTCTAGGGCTAGGTAGGTGTCAGGTAGAAAAGCATTTCTAAGACTATGTGAGCCCCCAAAGTAGACAGTTGTATGGAGTATGGGAAAGCTTTTGCTATTACACAAATTTGTGTTGCCACTGACTTCTAAGAATATGATATAGGTATAATTGACATCATCAAATAACATATGCGACATCTGTACCAAGTTTCTAAATTTTTTGAAGATACTAAATGGTTCAACATTGTAGACTGGGTTGCAGAAATGGGAAAATTAGATAAGATGATGTAGAATGAGTTCTTTCCCACAGGTTCTAGGTTGTATCTCAGTATGAACCACACATGATCCCCACTTTAATGGTTCTTTTATTTAGAGTAGTTTAGCATCCAAAGGAATAACTTGTTTCTTGGCCTTGACGCCTCTGAGTCCCCAAATGGAGGTGGCTCTATTACAGGATTGTTCATATGAAAGTTGATAGTCAGCATATGACTCCAGGCACACAATTTATGGTTATAACTCTTAAGCCAAACCAAACAGTGCCAACAAAGTGACTCTTCAGCCATTGCCTTTGGAATGATTAGGATGTATTTCATTCTGCGTTTGCTATTCCCTGGCCTAAAGGAACCTAGAATGCTGTGTGTCAATATTGGTGAGGGGCCCCCCTCTATCAGATCAAGTTCCTTTGTAAAATGTAGCTCCCCCACCTGTCAGCCCAGGATGCAGGTTTGGGAGAAGTTCATGGTGTGGACGGTGTGGTCTGTTTCCATATTACCTGTTTATAAACTTCTGTGGCCGCCTATAGCAGAATTTTGCAGTAGTCGCTGTGGAAAGCCCCCTCCACCCCGGCCACTCCCCACAAATTTTGTGACTTTATTTTTCAATATTTACCAAATCAGATAAAATTCACTGAAGGAAAATCACCAAGAAAAATCTCACCAAGGCTTCCAGAGAAGGAACAGGCACAGTAATAAATCAATCTCTATTTTGGCAGCTACTTATTTTTATATCCTAAGGTATAAATAAGTTATAGTGAGATAATAAATTTTCATTTTTGATAAAGTGTATCCCTGTTTGATTTTTTCTTTTTCCTCAGTCAAATGCAACATGTCCCTAGAAAGTCACACTCCCAAAAAATGGCTGATGCTTCTACAAATATTACAGTCTCTGAAGCTTTTCCTAAGGGAACATTGAATGCACCCCAGATTTAAAACAACTTGTAAATTATTACAAAGCACAGATAATCCAGAAGATGTTCTTCTGTATGATTGCATGACAATATTTGAGGATGGAGTGAGTCTAAAGACCTAGGTGTAATGTCTTAGGGCACTACTTAGATGTCCATTTCTCTGGAAAAAAAAAAAGCTCTATTATGCCTTTGGGTTAGGGAACATTAGGAACATAAATTTGACTTGATAAATTTTGTTCCCACCCACAGCCAGCTCCAGCAAGCCACATCTCATCTACATTAGAATACTAAATTAATTCACATCAAGTTTTGTCTGGTACCAAAGTACAGCCCTTTATCAATTCTTTAATTCAATGTGCTAATTTACATTAACATCACACTGACATTTTATCCAGAGAGAGTGAAGAATAACTTATTTTTATTTATTTATTTATATTTTTGCTTTCTTCCGTAATTGTGCTCTGCTTTTTAGGGAGAAATGTGACTTCCATCTTCACATCTGTCACATTGATAGCTTCTGTGCCACACATTGATGGCAGGTAACTTTGGCAGAGATCACATTCTGTTAAAGGATAGGATAGTCAGTCTTGTCACAAAATAGGATGCTGATGTTTGGAGAAGCTTTAAACCTTATTTACATATTTGCATCTGCCAACTGTAAATTTCCCTTTTACCGCTGTTGGCCTTATGAGGCCATAAACATTAGTGATTTGCTCCTCCAATGTCCACCCTAAAGAAGAAATATTGAAGTAAGATATGACGCCTTGATTCTTTGGTGCTTTGAAAGATTTCAGATCCCACAAAAGATCCATTTTCATGGGTATATGTCTGCTTGATTCTTTTCTTTTTAATTCAGCTCTTTTTTTTTTCCAAAAGAGTCTTTCTAGCCATTTATAATTGAGGTGAAAGGTGTGAAATACTTTTTTTCTCACAAGCATACCTTGCAAAGGCAAACCATATGTTATCTGTTTTCCTATGGATTTTGTATTGCGAGTACCATATGCATTCATTGATTGATCTTACCCCTAGGAGTGAGCTAAGGATACATATATTTTAAGTCTTGCTGGTAGGAAATAAGATATCCCTCTATTGCTCTTTTAGATTAATGTGCTCAGTGCCTTTGCGCTAATGGATGATCCATAATTTACATCAAAATTTCAATCACTTTAAATTAATATATCCATTTCCTTAATGAATCTTGTTATTAGGCTCCACTCTAGTTTTCACAAAACAGTCTGGCATGACTATTTACAATTTTTGATTTTACTTAAAATCTTAAAATAACTCAGTGGGTTTTTAATGTTACTTTTGTGGATTAATTAAAAAGTTGCATGTATTAGTTTAAAATAAATATACTTCATACATCTTTCCATGAAAAATGCATTCTACATACACCACGTTTTGATGGCATCAGAACCTCAAGCAATAAAAAAATGCATTCTACTAACAGAGTTATATAAATATTGTGAGAGTCATTTCTGAAAATAAGGTTGTTTATTTCTTATTTGTACCCATGAGATTTACAGGAGGAAGTCACATTAATTCTGATGGGATTTAGCAGTCAAAATTTCCTCTTTATCAGCAGAAGGGATGTCTGTGGGCATACCAAATGAGAAAGTTGAAAAATGAATTTCCGTGACTTAAATTTTTTATTGTAATTGCTACATATTTAATGCTGCTCCTTAATACTAGTTTAGCTAATTGGAGATACAAATATCAGATATTCATTTGCTTTGTGGGGAAAATAAACACGTTTGAGCAGGACTCAATCAGGCACAGGTAGAGAAAGAGAACAATGTGTCTTGTCGGGACTCAGTTTACATCAAATGATCCCACTGAATTTATTGTGAGCTAGTTGTCCTATCACCTGCTGCTATTGAGGTGGATACAGATTTTTTTTTTTTTTTTTTTTTTTTTTTTTTGTCCTTCAGCTGAAATGGTCTTATGTGAGCAACTGTCATACTTAAACCGGAAGTGTGGATGGCCTGGCAAGGATTATGTCCTAACACCTCTCTCTACTGTCACACTTCAGTCTAATTCAACCTGGTACCCGATTTACATATAATTCTTTGTAGAATATCCTGTGAATAAGGACATCAGGAGGTTTGTTGTGTCTTGATTTTGAAGTTGTAAAGCGTTGTCATAGCATAGGCTTCTAGATGGAGTCAAGATAAGTCCAGAGAGATTAAATCATAAAATGTCTGGATGTCACTGTAAGGCCTGCAAAGGGTTTGCCATTTTTGAGGATTAGAACTAAATCATATTGTGTATTCTTTCCTATATGCTAATATACAAATATGTTTTTGAACATATCATATGACATATACATATACATGCATGCATGCATATGCCTCCACATACATAGACAAGTGCACAACATGCACACACATGCACTTGAATGTACACAAACATACATATATGTATGCATATGTACATTTCTCATATGCATATGCATGAGAGTAGAGTGAACCCCACAAATTGTTAAATGACTCCATGTCCCAGGGACTGCACCAACCACTGTGCCAGTATAAGGACAGACAGACAGACGTAATCACTGGCTCAGAAATGCAATAAGAAATATGAAACCAAAAACAAATGAATTTAATTAAATTTTGAGTATTGATATCAGTTAAGTGAACAGAAAGGTATAACTGTGGAAGAAATATGTAGGGGAAATAATTAAATATGAAAAACCTTAGAGGAGCCCACTCATCTGAAGAACCTCAGAAAATGGCAGATGCAACATTCTCAGTTCTTGCTCAATAGTCCTGTGTGGCCTGAACAATAGAAGAAGTTTAAATTCTACTTTGGACATGATGGGGGTATTTCTTAATATGGGCCAGATAGAGTCTGTACTAAAGAGTAGGACAGATGTCTGTCTTTAAGCAGGCAGGATGCAGAAGATAAAGATATAATTCTAAGGACTAGGATGGTGTTGTGGCAAGACTTTTCATCAGAAGATGCAACATACACAGGTACTGATATCACCATATGGGTACCAACTTGGTAAATCCATGGGTTTTTCTTGGGTTACTCACAGAAATACAGATGATGGGTTACTTACAGGAAAAAAAAATAACTCAAAGGCAACTACACTACCAAAGCCCTACTCAGCAAAGAGCCAGCTCACAAAAGCAGGGGACCCAGAGTATATTTTACACCCTGAATGCATCTGGAGATTAGAAAAGGTCCTTCCCAGTGCCCTAAAGATGGTCTAGAGCACTTTCAGGCAGCCTGTCTGGTTTCTGATTCTCTTAGGCAGCTGATCTGGTCTCACAAACATCTTTGCAGGTTGGCCATTCTGAGAGTGACTCTCAGTACCTTTATTATTTACTTTCTGGAGGGAGGAGTCTAGTGCATCTAATCAGTTTCATGGATTTCCTATAACTATTTTGAGCTGTGTGCCTTCCGTGTTAAGGGGCATCCCTGCAAAATGGAATGTTTCAATCTAGGAGGAAACTGTTACCAACCAAATGGGTGTTCCCAATACACAAAAACTGGCGCTTCCTGATATCCCCAGTGTTTGGGTTAGCTTTTGAAATTAGGGCCATTGAGAGTTTCTGAATCCAATGTTCTAAAACCCCTTAGACTTTCTTTTCGTAAGGAGAGGCCATAAGCTAAATGCCTCTACAGGCTAGACAGGCAACACGTAAAGAAGTGGAGCTCATAGTTAAAAAAGGACTTGTCCCTTCCAGGGAACCGACCGGATGAGAATGCAGGCTCCGCACTGCCAAATGCTGATTCCAAAGGAACCAGCCATCTAACATCTCCAGGAAAAGTTCCTCAATTTTAAAGGCTAGGATTAATGAAAATATTTATACTGTGAAAAATGCTTTGGCCTAAAATTAGACTAGGAAACTTGAGATGGCAGGACTGTCTAATTTGTGTGTGACGGTTGGTGGGAGAAAGTGGTCATAAGAACACACAGATGGGCCAAACAGCCTGACGTGTGTTATGGAACATGGCTTTGAAGTAGAGCATGCTTAGATTTGAGCAGAGTGGAGAGTGGAAGTCTGAGCACCCCAGTGCCTTGGAGACGGTGGTTAAAGCTGTGAATATCAGTTAAATCCTCAACAGAAAATACGTAAAGATGAAAGGAGAGCGAATACCATAGAGGAAAGAGGGAATGCGATGGCAACAGAGGAAGAGAATTCAGTGGCTGTAAGGAGATTGTCAAGGTGTGAACATTCTTGACACAGTTATGGGATAATACCACAAGCTCCTTTGGCTTCATCTGCCGCCTGCATGCTCCTCTTCCTGATTGGCTGTGACCAAAGGAGAACTGGTGCTGTTCTCAGAGAACCCCCAGTGCCCAAAAGACGGACTGCTCAGGACCTCAGGTCCTGCCATGGACTCTTGAGACGCTATACACAGTTTTCCCTGACTCTGAATCTCTCGTATCTCACAGCATTCGCAGACTTATGTTTTTCATCGGCTACCACCCTCTTCTCTCCTTCCTCTTCCAGCACAACCTTTTCAAAGAATTATTGGTTCTTGTGCCTCCCCTCCTTAATCTCACCTGAATTGCAGAAAACGAAGCTTTGGACTCTTCCCTTTGGCATTCGCTAACGTTTTCATAAAATCAGTCTTTTGTTTGCCTTCCTGTCTCCTTGGACACTCCCTTATTTTAGCAGGTATCCCTGCGGGAGGTTCCTAGACATTGGCTCAGTCCTAGGATGTTGTTTTCTTCTCACCTGCTCACACATCGTTCATGATCTTAGCCAACACAGGCCCACATTCTGAGGGTACAGTACGTCATAACGGGGGAATCATGGTTGCAGAAGTAAGAGGCACTTTTTTTTTTTGGTCAGCAGGTAGGATGCAGAAATTAAATTCCTGGTATTAAGCTCTAAGTATAGTTTTTATACGATCTGGGACCTCAGCCCATGACAAGGTGACACTAACATTCAGGGTGGATTTTTTCTACCAAACAGAACCTAGACAATCCCAACACCCCTTTCAGTATCTCTTCTTAATATCTTTCTGTCTAAGATGAAGGCAGCTATTTTAGTTGTGCCGGTAAGTGTTCTCCTGAGAAAAAGAAAGAATGAAAGGTAAATCTATTTATTTGAAGGATCATATATACGCATCTATATACATATAGATAAACATATCAACACAGTAGTGTTATACAAAATAAACCTCTATCTTCTAAGAACTCCTTTTAAAAAAATAATTCATGGACTAATTTATAAAGTAGCTTCTGTAACAAAAAAAACAAAAACAAAAACAAAAACAAACAAAAAAACAAAAAAACAAAACCCTGGACTGTCACCATTTCATCAAAATAGAAGTATACTTCTTATTTGAGTGTTCAGTATTAGTCAGCAACCACTCCCCATGTTGCGATTAAGAAACATGTGTGTTAATTCCACCTGTATCTGGCCTTTGAAGCCTAGCATGTGTAACACTTGGCTGAGAGATGAACAGATAGAGAATTTTGGCTGGTTTATGTAATAATAGTGTGCCAAGCATCACTTCTACTGGTGCTACAGCAGCAAACACTATTGGATATTTCCACCTAGCCATGCGAGGAGCTGAGAAATGATGTGCCCTGCAGATATTTTCCGAGAAAAGAAAATCTTTACGAAAGGAAGAACAAAGTCATTGGTGGGGTAGGTTTTTGTTTGTTCTGTCCACAAATTTTGCTCTTCCCGTAAAACTGCTTACATCGATTTGGTATGTTAAGGAAAATGGCATATACTGAGTGACTTATAAGTAGTAGAAATTCACTTTCTCAGAGTTTGAGAACTGGAGAAGTTCCAGATCAATTCATTATCTGGTGAGGGCCTCCAACCAGTTTACTGATAGCCCTGCCCAGCTGGAAAAGGGCAAAAGAGTGTTGTGGGGTGAGTTGTATAAAAAAAACTAATTTCTTTTCATAAAAGTTCTGTTCTACCAACCTAATGACCTCCCAAAGATTCCACTTCCTAACATCATAACCCTACGAGTTATTATTTCAGCATATGGATTTTTGAATATCACAAATATCCTTACTAAGTTCAAAGTGTATTGTATTTTTACATTCCTTTTTATTGTCTTATGCCACTTCCACTAAATGAATCATTAATGATATGCATTTGTTATTTTAATACATACCTCAGTTTCAGAGATGACACCATAAATGAATAACTTTGGGATTCACAAATAGGTTAAAAATGACAAAATGGTTGGATAGGCGGAGGGACGGATAGATATATGGATGGATGGATGGATGGACAGAGAATTAGAATGAAGTGATGTATTCTACTTAGCTATGTTAGAGCAGCCTGAAGGCTTGAGTCCACAGCAACATAATGGTAAAGATGAGTTGGAGAAAATTTAAGAAAAATACCCATTTATGGACTTTGACCTATACCCTTTATCTAGTAATTCTCATTACTGTGTAACTTTTAATTTTTGTTTGTGTAAAATTTGGAATATTATTATCATTCTAGTTACAATAGTGCAATATCTCGTGTTACCTCAATTGAGAGACACAGAGTATATATTGGTTAATAATAACTAAATTATATATAAAGGGGCACTGCATTAAATTTTCTCAAGAATAATCACTAAGACCCATTAATGCCATGTAATTTACATACTAATAAGGCAGTTAAAGTTTTGAAGTTATGGTTATATTGAAGAATGCTGTCTTAGTTTTCTGTTGCTCTATGCCAATGTCCCAGTATAGGTAACTTGTAAACAAGAAGCATTTATTATTTGTTCGTTATTCTATAGGTTGAGAAGTCTAGGAGCAGGGGCCCAGAATTGGAAGAAACTTTTTGGTACATCATAGCATTGTGAGAAGGCAAGTCATCTTCCATGAGACACAGAGAGAAAACAATGCAGAATTCATTATTTCTGTTACTGGGTGTCCCATTGATGATTAAAACACCCCTGGGATAAAGGTACTGGTCATCCTTGAAGATGGAGTTCTCATGGCCCAATTGCTTCTTAATGGTCCCCTCTCTTTCAATTTGTTTGACTTTGTGATTTATTTTTTGTATGTATATGATACGGGTTGTGTATACTTGCACATGTGTGTGCACACACATGGGTTTGTATGTGTGAGCATAAACACATGCCATGGTACATTGGTAGAGGTCAGAGACAAATTTGAAGGTCAGTCTTTACTTTCACCTTGTTTTCAGGCAAGGGTTTCACTTGTTTCTTATGGCTGCACACAGCAGGATAGTTGACTGATGAGCTTCCAGGGCTTTCCTACTCTATGCTGCCCACCTCACAATACCAGTATTTTGATAATAGAGGTATGTTGTTATGTCCAAATTTATGTGAATACTATGGTCCTAAAGCTCTCTCAGCAAGCCCTTTACCCACTAAGCCCCGTCATATGGTCCCATCTCTTAATATTGTCTTAATGGTGAACTGAGTCTTCAATCTGAGGTAGGGAGGGGACACTCAATTATGGAAAAATGTTATTTCCCTAGTGTTTTGGTATCACTCAATATTTCCTGAGGGTACAAAATATCATCAGCACCATCTCTTTCACATCCCTTTTGTCCCCATGATAATGGAGGGGGAGACGTGGTGGTACCCAGAGGAAGGATAGCAGGCTACCAAGAAGAGACTTGATACCCTATGAGCATATACAGGGGGAGGAAGTCCCCATCAGGCACAGTCATAGGGGAGGAGAGTAAGGGGAAAACGGGAGGGAGGGAGGAATGGGAGGATACAAGGGATGGGATAACCATTGAGATGTAACAAGAATAAATTAATATAAAAAATGAAATAAATAAATAAATCCAAGTTAGAGGTAGAAATCTTAAAGTCATAAGCTTGTTTTCCCACCCATAACTTCCTACTGTTTAATAAACTTAAAATTCATTATAGGAATAAGATTATATGGGGATTTTTTTTGATGTTTCACTAGAATTTTTCTTTATCCTATGTAAAGTTTAACAAAACACAACATATCATCATAAAACTAGGTGGCATAATCTTTAAAATCTTATTTAAAACCACTATATATATATATATATATATATATATATATATATATATATCAAAAGATGTATATTTCATACAGCCTTGAAATTAGCAGAGAAGCCCCTGCATAGGTTGGCCTTATATATTATAAAAAACAATTAACTTTTGTATTACTGTTTAGATTTCAATAACTGGCATTTTGTATGGCCCAAAGGTCATGTTGAAATAGTCTCTTTATGCATGAAATACAGAAATCACCTTAGTCACATTGAGTCTCTTGGCTTCCCAGGAGATTAACTGTCCACATGTTTTGATAAGAAAATAATGGGGAATCTATTTTGTCTTGTATCATTCTGGCTGCTTGAAAACAACTTGAAGTATTTTCCATCAAGCAGTTGTGGTTTTAGCAATCCATGAATCTTAAATGGTAGAAGGATTTTTGAAGGATTCAACTTAGATATTGATAACAATAAACAATGAAAAGGCAAGAAAGACAAAGGAAGCAGATATAGAAAAGGGAAATCTAGCATAATAATACATGTGAAATAATAACCATGACCATGGCATACTGTGCTAAGCTATTTTATTTTTTCACCAAGAACTTTAAAGGAATCAATTGAGATTGCTGATTACTGATTTACACAAATGTATAGACTGAATGAGACCATCTGAATGTGGCCAGATTTAATTTATACAGCCTATTATGGCGTTATTATCATTCAATGACAGTGCACAGTTGTGTTGCCACACATACTCTTGATTTTTGTCCTGCGTGTGCTCTCAAGGGCTGGTGTGCCATACCATGTAGATGTTTACAATGCATTAACTCCTTGCCATTTACTTTGTGGGCAATAGCACACTTTTATCTGAATTAAACAGAAAATGGTGTTGAAAAGTGTCAGTCAAATCCTGGGAGATGCACAGGTGGAACACACCAAACAAGCAGCTGAGGACACAGCATGCAAAGAAAAACCAAAAAACATCTGATGTTTTACGGTGACATCTTAGAGCTGATGGAAGCAACATCGTCTGGGAGCTAGTCAGAAATGTCAATCATTTGGGACTGAGGCTACGGCTCCATCAGTACAGTTCTTGCTATATACAGGGATACAGTTCAAGCCCAGCATCCACATAAAATGCTGTGTGCAGATCTGAATAGAGTACTGAAGGCATAGAGACTGCAGGATCACTACAGACTTTATCCAATTTCACCAGCTCTTAGTTAAGTGACGGAGAGCTTATTTCAAAAATGAAAGGTGGAAAAAATAGAAATATATCACAAGACATAGGCCTCTAGTATCTAAAAACATGTTGCCCACATACACACACACACACAGACACACACACGTGCTTGCATGTGCAGATACACACAGACACAACACACACACACACACACACACACACACACACACACACACACACATACACACACACACACATGATATCAGTCCCTAAACTAGAAACACTGACTCTAAAAACTGAGAGTAGAATGCAAAAATCTGCATTGTGAATAATTCCTTGGGTGGATCTTACCACATGCTCAGCTTTAGAAGCCTTTGTAAGAAGGGGACAAAGAATGTGGCCTAATAGGGATAGAAGCAAGCAAAAGGTATCAGAGGAAAATGGCCAAAGATCTCAATAAAAAAAAGTCACTGTGACAGATGATTGCCAGACAAGCTTTTCTTTTGGCACAAGAATACACAGGATTTGCTTAAATGTAATGATTCACAAATCAATCAGGCAAGTGAACATATGCCTGTAATCCCAGCAGCATTTTGGGGGCCAAGGCAAGAGAATCAGGAGTTCAAGGCCATTCTTAGCTACATACTAAGTTTACCACCACTTTTATGATATATGAGACACCATCTCAAGAAAAAAAAAACCCAAAGATTCATAGGTGATCATTTTTTCCTCTCTGGTGAAAATTAAAGAGTATTTTCAAAAATATTAACTCAAAAGTATTTATCCAGGAAAGATCTATATTGTTTAAGCAAATCTTCTTACAAAATTATAATTCGGAGTACTGACTTATATCCACCTTGGTCCTGCCTCTCCTCATGGGCAACTTTATGCAGGTTTCCCAGGATTTCAGTCACTGAGGAACACAAACCTTGTGCTTTACTGTAGCCACAGATGATGCCCAGGAGCAGGTGGCTCATGGGCTTCGGAAGAAGTACTTGGGGTAGCTGTTCTACTAGGGTGCCACATGGGCATTGACTGTGATAGGTGCTAGTCAAGTCTCTCCTTTTCTCTTAAAACCATTGCAGTACTTGAGTTATGCTTTGCTGTAGTTGAAGGTGAAATGCTTAAAATCACGGAGGTGGCGGAGGGTGGGGAGTTGATGGAACAGCTCAAAAAATTGCTTTGTAATAAATCATCGGTCAGGTGGAACCCATCCAAGGGATATGAAGGAACCAGAGAATAACGTATCAGCGCTACTAACAAAAATATGCAATTTATCATTTAAAACAGCCAGAGAACTGGAAGACAGGCAGGCTGCCAAGGCGATACCCATCTCTTTAATAGGACCAACGGTGACCTCAGAAATTGTGTATATGAGAGCTTCATGGTGATATTGAGGGGGGAAAAAGTCTTCACAATTAAAATGCTCTCCTTACTAACTTGCATAATTTTAGGGTGCTAAAATTGTCTTAAGGCATAGAAAATTCACCTGCATGCCACCCATAGCCTTATACGCTGTCCTTCACAGAATGGGCTGCCTATAGACATCCAATGTGGTCTGTTTTCTACAAGTGTAGACGGACAAGGCGCACACACTTGCAGATCATATAGGGCAGGTCCTCGGCACAGTGTGGCCTAGCACAGTACAGACACCAACATGTGGGGATTGTAGCTGCTGGTGTCATTGATGTCATGAACACCGTGAACACATGAAAGGTATATGAGGAGTTTTCTAACAGTGCTCACTCATACCCTCTCCTTTCAATCTCTGGTCCTGCATACTTTTCAGCACTTCTCTTTTTATCTTGCCTGGGGGAGAAGAAATTCTATTTATTCTGGCACCTGCGTATACGCACACGATGTATTTTGGTCTAACTTGTCTCCCTCATTCATTCTTACCCTCTCAACACCCCAGCTCAACCTTGTTCTCCCAAGAGAGTCTCTTCTAAAAGTCACTTTTCTGCATGGCCCAGAGAAAGCAATCTTAACTCGTGTTGCGTGCGCTAGGGACCTAGAGAGAAGTTGTGACGTCACAGGAGTGGTGAGTGGTGAGCCGAACAGGCAGAGAGTGGAGCAGAAGGAAGGCCATTTGACTCCATCATGTAGAAACAGGAGACTCCTAAAATGATGAAGCATGAGTTGTTGCTTTGCTGTTTCTTGCCCTCGGTTTACCACAGCTCCAAATCGAGGGATGGGGGCACAGTTCATGTCTGTTGGCCACCTATCACCCTCCTTTTAATTAGGCACTCATGTATAACTTAATAACATTTAAATCTTATTGCAATTCAATTTACTAAAGGGAAATAGTGACCATCATTCTCAGTGGGTGACAGGTGAAATATGTACCTGGCGTCCCCAAGCCTGAGATAATGCCCTATCTACAATATCATCTTGCCTTCATTGAGTACTATACAGTCAGAATGGCGGTTTGACAAAACTGTTTCAATCTTCTGAGAGCTAAAGCACAATGAACATATGAAAATAACTCATTTAAACATAGCAGAATAAAATTTTTTTATGGACTAAACTGACAGAGAGGGGAAGACTTGGGGCTAAATGATACATTCTCATTGAGACTTTCAGAAAAATGGCCTGAATCCCCGCTCCATCTTTATCCCTGCACATCTTGTAGGCAGGGTCAATTTTGGGCAGGATTTGTGGATGGGTTAGTGTCCCCCTTCCTCCACTGAAAGTCTTGCCTGGCTAGGAGGTGGCCACGTCAGTCTCTATGTTAGGAGTCTCAGCTACTGTCACCCTCCTGCCCTCCCAGGAGCCTACTCTGTTTCAGGTCTCCATCTTGTCTCTGAGACGCCCTTTTGCCTCAGTTTCCCTTCTCTTTATTCGCCCTCTGACTGGTCCTAGGCCCATAACTCATAAATAACTGGTGGGCAGCTTGCTCATCATGTGGATCTCCCAGCAAGTGGAGAAGGGATGTCTCTGACATGGATTCTGTTGCTTGCTTTTGGTTCACTTTCCTCTGACTGGGCTGCCTTTCCCAGCCTCAGTGAAAGAGGATGTGCTCAGTCTTAATGCAACTTGATGTGCTAGGGTTGTTGTATGAGGCAGGGAGCGCCCCTTTTCTGAAGAGAAGGGAAGAAGGGGAGGAAAGTGCAGAGGGTATAGGGTGGGTCTAGGAGGAGAAGAGGGAAGAGATTGTGATCAGGATGTAAAATAAATAAATAAATAAATTTAATTGAAGAAAAACAGAAAGAAAGGGAGAGAGAGAGAGAGAGAGAGAGAGAGACAGAGAGAGAGAGAGACAGAGAGAGACAGAGAGAGACAGAGAGAGACAGAGACAGAGAGAGACAGAGAGAGAAAGAGAAAATGCCCCAAGAAGGTAGACTACACACAAAACCAATGTTTCCTGTGTCAATAATTCATCAGATATATGGATATTAAGTGCCAATATTTACCGATAAGGCAATTTTAGAAGAAGAGAAAGTAGGACAAAATATTCCAAAAAGTAAAAAAGACAACACAGTCACCTAAGACAAAGCAATGGCTCAACAGACATATTTCTCAAAGTTAAGTGCAAAGCAACATGTATGTAGAACAGATGTGTGTGTGTGTCTACATTTGTTTTGTTCGATGGGTCATGTAGCTCTTCTGTAGCCATGATGGATACAATTTGATTTATAAACTTCTCAGGGCATATACACATCCGTTCCTCAGAACTGCGTAAAAAAAAAAAAATCCATTTCCCATGAAACAGCTGTAAGAGGGGAAATTTTGTCTCTGCAATATGTTAATTAATATTAGTCCACATGAATTACAGAGCGTAGCAACATGGTGCAATATGCCTAATAGACTTGTGTGCAGTTTTCAGAATCTGTCATCTGCTCACACTTTGATCCCGTGTTTACTTTTGTCACTCCATTCACAAATGACACAGTAACAAGAGAAAACAACAACAACAACAAAACAGTCCAGAAATGTGTCAAGAAATTTGCAAGAGCTGTAAAACAAGGGGGGAAAAAACCCTCCTCCAGAAGAGAAACGGGAGCCATAAATGTGGAAACAGGGGCAAGCAAGAGGACACTGCCGTGGGAAGTGCTGAGGAATAAAGAATGGTGTTAAGAAAACAAGCTGAGACCCTCATTTTCTTTTCCCCAATAGCAGAGAAACAGAAAAGCGCGGAGAAAAAAACCAAAGAACTTCAACTCTAAAGGGAGACAGGGAAACAGACACCGAACACGGGTTTCTGCAATTCCACTGAGGTATTTGCGTGGATTCAGCTTGCCTCAGACCAGACGCTTGGAGACTGTTTGAGAAAAGGCTTCCACGATACTCAGTTCTGGCAGTTTACTGTCAAGAACAACATTACCAAAGTATTCGATTCTGCTGCTGCTGCTTGGGGCGCACGCTGCAGATCACCAGCGGGTGACTGGCAGGAATGTGCCCCTGTGGTCCTGTGTTACACAATTAGGTGTATGAGGAGGACTGTTAGTCGGCTGTAGCAGGCAGCCTCGGCTTGATTAGAGACAGCCTAGCAGACTCCCGGCTTCATTAGTCTGCTCCGGTATGGTAATTATTATGTCCAAACACCGCTCTTTTAGGTTTTACAACTTTCTGACTCACAGGGGGTGCTGCTAAACGCCAGAGTTGGGACAAGGCTTTAATCCCACTGCTACCACAAAGTATGTTCTCTCTCTCTCTCTCTCTCTCTCTCTCTCTCTCTCTCTCTCTCTCTCTCTCTCTCTCTCTCTCTCTCTCTCTCTCTCTCTCTCTCCTCCTCCTCCTCCTCCTCCTCCTCTTCCTTCTCTCTCTCTCTCTCTCTCTCTCTCTCTCTCTCTCTCTCTCTCTCTCTCTCTCTCTCTCTCTCTCTCTAAAAGCAAAAAGGGTTTCCCCAGCCAGCACTGGGTGAATGTTGCCTCCTCCGAGTGGCTCAAGAAGCCTATGTCCAGTATAGTGACTGTCCTGGACGGTCACCTCCCTAGACAAGAAACTTTGAGGTACTGACCAAATACCAAGTGACTTCACCTCCCCTAGCAATATCTGTTGGCATGTGGACAAGTTAAAGTTGCTAAGATTCTACTAGTTTATTGAGTGAGATCCGTGGGGTCCCATTTCACATGTGGGGAGCTAAATTAAGTACAGCTGCTTCCCAGTTTACAAAAAGGATTCTGATTTCCCAGGGATTGAAGGAAGAGACCTCTCTGAGTTCAGAGGAGCTTGAACTATGAAAGTAAACCTTGAACTTTCTACCAAGAAAACTCACTCTAAACTCTAGTCTCTCTGCACCGCAGTGAGAGAATGTGGTGGTGCTCATTTACAGAGCCAAATACAAGACCTGAGTCAAGATCACCCATCATATAGAATCCAGAACCTGACTTGGAGGTGTTCATTGCCTAAACATGGACAAGCTGAGATGCTAAAATCATGGACAGTACAATGATTATAAAGAAGGAAAGTATACAGATATATTTTTAGGACAGCTCACCGTTCATCAATTTTCTTCCTCATCTGTTAGGCTACAAAAGTGCATATGTATTCCAAATTTGGGCTATGATTCTGATGGCTACTTTGGGCGATTAATTCCCTTGGATTTTAAGTCCCCATAATTCAACTACGGAAGGGATTTTCTAATTTTTAAAGGTGTGCCTGGCTCTGAATAAATGGTGAAATGCTACATGAAAATAGTTTGGGTTGGCTTTCACAGCCAGAGCAAAGCTTCTCACATCAACTACTGAGACTCGTGATTGTAGTGACTAATATGAAGCCTCCAGCCATTCTCCACTACATGCCTATCAGTACTAGTATATGTCATATAAATGGGATCAGGTGAAGAAAGGCAATATGTCATATGTGATGAAGGCTTCTTCCTTGGCCGTCTTCACAGTGGCCATTTCTGTGATGGACCAGACAGGCAAATGGTCTATGTTCTTAGTGCTTGGGAGTTGATAAGTTTGTATCAGTGTCTATACGTCTTGGGCTCTATAATTCGAGAAGCCAGAAAAATCTTTAGGGTATTTCAGCATGTACAGTATAGTTCAGTACCATTCAGAAAGTCTGATGGAATGAATGGTGATGATTTGTCTTTGCAAGGATAGGGGGAGCTGAAAGAAACAATGATTTATTTGTTTTATACCACAACAGGCTTAGCTTCTAAGGGAAAATGCCTTTCAGGATCACTCTGTAAGTTGCATTCGTTTTTCCATCATCTTGGGATAGATATTATGTGACAGTGCAGAAGCCAGTTGATGCTCTGTGATAATATCAGTGTCTGTGGTACCTGCTAGGCAGAGCTGGGGTTGTATGGAAATAATGTGGCGTCTCAATCAAGTTGGATCAAGACAGGGTTGCTGGTCCTTAAAAAGTTGTACCTGGGAGAAGATGCTAGCTGAAATGGAAGGCATTCTGGGAGAAGTGATTAGCATTGTGTGAGGGGTTTTTGACAGCAGAGACAAACTTTGTTTTTGAGAAGTCACTCATTAGACAAGTCAGGTAGACATTTTCAGAGCATGTGGGCTCCTGATTATAAAATCTGAGGAGACCTGATAGTCGGAAAAGAATACCTGTCACTCAAAGATTATGTATGATAGCCTCAAACTGGCATGTCTTTCAGACTCACTAAATTCCCAGGATACTGCATTTTTAACACAGACTTACTGAAAGTTAAACAAGACATACATGAACTGATAATGTATACATTGTAATCCCACCATTAGAATCTGAGAATTCTTCTTCATAGAAAATTCAAACTTCAGAGTAAAAAATGCTTTTTTAAATGCATGTAGAAAACCAGTACACAAATATATAGTATGTGTGCGGTCATTTACACAGAATGATGTAAGACTTGCTAAACCTTTTTGTAATGTGTCTAGAAACTGCTACTTAGGAACACTTTTCACCCTCAAGTTAATTATGTGAAGACAGAGGATTTGCTGTTTCCTATCTTAGTTGTCATGGCTACAGTCACATTGTTTTCACGTCACCTATAATTTATGAGCAGTATTACTTATAATAGATCATCCAGGTTTTATATGCAAAGAGAGTACATGGTGAATCCCTATGGTTTATTTGCCTTGGACATCATTTTGTACCATTAACTGAATAACAGAGATCTAGAAATTTCTAGAAGACATGACATAATAGGATGGGGAATAACAAGTATGGGGCAGGAGATAATTGTGAATTCCATATTTGCAGCTCAAAAAATTACATAATATTTGAAAAGCTATGGAATAGTTATATTTTTACTTTATTAAAATGTAACTGAGTCCTATTTTAATGAAAATCAAAAGCAATTTACTGTTTCAGAAATATCTTATGAGTTTTTAACTCCTTCAGCTCTTCGCTACATTTTTTAGCATTTGGTGGAGGACCTTCTCTTGCTTTTTAATGAGTGATGTATGCCTTCTTGTATAGATGGCCAAATACAGAGATCTTAAAAATGAAAAGACAAAAAATGGAAAAAGGTAACCTATGGTTAATGAGTGCAGCATGAACTTTATAACTTCTAGTAACTATATGAATTTAAAGACTCTCAAAGCAACATGAACACAAAAGTTGAGGTGGAATTTAATGAGGCTTAAGCTCTCCAGAACTAACCTAAATAGGGACATAAATTTTAGTAATAATTTTAAGTCATAAGAAGCATCAGTGTGCAACTCCAGTATGATATCAGTACCTTTGAAACCCAAGCTAGGTAAGAAACTACAACAATGGTGATATTAAAGCTAACACAATATGACAGTTGAAATGAGATGCTACCCCAACCCATAATTTGGGCATATGAATATTTGTTCCCCTGTTGACTTATGTCTGTTGGAGGCTTAGGGGGTGTGGTCTTGCTGGAGGAAGAATGTCACTGAGGACAGACTTTGGGAGCTTAAACACTGAGGCCATCTTTCTTGTTGTTGTTCACTCTCTGACTCCTGATTCTGAATCCAGATAAGAGCCCTCAACTATCCTGCCTCTGTCCTTGGTGCTCGCTGGCTGCTTTCCCTTATCCCTCTGGGACCATAAGCTGTTCCTTCTTTAAGTTGTTCTGCTTGTGCCATTTTATAACAGCAGCGCACATCACAGATGTCTAAAGGTTTAGAATTGTCAAAATGTGTTGCTATTGTCTTTCATAAGTTACTTGGGATAATTCTTTGGGGTTCTATTAAACTATTCTAAATAAAACAGAGACTGAAAATAATATAATCTGCACTTTAATGTAAAAGTAAGAGATTCTTGTGCGAATAAACCCCAGGTTACCTTTATTTGGGTTCCACTTCTAATATCTTTGTGGTTAGTATTAGGAGATTTGTTTAAAAACGTTTTTCTTTTTATAAACCTGCTCATCTCAAAAGGTTTTCTTTTCAATCCGATAGAAAATCATTTAGCGTGTATTTGTCTGTCCTCTTGCATTGAAACAATTTGTTCCTTGTATTTAACTCTCATTCCGTCGTCTGCCCCTTCACAAACCACAACCACTTTAGAGAGTGAAAAACAACTGGTTTCCACAGCCATCTCTGGGACATGGTTGAAGGAAGCCCATAATTCATTCTGACATCTCCTCAAAGGGGAAGGTTTCCAAAGGCATCACTACTTGACCAATAGAAATATTACACTTTCCTGAAGTCAATAGTCACATTGTGAAACACAGGCCGTTCTAAGTATTTTGATGTCTTTTAACCAGAAGGTTTCTCCCACATTCCTGCATTCTTTCCACAAATCACCACGTCTCCTTTATTAAGGCAAAGGCTAAATGATGCAACTCATGTGCCTTTTCATTGTGTTATCTTGAAAGTTCTTTACGTTCTCATCTCTAACATATTTAGTCATATGAAATCTATTGCACAGTACCTGCACTTCACGCATCCTATACTGGACTAGCACCATTCCAACACTGTTTTAGTAATTACATATTAATCCAATAATTTGTATTGTTCTGGGCCTTTCTCTATTCTAGAGGGACATTGAAAAATCTCACATCCTTAAGATATAAAAACAACCAGCAATATGCTCCCCTGTGTTTCTGGTGACTTCAAAGAGATGTCACCGTAAGTCTTGGATATTGGAATATTTGGTTCCCAGTTAGTATCAATTGGAAAAGATTCAGAGGCAAGTCCTTATTGGAAGGATGTATCAATGGGGATTAATTTGAAATGCCAAAAGCCTCCCATATCCCCAGTGACATCTTTTTGCCTTTTGAGTGTGATTAAAGATGTGAGCTCTCACCTATTCCTGCTGGCATGCCTCTGTTCCACCATCATAGACTCAAACTCGCTGGAACTGCAAGCCCAGTTAAGTACCTTGTTTTATAAGTTGCTGAGGTCATGGCATTTCATCACAGCAACAGAAAAGTGACTGATCCAAGGCATTTTCCAAGGTAAACTCCCCCATTACTTTGCCACACTTATGAAGACGATACCATAATTCAATGAAAAGCAACAGGGTTCTAAAGTATTAAGATTTAGGGTCATATTGAGTCTTCACTGCTCTAAACACTGGCCTTTGATAGGACTTCTGCACAATTTTATGGAAATTAAAGATAAAAGAGAGACCTTACTTTACTGAATCATTACTCATATTCAATAGTTTAAACTGTAAAATATGTTATATTTATTTATATATGATATATTATATTCACATAATAACTCATATAATAAATATAGAATTAAAACATGTTAATATATAAGATATAAAAGTATAACATAATATATAAAACATATTAAATATTTACATATAAACATAGTAACTATATATTATTAACTATAGTCATACATTTATATTTATTTACTAATATATTTATATTTATTTATAAGTATATTAAATATTTTATATACCATATATAATAAATATATATAATATACAATAAATATATACTAAATATATTATATAATTATAACATAGCAAATAATTTAATAATACATATTTAAAATTATTTGTTTTAATAATTATACCTCAAAATTAATTCTTTCTAGAGTCAGTTATTAAATGACTGCCTTATGTGTAGCACTGAGAATACTCCAATGCTATAATGAGTGGAAACTGAGTGGGACTCTGTGCATAAAACATTCAGCTAAGGTTAGGGAATCTCAGCATCCCCCACAATTCACTAGTTTCTAAAGCATGTGGTAAATCAGAGTGCTGACCCCTCTCTAAAGTCTGTGGTTCCATACCTCTCTGGTAGGTCCCCAAACTAAAAGGGACTGCCAATGCTTCTGGTCCAAGGAACTCTCTTCAAAATTTGCTGGAGGAGCCTTGTACCTTTGCCTTTGTCATTGTTTCTGTAGCCTTAGCACCTACATCTATTGTTGGTATCATATTTACTCCATCATTCAGTATGAAGACCTGGGAAGCATCATATATTATCATTAAAATTCTATCACTTTTGATTCTGCCTCTCTTGAATATCTTCTTAGAATTTGTATGAGGGTTTTTTGCTAAGCTCTTTCTCCTTCAATTGTTGAATTTTTTTCTACGTACTATCCCCATACTAATATGCTTAATATATAGAATTTTATGTACTCCTATTCTACTATGGTTCTCTTTTGCCTGTTAAGGGTGGTGGGAATAAACTCCAAACACATGACCCCAGAAATTTCATTCTCTGATTTGTCCTCAGCAAAACTCAGAAGACCTAAATAAAACCCCACAGTTTAAAGACATTTGCGCTTGATTGGAGAAAGATTATTACAGGATGTAAAAATGTCATGTGCTCATTGGAGTGAAATAGCATGATATATTTATTTGGGTTATATCAAGAAGTTTATGTTGGTTAGAACAAGTTTCTCAGATCACTGATTCATATTTTCACCAGCTCTCATGTCTTTGCCTCTGCTGGACACTGGTGGAGAGAACATTTTCACACACCCCATTTGCTCGAGGTGAGGAAAGTACTGGCTTAGATTAAGGTCAGAAAAAGCAGTAAATGTAAGAAATCTATAGCAAAGCCATATTTATGGAGTGACAGAAAATTAGCTAGCTAGCCAATCTTAGGTGTAAAAGCATCTAAGATTGAGAAGATGGATATTAGTATAATCATCTATATTAACTGAAGGAAGAAAATGTCAAACACACAAAGACCGTTACCAGGAAGACAGATTGGGATTGAACTGTTGGAGAAGTCCAGGTAAGAAAATAAATGCAGTAGCAATCCAAAGCCAAGAAATTCATGCACAATTTCAAATGGATCCTAAAAATAGCTCCATGTATAAGTAGAGTGAAAAGTGAGGAAAGGGGAGAACAAAGAAGTGATGGTATTCAGTTTTCTATTTAGGGTAACTGCAGAGATGGAATGGCCATTAACTAAGACATAAATCATAGGAGGGAAAGCAGCTGGGGGCTAAGGAGAGAAGATAATTAACTGGGCTTTGATCATGCTGAGCTTGAATTGAATCTTATACAACAAAGATGTACTGAAGGTCTATTACATGCCAGACAGCCTGCAAAGCGGTGAAGAGCCAACTGGGAGGCAAGAGTGATTCCAGGGTTCTTGAAGCCTACCGCCACCACCCATCACAAAGGATTCAAAACTTCCTGGTAGTCACAAGTAAGGGCCTGCTCCCTGAGGGTTCATGTCCCAGGCCTCTTTAATAGTCTGGAATGGAAGATGGTCCTGAAGGTTTCCCAGAGGAAGTATCCCTGCAATGAAACCCAAGGGATATGCTGGAGTTTGGGGTTGAGGGGAAATGGTAAAAGAAAACATGCTAAAAAGAAGAAATAATCCATGAAAGGCCATAAATTGTAAGTGCATGAAGCCTTTAGGGATTGAAAAGATTTCACTGAGCTGGATTAAAGCAAAAACATAATAACTCCAGGAAGACAGACTAGACACATGCCCACAAGCCCATGTCTTTAATAGATTCCTTTTTTTTTTCTTCCTAAGAATGATATCAATGGACATATTTGAATACATCTCAAGTGATGCTGTTTTTGAGGAAGCCCTTTTGCCTTTAACATAATTTTCCATGTCTGGGTCAGCACCTGACTATCGTCTTGGTCCAGCTGGAAAGATATAAAAAGAAGACTGATTAACAAGTGTTAGCCCTTTCATGGAAAGCCTTGGGAATGGCATGTTATTGCTTCTTCTGTCACCTCATTAACCAGAACCTAGACCTATTTTCAAGGGAAGCTGATGTCCAGTGCTCAGGAATCTTTAGAACAATATAATAGCTTGCGTCAGAAGTCTGTCAAGGCCAGGGACAATTGTAGAGACCCACAGCCAAACTTTGCATAGAGAAAAAGAGCCCTTGGAACAAACAGTTCTAAACGACATGTCTACATCAAATTGTTCCCCTCGGAGCTTAGGGAAACCTTCAGAAGAGGAGGTGAAAAGGGTGTAACAGACAGAGGGAATGGGAGACACCAGGAGAAGAAGACCCCTGAATCAAAAGAGCAAGACTCATGTGAACTGATGGAACATGAAGCAATGAGCACAGGGTTGGCACGGGTCTGCACAGGGTCCTCTGTGTAAATATTACAGCTTACTATTTTTATGGGAATCCCGAGTGTGTGAATGAAGTAAATATATTGTGGTGCCACACACAAGCAGTAACATGGGTGCAAATGGGTCCTTGAGAAGAATGGAGACAGGGCTATCTGAGTTCACTTCTTAAAGGGACACTCAGGCAGTTTTAAACGTGGATCAAAAGGATTTAAACATGCCTCTTAGGAAGCAATAAGGTAGAGGGAATAATTTCTTCTCTTCTCTGCTGTTCAGGAAAACCACAAAAACAGACGGGCCAGAACCAAGAACTGAACATTGAAGGGAAGAAAACTGAACACTAAAGGGACCATCCAGTATTGTTATTATTACTATTCACTTTACATGTTGGCCATGGCCCCATTTCTCCTTATCTCCTCGTCCCACACTTCTTCCCTCTCCCAATATCCCCTCCCTTATTCCTCAGAAAATGGGAGCCCTCTTCCTATTCACGCCAACTCATCAAGTCACATCAGGACACTTACCATGTGGCATGGCAAGGCAGTCCCACTAGGGGGAAGTAACAAAAAAGGTGGCAAGAGAAACCATGTCAGAGAGCCCACCCATTCCCCTTGCTAGAGGACCCACATGAAGCCTGAGCTGCCCATTGGCTACATCTTTGTGTGGAATGTAGGTCCAGTCCGTGCAAGGTCATTGGTTGATGCTTCAGTCTCAGTGGCCCCTCTGGGCTCTGGTTAGTTGGTCTTTTTATGAAACTCTTGTCAATGCTAAGTCCTTTTCTCCTCCCCACCCATCCCCACCACTGCAAGGCTCCCTACACATTGCTCAGTGTTTGGCTGTGAGTCTCACCACAGGCTGAGACTGGATGGAGCCTCTCAGAGGACAACACTGCGACAAGCATAGCAGAGCATCACTAATTGTGTCAGAGATTGGTTCGCTTCCATGAGGTTGGTCTTGGGTTGGACCAGGCATTGGTTGGACATTCCACCAGTCTCTGCTCTATCTGCTCTATCTTTATCCCTGCACATCTTGTAGGCAAGGTGAATTTTGAGTCAAAATTTTTATGGGTGTGTTGGTATTCCCTTCCCTCTACTAGGAGACTTGTCTAGTTGGAGGGTGTCCTCTCAGTCTCTATGGCTGCTGCTACTAGGAGTCTCTCCCATATCCTACCCCTGCCCCCTCCCCCCACTGCAGGGGTGGGTAATCTATGTTGACTTAAGTCTCCAGCTTGTCGCAGAGATGCCCCACCCACAGTTTCTCTTTTCTCTACAGGCCTTTTGTCCTCCCTCCCCCTTTCTCCTCAGGTCTGATCGTCACCCCTCATATCTCTCTGTGCTTCCACTCCTGCCTGATTCCCTCTCTTCAACCACTACCTCTGTCTATTCTATTTCCCCTTCTGAGTGAGATTTTATCATCCTCCCTTGGATCCTCCTCTTCTTTGAATCTGTTATTATAATATGTTTATCCTGTACTATATGGCTAAAATCCACTTATAACTGAGTGCATACCATGTGTGTCTTTCAGAGTCTGGGTTATCTAACTCAGGATGATCATTTCTAGGTCCATCCATTTTTCTGCAAACTTCATGATTTCTTTGTTTTTAATTGCTGAGTGGTATTCTGTTGTGTAAATGGGACACAGTTTTTTTGCTTCTTGTCTTTTTTTAATCCATTCTTTGATTGAGGGACATCTAAGTTGTTTCCAGATTCTGGCAATTACAAATAAAGCTGCTACAAACATATGGAACAAGTGTCCTTGTTGTATGGTGGAGCATCTTTCAGGCATATACCTCAGAGTGGTATGACTGGGTCTTGATGTAGAGCTCTTCCCAATTTTCTGAGAAAGTGCCAGATTGATTTCTAAAGTGGTTGTACAAGTTTGTACTCCAACCAGCAATGGAGGAGTCTTCTCCTTTCTCTATATCCTCACCAGCATGCCATTCTGATGAGTGTAAGATAAATCTCAGAGATGTTTTCACTTGAATTTCCTTGATGACTAAGGACATTGAGCACTCCTTTAAGTGCTTCCAATTTTGAGGCAATAAAATAATGACCGAGAAAATGTGATGCCAAGAGAAAACAACTTAAAGTTGCCAAGGGAAGCAAGGGTTTCAAGACAGAAGGGGCAGGGAAATCTTACTGTGACTGAAATACATGTAGAGATTTATATGTTCCATGTAAGCTCGTTGTTGGCTGGCCTTGTAACAACACAGTGAAGTCATGGCCTTTCACAGATTCTCGTTTTGACAGTGAGGAACCCACAGCATTGGGACACCAGTTGTATAAGCTCCTGTGGTGAGCTGGAGATCAAATGCAGGAAGCCTGGCTCCATAGTCTGTACTCTTATTAAATGGAGCACAAGGGTAAATAAAAGTGTTGGCAGTCAATGTTAAGAAGAGTCCGCATGCAGCCAAGATGAGAACATTTTAGACAACAGACCAGTGAAGCACAGTAGAGGATGTAGCGCTGAACTCTAGTGAGTTTGGAAAACTCAACATACCAGTCTTTTTCTTGAGAATTTAAAATGCACACTAACTTAAGACTGTGTGAGAAATTCAGAAGAAAACAATGTTTTCGATGGTGCACATCCATTCTTCACAATGTTTGCTAAAATAAATAGTATGCTGAAAAAATATTTCAGGAGAGTAATAGGGTAAATCAAAGGTGAAAACAGAAGAATAGATCTCAATATTTTTACACATTAAAGGGAATAAAATAAGAAAATCAGTAGATCCTAAGGACTGCAGTAGCCCACACCCTCCCCAAGTCTTGTAAATGAGAAAAGGCCTCCCAGGAACGCCATTAGGACACTTGGCCACACAGGCAAGTCCATCACCACCATCGTGGTCACCACATGCATTGTTTCATTTGCTACACAAAAGTCCTATTCCATACTGAGGGCAGAGTTCTGATTTTTGCCCCTAGATGTTATTGTACCATTAACACTTATCAAATGCACCTGGGAGTCTACCTAATACATCACGGACACATCACTGTGTATGCACCCTAAGAAAATGCTGTATAGTAATTATTCTACATTGCAGGTGAAAATAATTAGGTCGGAGTTAAATAAATCACAGTCACACCTGCTGAATGAGTTTTGATTTTAATCAAGGGTCCATATCATCACTCTGTACAAAGCAGAATCAAAAAGCTACTTTCTGAGTAGATTACTGAGTAAAGAAACATAAAAGAAAATCCTGATAACCGGTGGCCAGTTTTCTGAATTCATTTCCATTACTATTAAATGAGACACTGTCTCTTCTACCTGACTATCCATCACTGGAAGTATAAGGTAAGGCAGACAGCAACTTGCTCCTAGTTATATGAAGGTTAGTCAGGAAAAATGCTGAAATGTTACTGGCTACAGAATTTCCTCTAAGCAAAGAGCTATTTTTCATTTTTTTCTTGAATACTGGCATTAAGGCTTCCCCTTAGCTACAGATATTAAGGGAACAACACACTATGGTATGTTGACTGGGTAAACATCATATTTCCTCTTTATCATCTTTTCCCCCCAAGTAGTACTATATTGAGTTATAGGGTTATTCACTGCCTCTCCTACAGAAAGACACTTTGAAAAATTGAGTATTTGTAGTAATATTGACAATGAAGGCAGGTGTTGTCACCTCCCGTTAGCATTAATTTAATTGGTGATTCACTACAATAGAGGACTGAACCACTCTGTGGTGGGCCCTCCTCAGAGAAACAGAGAGCAGGCAGAAAGAAATAGCATTGTGCAACACACAACTGAGACAAGCTTTGTGGGCATATTAAATGTGAGCTGAATAAACATGTGTTTTCCTTTCATCACTAATGGAAAGTACCTAATTTGCTCTATGCTAGGAAGACCATTGTGGGGTACGGTTAATTGGTCTTGAAAGACGATTAATATCTGTCAGGAACATGGAGAAAACACACAGGTTTTGCAAACAGTCTACCCCTCTGCCCTGTGTTCTCTGTTGTTCTGTTTATTGTGCCCAGGTCATGTGCTCTCTTGCCATGATAATCTCTTGCTAAATGGTAATTGCTCTATTGACGGCATTACTGTACATTTTTGACAGATCATTATTCATACTTAACCACTTGACCTGGAATAAATGTTAAAGCAATTACCACCGAGAGCTTTTCTATGAGAAAATTGAGGCAAAGTTTAGAGATAATCAAAATGCAAAGCTGATCATGATAGCAATTGGAAAAATGGCAAATCCTATTAAACAGATTTTTATTAGCCAAGTTGATGCCAGTAGATATTATCTGGTAATTTAGTCTTATTAAAAAGAAAATAAAGCAGCTAATTGTTTACTATTCTGGAACTTATTCCAGCTTGCAATTTGCAACTGAAATTAGGCTTTATGTGGCTCATCTATTTTGTCACATTGAAATATGAAATCATTTGGTACAGAGCACATCTGCTTGGTGTCTCTTACATTCCTAGAAAAAAAATCCCTAATTCAATATGTTCTGTACCTGTTGAGGCATTATGGATGAACCAGTCTATAGAAACCAATGTAAAAGCTAATATTCATTGTATTTTATTATGTAAAATATTCAAGTTTTCATTTCTAAGGATTCAATTTTATTCCAGATTTATCTTACTTTATATTCAAACATTGACAAAACTGAATTTTTTTCTTAATAAAAATCAGAGTGCAGTGAACTTTTGCAAATGCTTCCAATATATGTGCCAGTCACTGGGAATAAGAAATTATATTACAATTTGAACCTCAACTTCAGTCTATAAATTGAAGTAACAATGATAAAAATTTCAACGTATTTGAAGATAAATTATTTTCAATTTTTGAAAACAAAATATTAAATAAGTTGTTTAATGGCTAGAATATTTAATGTCATAAAAATGGCTTTTTACCATCCAAGAACAAAATATTTTTTCAGTCTTACTTAAACTCTTTGGCACTGTTGCATGTCTAAATGGTAAGTATTGGTTCTCAGTCTAAATAAAAACCTGTTTGTCCCCTTTCATTTTTCAAGTGGATAACAGAAAAGCCACAAGAAACGAATGGGGGTGGGTGATTTTGAATAAACTGCCTCTTCACGTAAAAAAAAATCACAGAAAGTTATGAAATTATTTAAGATAACAACAGGACAAAAATCCCACATAATTTCTCCATGAAACCCCTCTTGGCTTCTCGTTCTTAAAGGCTACGTTAAAAGTCTGGCATAATTCCAAGTCTTTGGTCTAGTACCTTGAGCAAAGCTGTAATCAAAAGTGTGCACAAAGAGACAGAAAGTCTTAAACAGATAGTGTAAAGTTTTACTGCCCCCCACTGAATCATGATCCCTGTTTGAAAACTATCATTAAAATCCAGAAAACCGATTACTGATATGCAGCTATGGTTACCTTGGGAGGTGCAGCTATTGGGTTGGCTCCACTTGCTTGCCGTAGTTTCTATATTAATGGCGGTCCCCCCCCCCCCCAGTTAATGAAGGCAGAGACTTTCTTTTAATAAGTCCATAAAACATTAAGTCAGGTTTTCCTTCTTTCTTTTGCCATCTTCCACTCCCCAAAGAGTCGTCCTGCACATCTGAGAAGTACACATTTGGCTATCAGATGAGGGTTAGCACTTTGTAAAGGGCTTGTGTTGCTTCTCAGTCCTCAGACTTGGCCTTCCCAGAACTGATAATGTGTAAGATAACAGGCTCTAGTTGTTTCAAAAACACCCATACAGTAACATCACTGCTTCTTAAATGGTGTGTGTGTGTGTGTGTGTGTGTGTGTGTGTGTGTGTGTGTGTGTCTAAATGTTTCCAGACTTTTGAAAACTAGAAGTCAGCAATCCCAGCACTTGGGAAGGCAGAGGCAGGTGGATCTCTGTGAGTTTGAGGCCAGACTAGTCTGGAAATCAAGTCTAGGACAACCAAGGCTACACAGAGAAAAAAAAACCTGTCTCCAAAAACCAACCAAACAAACAAAAACAAAAACCCATGCGTCTGAAAATGACTATCGTAGAATTGGAATTCTCTTTGCTTTGCACATTAGTATATATTTATTTGGGGGTGGGTCATAATATTTTCAAAGTCAAATGGAGATTTTTTTTTTATAACCTAGTCTGGCCTTTACATGAAATATTTCACTTCAGATCTAAAGCAAAGTTAAGTAAAGTCAAGGTATTTTCCCCACATTTTTATTCTCTTCTAAGTTTGAAAAGAAAAAAAGTTAAAATGACTGAGTCGCTTTCATTTGACATTCTTAATCTGAGGCCCCTCCTACTAGACCACCTTACTTTAATGTGTGCCATTCATTTCTATTAACCATGATTATCCCTTTCTCTTATTTACTAAATGTTTTACAATCTCATCGTTTCACTACTTCTGTTTACAGCTTTTGAACCAGCACCCTTGTCCCTCTTCCCCTGCACGTGGGCATCATTGGACTCCAAAGGTGGGACTTCGCTCTTGACCTTGGTCTGGGAACAGAGCCGAGACTATTCTCTTATTAGGACACTGTGTCATGATTCTAGTCCATGGTTTCCCCTGAACAACTTTAGTACCATGAAGACACAGAACAATTGAACCCTGTGTGTCTTGTGTCAGCTGCTTCATGAGTAAGGCTAAAGGAAGGCACAGAACGGTAAACAATCAAGTGCTTTGTAATCAAGTCCTTAAAGGGTAGAATGAATTGATTCTCTGAGACAACTTACTCTAAGAAGCCTTTTCCCTTCAGAATACTTTGACATCTTCTCCTCGTTTCTATTAACATGGATAAGGTTAAAAAAAAAAAGGTTTAAAAGTTCTAAGACCTGCCAAAGAATACTGAAAGGAAATGCCATTGGCTAATTAAAGATAAATATAAAATTATAGAATGCTCACAGATTAATCACACACTCAGGTGGGTAAGAGAAATGGGCCAGCAGGGCTGGTGAGCATTTACCCACCCTCTCTTAGACTTGCTCTTGTCCCAACTTGAACTTAAAGATAAAATACTAATGGTTCTCAAAGACCTGGACCATGCCGATGCCCACACATCGTGACAGCAGGCCACATGAAACCTTTATTTGCCAGTTCCCAAAATGTCTGTAACACCCCAGGCAACCTCCTGAGGGTCAGTCTCTGGGGAGCACAAGGCAGTAATGGATATTTGCTAAAGATGTTTGTCAACTCCTTTAGTTTGTATGTTTTTCCTTTTGTAAAATCAGTTGGTGACTGAGTTTGTAGGCATTACCAGTGCCATGAATCTGCCAGAGACTGACTCTTTCCTTTTTCAAATTGACTCTACCGACTAGGTACTATTCAAATGCCATTTCACTTAACAGTGAAACTGAGGCTTGGCAAATGAGGAATCACCTCAAAAAGTCCTCATGTTAATAATACTCCTGGAGTTAGCCAAATAAAATGCCTGTATTCGAGTGGTTACAACCAACAGGTTGTATGCTTAAGCTCAACAACATAACTCATTAACACTTTACATAAATGTTTTTGTTGCTTCTTTTTCCATAGCATTTTTATTGTTGGGAATTTCACATCATGAACCCTGAGCACACTCACTTCCCAGTCCTTCCAGGTCCTTCCTGCCCCCCAACCTTGTGACCCCTCCTTTTCCCAAAAAAAGAAGAAAAGGGGAAAAGTCCAATTTGTGTTGCCCATATACTCACTGGAATATGGTCAAATTCTTGGTGGGCAACCCCTTAAAGAAAACTGAGTCCTCCCCACCCTCACCTTTGCCAGAAGCCATCAGTTGTAGCCAGCTACACTTCAGCAATTTCTTGTGGCTCATGCCTTTAATCTCAGTACTACGAAGGCAGAGGCAGGCAGATCTCTGTGAGTTTGAGGCCAGCCTGGTCTACAAAGCAAGTCGAGGACAGCCAAGACTACACAGAGAAACCTTATCTTGAAAAAAAAAAAAGAGTTCTCTTTGATGGCTTTCTGCCTAGTCTGGTGGGTTTAGGTGGGTTCATCCCTCTGAGTCTCCACTCCCCAATACCATGGCAAAAGTAGCTTCCATGAACTTTACAGTCAGCAGGAACCCAGATCATGGGCTTCCAAATGGTCTCTGGCTACAGCACTGACCAGAAACATCCACATGATCTCCAGCATCAGCATATGCCACAGGTCTTTTATATAAATTTTTATTTCTGCATGAGGATTTCATATGAGTACTGGATTTACATAAATCTTCTAATCCTCTTTATTCTTCTAGCTCCACTTGTACCCTCTTCTTATATGTACACACACATATATTCATATATACGTATATATATATATATACATATATATATAATTTCAGAGCTAAACACTTCATATTAGACCAATTAGGGTGCTTATCAGTGAAGAAGACTGATTTCCCCTCTAATCAGTTATTCATTTCCTACAGTTCGTCAATAGGAATGTAGCTTTGAAAGAATTTTGCCCTATTCACCTTGCCGTGTCAACCAGTGTTGTTATTCTGCAGGTTTTGCTTAGGCAATGATATTGTTGAAGTTTCATAGATTCATAGACATAGCTTCCCTGTTATCTACATCTATAATAACTTCTTATTATAATCCACTAGCACAGAACCACCTAGACCACCAAATCTTGCAGCAGACACCTTGGTTCTCTGGCTTCTAGGATCTCTCTACCCCCTTGTCTATGATGTTCCATGGATGTTAGTTTTAGGGGTTGTATAGTAGAAATACCACCTGTGGCTGGCCTCCTCACATATACCTGTTCTTTGCATTTGGACCAGGTTTGGCTTTCTGTAAATGATTTCTGTTTGCTGCAAAAATAAGGTTGAGAGATAGGGAGACAGAGAGAGAGAGAGAGAGAGGGGGGGGGAGAGAGAGAGAGAGAGAGAGAGAGGTGTCTTTGTGGACACAGGGATAGCCTATAGAGTGCAGTCCAAGTTTATACTGGCTTAAGAAAGTAGCATTAGTAGGTTCTCCTCTAGGCTCCATGTCATGGGTATTTGGCTGTGTTTCCAGGACCAGGCATGTATTCCCTCCTGTTGAATGGGCATTAAGTCCAATGAGATGGCTGTTGACTAACCTCAAGATAGAAGTGCCACTGTAACCACTTTGGGGATATCTTGCCATGCTGGTCATTGTTGCGGTCTTTAGGCATCCAAGCTGAGTACCACTGTAGGTGTTCTCCCTTGGCAAATTGCATAGCATCTTCTTCTACTATGAGAGCTACTCCTCAGAGAGGAGGCCTCCAGGTCAGATCAATTACTCCGAGAACTCTGTCTGAAGTGTGTGGTGCCTCCAGCAAATAGGGACTTACCCTTCAAATCCCAGAGGGCAATCAAGGATGATGGCAATAGCTTTATTGGGGGTCTCTTGCACACCTGTGATCAACAAGGAAGTTTCTCATTCTGGTCTTAAGGATTTTGTTAGTCTATGGCTATTGAGGAAGCCTTATCATGCCAGGTGCAATAACTTCATTAAATTATATATATTGAATATATAATATATCATTTATAATATATTATATAATATATACTTTAAATATATAGCTTCAATATATAATTTATAATAACTTTATATAATAACACTTTTATAGAATGTATTTTACATATCATATATTATATTCATGGATTATATATATATATAATTGTTATAGTTACTGAATGACTGACGTGGGGAAGCTAATCATATTAGGCTAGGGACATACTCTACACCAGTATGACCTTATATAAAACCCTATCTGAAATGAACCTTCTTGAAAATATGGTATATAAGTATACATATATAATGATTAGTATCATTATAAATATGAAATATACTTTATGCATATAAATATAGTATAAAATAATTATATGCTTCACACTATGTATTGCCTTCTTCACCCCTCCCCCACCTGAGTGCCCCTGTTTTTTCCATTTCCCCTTCACAGCACCTATGTCCTGTTATTCCTCTCTCTAGAGATCCTTCATGTAAACATTGCAATGGATACTTTTAAAATTTTACAGGTGCTAGGTGTTTAAACTATCACCAAAGCAGAACCTAAACGGCTTAAAATATAAATAGAGCAAAAAATATGACCTGTAATTAATCTTAGTCTTTTTCCCTTAGTCCCGTCCTCCAAGAGAAGCATTTCTGGTTAACTCTCCCAGATGCTCTGGGATATAATTAGCGCTATACAGCACCTTTGAAAACATCTTGATGCGGTGGTCTGAGTCGTGGGTCACAGGCATCACAAATGGACTATTGAAGGTTCTTCTCACTTGACACACTGCATAGCATCTTCCTGTTCTGCCAAACTGGAGATATATATATATATATATATATATATATATATATATATATATATATATATATATATATGAGAATTAATAAAAACATTGGTCTTTGCATGTGCATGTGCATGTGCACAGACAAAACACACACACACACACACACACGCACATGCATAATGCTCTGTATGCAATGCACATGTAGTTTTGTACTGAATAGAATCATTGTGTGCAAATGTGTGTATTAATATATGCACACATCATTTGTATCCACTTAAGTGGCGTAGAAACCACTGATGATTTGACACTCAGAGACAAATTTTCCTTATCTATCTTCTAGTAGTAGCCATGAAATTATATGTGAAATAACAATGCTCCTCAGGAAAGAAACTCAAGAGGTAAAATTTATTAGATTTACTAAACAACTAAACTCCTAAAAAAATAAATGACACTGTCTGCTTTGATTTAAATGTGTTACTCAAAAAGTCTTCATAGGTACTCAGTCCCCAATACAACAGTGCTAAGAGTGGGGACATGGGGACTATACCTCATGAGAGATTACTTCTATCATTTTGTCAGTGGTTTTGCTATTGTAGAAGTGGGATCCTTGAAAAGGGTTAACTACACACACACACACACACACACACACACACACACACACACACACAACCACTCAATACAAGCACATACTCACTTACTCACAGAGCCTTGCCCTTGGCATTTAGTCATGGCATAACATATCAAATGCCTTTGCTATGACTCCTGGAACTTAAAGTCCCAGCCTCTGCGAGCAGGACTTGATATATTTCTCTTCATTATAAATCATACAGCCTTGGGTATTTTGTTATAGTACTAGGAAAAAAAATCAATCAACCAACCAATTATCTAGCTAAGACATTGTCCTGTATATGATGTTCTCTTAAAATCCTGAAGCCGTGAAATTAAATGTGAAATAACAATGCTCATCAGGAAACAAACTCAAGAGGAAAAATTCCTTAAATTTACTAAACAACAAAAATGATCTTCAAAATGGTGAAAACCGTTTTGAAAAGGACTGAGGTAGGAGATGAGCATTGGTCCCTGGCCATGCCAATAAACTCTTCTGCCGTAGAAATCTCAACTATGCTGGTGTGTGTGTGTGTGTGTGTGTGTGTGTGTGTCTGTGTGTGTGTGTGTGTGTGTGTCTGTGTGTGTGTGTGTGTGTGTGTCTGTGTGTGTGTGTGTGTGTGTGTGTGTGTGTGTCTGTGTGTGTTTTAGTAGCAGTAGTAGTGATAGCAGTAAATGGCATAAAATCAACAATTTTATTGGTATGATAATTTTGTTTGTAACCCAAGATATTCTGAATGCTTTAAAAATGTGCCTAGCATTTATAAAATGAAAGGCTATTGTTAAGAGGAAGACCATACATGTGTACAGAGTCACATAGTCACAGCATGTGAAAGTAAAGTCATTCATCTGTGTTTACTTTTCAGTCTAGGGTCTCATCCCCAGGCTGGCTTTACACTTGCTTGGTAGCAGAAGGTGACTTTGAACTTTTGGTGTTCCTGCTTTGCCCTCTCCTGTGATGGAATTCTTCCCCCATGCTTGGGTTAGTCAGGGCTGGGAATCCTGCCTTCTGAGCAAGAACTGTAGTGAGTGAGGCCCATCCCCAGACCTCTGCATTTGCTTGTTTCTGGACTTCTCTCTATTCTGTCTAGGCACAGTGTCATTAGTTTACACTAATTCTACTAAACCGGAAACCAGGTCCGTCTCCTCCCTTCTCCATTTATACTCTTAGGCTAGTTTGCTAAGACTGCTAGAGAAGAATGCCATTAAGTGACTCAAACAACAGAAGCACATTGCCTTCCTCCTTTGATGGGTTGTGATTAGGGCTAGGCTCCCCCTTATGCCATGGAGGCCGTGGCTTGTTCATGGATCTCTTTCAGCTCTTCCATTCTGTGAACTACAGAAGCACAAGTCCAATCAGCATCTGACACCTTGCCTGAGGGTGAATTTATGTCCATATTTTCCCTAAAAGTATATTAGTCATATCTGCTAGGGACTCATGCTGCACCAGTATGACTTGATGTTAAATTTATATCTAAAGCTACTCTATTTAAAAATAAGGTTGCATTATAAAACAGTAGGGTTTTAAAACTTAATGTATGGGTTTTATGAGGATGTAGCCCAGCACATGACCATTTCTCCCCCTTTATCTCTGCCTTAGCTCTTGCTGTTTCTTCTTCATGGGGTGTTTTGTGCCCTCTACCTTTAACTGTCACTCAGGGGACTTCAACTCTCAGAATATCAGGAAGTTAACTTACTTTAATAGCCTGATACATTTTTCATTTTGTCCCTTTTCCTTAATAGCAAGATCCTTGAAAATAGAATCAGAGATAGATAGAAAATACTCTCAGTTGTCTAGCGGAGTGCTTGACCCAAAATAACCCTGGATACCGGATGAGTCATGTGTATAGTAGAGGTGCCATCATAATTCACATCATTGTCAGGAATGAAGCATGTTCCGGAAAGCAGTTCTGCCTGACACAATCTAGCCAATGTTTAAACAGCAAACATTAAATTCCGTGCCTTGCCAAGACTATCTGATAATAATAATAATAGCTAAGATTTATTAAAGACCCACCATCAGCTGGACTCTGTTCTGTGTTCTTCATAGACCAATATTTCTTTCCTACCACAACCTTGGGAGACATTATAATTTTCCGCCACTTTTATCTGATGAAGGGACTCCAAGGCTTAACTATGTAGCTTGTTCATCATCCTATACAACTTGGTGATTTCTTGGAGGTTGTCCCTTAGAGTGTTTAGCTCCAGGCACCATGTGCTCCTAATTACTACTGTAAATCATATGTTGTTCATGTGTTTGCTTACTGAAACAGTGACCTACTATATATCTCAGGCTGACCTCAAACCTGTCATCCTCCTGTCTCAGCCTCTCCAGTGTTGGGATTACAAGTGTGTGCCACCACAGTTTGCTCCCTTTCTCATTTTAAGGAGCTACAGGACATGTTTCTGAATCACGCACTAAATGTTGTGACAAATAGAGCCTAGACCAGAATTACAGGTGGTTTCTGGGGTGAGGGGTAGTTACTAAAGTTAATACAGGTCCTCATGCTGTAGTGACCGCCCCAACCATAAAATTATTTTTTATTGCTACTTCATAACTATAATTTGCCACTTTCGTGAATGGTAATGTGGACATCTGATACACAGGACGGTCTTAGGCGACTCTTGTGAAAGGGTCCCTTGACACCCCACACGGGCTTCATGACCCATAGGTTGAGAACCACTGGTCTAAGAGGATCTGTTGCCTCTGCTCCCTTTGGGACTCAGTGGACTCAAACTTTGGAGTAGATAAATAAGTACCACTTGGTTAAAATGTGCTGCAACAGTTGTGAAAGTCCTCACTCTGCTCCTACCTGCAAGAATACTGCAACCCAGCAGCAACAGGTTGGGGCTATGCGTAGAGAAAGGATGTAAAATTGACTTTGGCCAGGAAGCTGTTAATAAGATCCATTTTATGAATACTCCATTAAAGGCAGTTTACAATTTTAGACTAACCAAAAGTATACGTTGGCCAAGAAAAAAAATGTAGAAGACAAACATCTTATTAATATCACTTCTAGAAATTGATCTCAACACTCAAGGTACATGGATTGCAAGTATTGATTAACACTCTGTAATGAACACCATTTTGTAAGTTTTAATTAACCACTAGGTAATATTTAATGGGAACGATATAATGTAATATATGTGAGTTTGACAAATGGTGTGGTAAAAGGATCCTGTCCCTTAATCTCATGTGGTAAAAAGTAATTGCCAAGAATGAGCACTTTGTTATCATGTTTTCTTCTTTGGCAATTCTAGATTATTAATGTCCCAAAGCACAAAGTGACGGTGCTGTGTGAAGTCCCTTGGCCTCAAGATGAGCTAAAGCATAATATAAGAACAATGCATTTGTCACTATTTAAAATTTATTGTAACCAAGTGAAAGGTACAAAAGTGAGAAACCTCACAGAACTGGAGAAGAATATTAGTAAAAATAAATAATATTAGCTTTTCATAAATGGGGGGCAATTTATATTTAGTAGGACATCAGTAAATACTGTAGTCACTGCATCAGTGTATAGCTTTCAAACAGGAATAGAGAGGAAAAAAGGTACCATCTTCATCTACAGAGATATCAGAAGTGCAGTGTGTGTTATAGGAAGAGCCCAGAATTTAAATGAACCATTTGTGCCTCTGCCGCCCTAGGGCAAGTACAAGCCACATTAATAATTCACTGTTTATTTGAAATATTTTATTATAACACACATTTATTACTAAAAAAAATCTAGATGGTGGGGGGGGGGAATGGGCCAGTTTTGTACAGCTTCAGCATTCTAGACAAGTTATTTTTGAAATAGAATTTTTGGCAAATTGTATCACGGCTTTCCATAGTTCACCTGTGACACTGTAAATATTACATATTTGTTTGAGGTGCGGCGTTATACACTGCTACTTCTGCTGTACATAATTTATAGACAGTGATCTAGCAACAAAGGACAGCAACGTTCTCCGTGAACATAAGTGATTAGAACTAGAAGGTGGCTGAGAACTCCGAGAGCTTAATATAAAACAAATCAAACAGCTTCACACGTGACTTCATGTTTTCTGAGTTATAGCCAACTTACCTTCTATTATAGGAATGAGGCAGATCTTGCTGAAAAAAATTTTTGAATAAAAATTGATTCAAATGTTAAATTCACTATATATATAATGCCACCTTGCTCACCTTTCGGAGGTTGCCCTACACTAGCTATATCTGCTGGCAGGCACAGAGCACTGAGGAAAAGTTAACCCTCATCAGACTCTTCCTCTAGTCCTGCACAGAGTATTATCTTGGGAGTAAACAGACTTAAATAACTCCTGTCTTACCTGTTTATTACTTGTATGGATTGGGGCAAGGTTTTTTCACCTCTCCGAGGTTCCATTTCCACATCTGAGCAATAATGTCAGCCTCCCAGAACGAGGGCAGGGGATCCAATAAGGAAAACCCTGCAAAGCCAGGGAATCCTTGGTGCTCAGAAAACACAACTTTCTTTGCAGAGATAGCCCCTGCTGCCCTGACAGAGTACACGAATCATTACTCAAGAGTGTAGCTCCTGGTTATTTAGCCATTGTCCTAACAGATGGCTACTCTTAAGAAGGAAATGAATCCCTTTTCATCTGTACATTTCCTACAGTGAGCAAAGGTTTTGGTATCGAGCAGTTCTGGTCTGTGTGTTAACATGATGTTCCCTGGTGTGCTTGTGTGTGTGTGTGTGTGTCAGGTACAGATCGTCACCAGCCTGCCTCAGGGGGAGCATTCTATGACTTTCCCTGGCATATAAGATAGATTTGTACCCTAAGACAAAAACAAAACAAAATAACAACAACAAGGTGGTCATTTTTTAATAATTATTATTAATTTTACATTGCCCTTTATTTTTTGAGATCATAAGTACAATTACATCATTCCTCCTTTCTCTTTTCACCTTGCATATACTTGTTTCTTGTTCTCTTTAAAATTCATGGCCTCAGCTGGGTGTGGTGCCACATACTTTTGAACCCAGCACTCAGGGGGGCAAAGGCAGATGGATCACGATAACTTTGAGGCCAGCTTGATCTATAAAGCAAGTCCAGGACAGCTGTGGCTACACAGAGAAACCCTGTCTTGAAGAGAAAAAAAAAAAGCATACACTATTTTCATTAATCGATGTCACATATAAATATGTTTATGTATATATTGCACACTAATTTGCTAGGTATGTACACATTCCTAGTCTATACAATGCTACTTGTGTGTCCACTTTTAAGACTGAATATTTGGTAAGCAATTGATATGCTTTTTCCCTGGGGAACACCATTTCTCTTGCTCTTAGCATTCCCTCTATTGATTTTAGAATGAAGAGATATTCCCTGAAATTACTTACGTTTTAAGCTACAGGATTACAAAATGTAACCTTTAAATTAAGAAGTGGCTATTCTTAGACATGTCAAAAGCCTCTGTGCATGCCAGGTATATGTTACAATAGTCACACTGTAGCAGCCTCCACAGTGGTCCAGGTGATGTGCATCCTCCTTCCCTTCTGAGCATGGCTTTCACCTGCTCTGAGTATCACTTTCCTTCTCTGTACTGTAGGGGATAATACAAAACGGTGAGTTATATTTTTTTAAAATAATAGGAACACATAGTACCTGCATTTGTTTTCTGTTATCACTCTATCCTGTACTGGCACTGGTTTTTAAACAAAAAGGACAATTTTTAAAAGCCTTCATTGTTAACCCTCTGCCTGACAGACTGTTTCTTTGGTTTTGGCTTTTGATATTTCAAGACAAGGTTTTCTGGGTAGCCTTGGCTGTTTTGGACTCGCTTTGTTAATCAGACTGGCCTCCTCGGAACTCAGAGATCTACCTGCCTCTGCCCACTCCGCCCCATCCCCAAGTATGGAGATTTTGATAAAGACTTTTTCATATGTTTTTCACCTAAACTCTCAAGGTACTTCTATAAGTAAAATGAGTGATGTCTTCAAAACCTTAGGAAACCATGTTTTGTGAAATTAACAGAGATCACATGTCTATAAACCACCTCTTCATCATCACACTAGAAAAAAGGCAGTTTTTTCTTGTATACACAATTTTATAAGAAAAAGTACATTTCTAAGAGTATTTGAAATAATCATTTTCTCTGTACCTTCATACTTTTTATGGTTATTGATTTTTCTTTACATTTTTAGTTCTTTTTCATACAATACATGTCGACTATGACTTTTTTCCTCCCTCAGCTCCTCCCAACAAATCCTTCTCTCCTTCTCCTCATATCCCTCCCATACACATTCAACTTTATAGTCTCTCTCTCTCTCTCTCTCTCTCTCTCTCTCTCTCTCTCTCTCTCTCTCTCTCTCTCTCTCCCTCCCTCCCTCCGTCCTTCCCCCCCCTCTCATAATGACTACTGTAGGAGGGCTTAGTTTACTCTGGGCAGTGTCAACCCTGGCCAGGTGGTTCTACTTGGTATTTTAAAACACCAGTTGAGCAAACTAGTAGGAGCAAGCTAGTAAGAATTCCTCCATGGTTGCTGTCTCATTTCCAGCTCACACCTTTAGGTTCTTGCTCTGAGTTTCTTCCTTGGCTTCTCTTCGTGATGGAACACAAAGCATGTGCTGCTACACATATGTACATAGATGGACCCAAACCATGAAAATAAGCAGACCTGAGTAAATGTGTGGCATGAATTGAAAGAACTAGGTAAGCTAGATCTCAATACACTTGGACATGTTAACTGTAGATGGGTTTTTTTTTCTGTTTTAATTACTACTTGCTAATTGTACAAAATAATTGGCTTCGTTGTGACATTTCATACGTGCGTCTGATACACTTTGATCATCTTTAACCCCTACTACCGTGTTCTGCTTCCCCTTCCTGTTCTTCCCCTTCCTGTGACTCCAAGCTCTCCTTCGACTATCATACATTATCTCTATTGTTAGATTTTTCTTTCTTAATTATTATACATATACACATATTTATACATATACATGTATAAATTCAGCCTGATGATTTAGCATTCCTCGTGTTTTATGGCTTTAAAGCTAACCATTTTGTTTCAGATAACCATTTATGGAACTCCTCCCAGGAGAGGGCTGACTCTCCCTCTCTCGGTAGCCATTGATTGCCTGTAGCTCCTCACTGAAGAGTGGGGCATTATGAAAGGTGCCCCCTCCTGTTGCCAGGTCAAGCCATGTTGTCATTGTTGAGGTCTTGTTTCGGTTGCCATATTGTTAAGATGTCATGAGTGGAGCTTCCCTTTTAAATCTAGAATACACAGGTTCTCAGCAGACACCCTGGTCCTCTGGCTCTTAAAAACCTTCCCACTCTATTCCAGTGAGCCTTTGATGTAAGGGTTGCGTTGCAGAGCTAGAAGTTGGGATCAGGAACACCAAAGTCAACAATATTCTTCATTTTAAAAGTTCTGGATTTCTGTAATGGTCTCCCTTTGCTGTAAAAAGAAGCCTCCTTGATGAGAGGTGGGAAATATACTTATCTGCGGGCATAAGGGTAAGTATTTAGCATGCAGTTAAAATGGTGCTGGTTTAGGGAAGGGGCACCAGTAGGTTCTTCTCTATGTTGAGTGCCCTCACCTCTCATGGGTAGTTGACTGGGTTTACAGTACCAGGCATAGTTTCCCTCATATTGAGTGAGCCACAAGTCCAATTAGATAATATGTTAGTTATCATCAAGATATAAGTGTTATTATTGTACCATTGGGCACATCTTACCATGCTGGTCAAAAGGTCACTAGTTAGCTCAGTTGGTTAGAGAAAAAGGGATAGTAACAATCAACTTATTTTTATGAGGGACTTCTCATAAGCCTTGATATGCTGCTATGTATCATCAAATTCCGTGAAGGTAGCATTTCATGGGCCATGTTTCAAAAAATTACTAAACTTTATTTCCTTTTCCTTCTGGTAGATCTTCTATGATATCTTCCCTTGAACAGAATCTTAGAAAGGCTGTTTTTGAAAAATGAGAGATGAAGCCATTGATGAATTGTGAGCCATGATTATTCTGAGCATGCAGCGCCTTCTTTGGGTCAATACGCACACTCTACTAATGTTTCTGACCACATTTACAGAAACCCCGTATTTCTATTTTCTGCTTTGATTTTTGGTTTTAATATAATTATTAGAAATTATATAGATATTTGTAGTCAGGACTACTTACATGTTTGCATAGTCGTCACGTCCTCCCAATCCCAAATTGCTTCCAAGCTCTTTTCCAAAGTTGAAATGGAAACAGATTCAATATGTTTAATGCTGCCCCATAAATCACTCCAATACCTACTTCAGTGTTACAGACACAGAAGGTCCTCAGATTAAATTTATTTGATGATAATGACTTAGGGTCCCTAAGTACTTCTCTGGTGCCTTACAAACTAAACTCCAAATTCGGGCCTCTGTGTCCTGATGCACTTGCCTGAATCCAGGTTCATTTGAATTGAAATTATTTCCTAGAAATATTATCAAATCAAAGAGCACATATAATGCCCTTTTGAAATCATAAGATATAAGGCTGGTGCTTTGTGTGGAAGACATAGCTTTTTTAAAAGTAATCATTCATATTTTATAACAAGAGCCATTTCCTTGCAGTTTGGAAAATGAGTTATATTGGAAGAATTGTGGCTTCTAGGTAGTAATAAATATGAATGTTTTATATGGTCTTTTCTATTGTTTCAGAACTTAGCGATATACTTTAAATTCTTTCTCACAAATATGACTTACAAATTTGTATTATGGTTATTACCATATGCCACTAAATTGGAAATAAACATTAATTAAACACAAGCAAGCAGGGATTAGAAACTGTAAGGTTTTTAGGTAACAGTGTATTTAATATAATTTTAACAAGTTAATAATAAGTGCCCACCTGACTGGTTCCTATTCAGGGAACTGCATCCACAGATGCAGGCATGTTCCATGTCCTCGGCATACCATTAGTCCATTTTTTTTCCCTCTTGTGTAGACACAGATGAACAAGAATGATTTTCACAGACACACAACATGAAGATCATCTGTTTGGCATTGTTGTTTCAGCATTAGGACAGAATATTTTTCTCTAAAAATGATTTTTTGCATATGAGTGGAGGTAAAACTGGGGAAGTACAGAAGAACTACTTAGATTACACTCCTTTCTATTCCAAATTGATTATTCTGGTTTGGGTTGGTTCATACTGAAACATTTGATGAAGATGATGATGATGATGATGACGATGATTACGACAATAACAACAATAATAAATAATAACAACAATAATAAACCTCTTAGGGAAATATGCCAATATCATACGTAGGAAACTATTTTACATCACAATTCAGGATATAGAGGTCAGGAAGGGGCTTAGTGGGTACAGAGCTTGCTCTATAGGCATGGGTGCCTGAATTCAGATCTCCAGCATCCGCTTGCAACTGGGTGTGGCAGCACGGTCCATAACCCCAGTGCTTGGCAGGGAGCAGGCAAACATAACAGATCCCGGGGGCTTGCTGTTTATTCTGTGGCATCAAAACAGTGGTTTCAGGTTCAATGGGATACATGGTCTCAAAAATAAGGTAGCCCAGAGAAATGCCTTAGTGTATAAGGACACCTGGTGCCTAGCCAGACATCCTGTGTTAGAATCTGCAGGACCCACATGGTAGAGAAAAATAACGTATGCAAGTGGTTCTCTGACCTCCACATGTGTACACATGGGCATGCACATGCACACCCAGTAAATAAAATAAATGTTATGAATAAACAGATATAATAAAATAAAAAACCAATATGTTGGAGAGTAATCAAGAAAGATACCTGTTTTCCTCTGGCTTATACACACACGGACTTGCAGCTAACACATACATACAGGGGCTTTCAGCTCACACACACACACACACACACACACACACACACACTCGGAGGGAGAGAGACAGACAGACAGACAGACAGGCAGACAGAGGCAGAGAGACAGAGAGACAGAGAGATAGAGACAGAGAGGATTCAAATTTTTTAATTACAGACTAATTATCAATATATTTCCAGAAGAATTATAGTACTGTGTTCTCTTAAATAAATATGTGGTGTTTGTGGTGTGATCAGTGTTCCCCTATAATTTAATTGTGAGGGGCCATTGTTTTCATGGTAATTTTTAGCCTAAAATATTTTAAGTTGGACTTAGAATTCTACATTAAAGCTATTAGCATGAACTACAAAGTGGTGTGAATCATAATTGACATTTTATCTATGTTAACACAGACAAAGAATACATACATTGTGAGATGGAGAGTGCAAGGCAAGAGCTTGGGTAACATAGCAAAAAGAAGGTATCTGAACTGTAGTTTAGATTTACGAGGTAAGGGTAATGTTGCAAGACTATCAAGATTTTTGTTTCTTTATCTTGTTTTCCTCCTCTACAAACCAAGGATTGACCCAGAATGGATAATCTATTTCAGTACTGAAATGTCATTAATCTCTTTTTAAGTGTGATAGTTAGATTAAAATGAAGGCAATTCTATTTTCCACTGACTAGTATCTAGCTAATCACGCTTAATGAAGCCAAAACATTCTTTTACACGTGTGGTCCAAACTAATTGACCACAAAAGCTCTCCCCAAAGGGAACAACACCACCCGGGGGCCGTGAATCTAGGAGGTGTATTTCATTTGTATTCTGTTTGAGCCATCTCCATGGTGATCCTGCCCTCCTGAAAGCCGTTTGATCTTGGCTTCCCTAATACAATCATACAATCTTCTTTCCTAATTTTTACTTCATCTCTTCTGATCTTGTATTTTTCCTCTGAGGCTGCTCCTTATCAGTTATTTCATGGGTTTATGTCATCTCCTCGCCTTCTTCTACGTGGAAGTATCTCAAAACTTGGTCTTATTATTTGATGACGAGAAAAGACATCTGTGCCCTTCGCTGTCTGTATCACCGGGCTCCAATCATTCACAGACGCTATCTTCGATTCTGATGTCTGACTCTCTGCCTATGGATAACTTCACTATTATCTTTTCGAGGATCTCTAGAGGAACTTACATTTTACCCTTCTACACCCAAACTGTGGAAGTAACTTATTCTTCCTGCAATACTCCTTATTCCAGATCCTGAGAGAGGAATAACATGCACCCAGTTGTTAAAAAAAAATCCAGACTTTTTTTTTTTACTAGTTTAATCCTTCACAGTTCACACCATCTAGCCTGATCACGCGTCCCCAAATCTTTTAACTACATTTACTTCTCACTGCATCCAATTCTTCTTTCACAGTCACCTCACTTGCCTTTCTATGAGCTGAATGACCACGTTGCACGCAGGTTGAGCATCCCTCCTCAGATGCCCAAAAATGTCAAGAATCCTTTAAGCTTGCAGCATCCATGGCACACCATAATGGGGATATACATGTTTTACTTTCCATAATGAATTACACTAAAAACACCGGCACATTAAAATCATAAAAAAAAAAAAAAAAAAAAAAAAAAAAACTGAGATTGGTAAGGAAGCGGATGAAACTGGAAAACATTACTTTAAGCTAACTGACTGAGACTCAGAAAAGAAAAAAAAAGGTGCATTCTTTATATGTGTGTCCTAGCCTTCATCTTCAGCATGTGTATCGGGTGTGAGAAGATATTAGCAAAGCTTAGAAAACTAGGATCTCATGAGATAGAAACAGAACAGAAAAAGAACAATGAGGTGCTCAGGATGACGTGAAGCAAACAACAGAGCAAAGAGAAATCGAGAGGTGAAGCAGAAAAAGAAAAAAGGTTGGGCTGGGACAGGTAAACCAAGTAGAAATGTGTATGAGAACTCCATATTGCAACCTATACTTTGCAAGTTTGTTTCGCAAGTCATAAATAAACATATGCTATTATCTTTGACCTATGCATTATATATAATGCAGCTGCGTTTTTGCATTTCGACTTTGGCCCCCACCCTCAGGATAGCTCATGTATATGTAAATATTCTAAAACTGGGGTGAGGGAAGTAGGAAATCGAAATAGTTCTATTCACAACCCCTTTTCAGACTTCAGAGCTATTCAGGCTAAATTTGGAGCTGCCTCTTCTTTTCCAAGATGCTCACTTAACATCCGGCATCCAGAGTCCTCTCCAAGTTCAAACCTGCTTATATTCCTCCCTGCTTATAACTCTTGGATATACTTTTACTTTTCATTAATAAAAAGAGAGTCTTCAATGACTAGCTAGCGCTTTAGCATTCTTATTTTATGAGCTCCAGAACCTTCATTCCCTAATTCAGATTCTGGAATGACGTGGACTTTTTGCTTCATAAGAATTTGAGCACATAGCTCCCTGTTTCTTCCTTCTTTCTCTGAAATTCCTTTCTACAGGAAATGGTCTGTGTTCTTCTAGGCCCAGTTACCCTTTTTCTTCAATGGTGACAAGTCTCAAGAAGTTTGTTTGTTTGGTTTGTTTGTTTGTTTGTTTGTTTTATTTTAAGGTTCATTTCATATACCAAATTCAGCCAACACTTCATTGTTCTCCTCAAAAGTATGGAGTAGGTTAATTGTAACTATTTCTGAATAACACAGACATTCTGAGGAAAACAGACAATAGAATACGTAAATATGAGCTGCTGTAGCTGTGTCAAAGCAAACAGAGTTCAGGTGAGAGGAAAGAGAGTTGATGGGAAAATCCTTGTTGCAGGGAGTCAGAAGAGGCTCCATGAAAGGAGTTTTGATATTGGATAACTAACTAGGGGCATCATCACTCAAGGAGATGGATTCTCCCACCTCTCAGCGTTTATTGCATGGAGTTCCTCACCTAGGGGTGGGGCCCTGTGAGGTTTTCCACATCCTTCTTGATGTATCAGTTGTTGTCGCTATATAGGTCTTGGGGCAACCATATTGTTAAAACTTCATGTGTGCTGTTTCCCTTTCATATAGAGAAAGCACAACATCACAGCAGATGCCCCGTCCTCTGGTTTTTTATAATCTTTTCCTCGCCTTTTCTGCAATGTTCCATGACCCTTAGGTGTAGGATGACCCCTATATATTTGCCTTAAAACATATTTGCTACTTATTTATTTATTACACACATATCAGAATATGTCCGTATTATGTATTTAATGCTATTGAATGGAAACCTTTCCAGGAATATTTTTAGGTAAAACACCAAAAAGAGGAGGGAAAATGCTGATTTTTGTGTTAGCACTATCTAGCAAAAAAAAAAAAAAAAAAAAAAAAAAAAAAAGAAAAAGAAAAAGAAAATAACAGCAATCCAATGGAAATACAAAACTTTAATCTGGTGAATTATTTTGGCTTGGATTTATTGTAGTCTGCTCAGTACTAAATTATAAACCTTCAAAGGATTTAAATAGAAAATGCATTTACTCTCACATAAAGATCTTTAAAAGCAAGCACATTTAACAAGCAAACAAAATACATGTTTTGATAGTGTCTGAAATATATGTGTGATTAGATTCTCTGTCCTAGGTGGAAATTCAATTAAACTGATAGTTCTTCAGCTATATTTTTTTTATTAGAACTGAATCATTCTGATACCAGCTCACCTCCCTCCTGAAGGGACACAAGTAAGAGGTGATTTAATTCACTTTAGGCTATATAATTTCATAAAGTATGACAAATTAAAACATTTGATCAAGTATATTATTGGGACTAAATTATGTTAAATAGAGCATATGTTATAGTACTATAAATAATACATAAATCTAAGGCTCTATGTTGAGAATAAAAGGGGAGATTGTCTAGAGAATTTAAATATTCTCTTCTGCATTATTTATGTGGTTGGTTCAAGGTAGAGTACAGGCAGAATGAGACTCAATGCACAAATCATTGTCTGAGGCTCCTGGTTGGTTTGACTAAGGTGACAGAATTTTCCCTTGTAATTTGTAGCTATAGAGCATGATCACATTTAATCAGCTTCCTTTCCAAAACGTATTTCATTGTTGGAAGTACTTTTACTTATAAAAAAATGCCAGGCACAGCACTGGGCTCATAACATAGCTACCACTTCCTGCCATAGCATGTCTTAGATGTAGCCATTCTGTGTAAGACTTGAGAAATTATCCCATGTCCTGCTTAAATACTGTTTCTGAGCTGATGCTCTCTAGGAATGTAGCTGAACTTTATGGCTGATTCTCTCTCTCTCTCTCTCTCTCTCTCTCTCTCTCTCTCTCTCTCTCTCTCTCTCCATTTTAGTCCTAAATAACGATGCCCATTGCTCATGATGATGGTAAATACTGCACCATGTACCTACAAAAATCAGAGTACTTTAAAATCAAGCGTGAGCCAGAAGATCCATTGAACGTTTTCTTTCTGTCTTTCTCATTTTCCAGGGGCAATCATCCCTGTGACTGGAGGTGTTTGCTAAGTGTTATCAGTAGTTATTTATTTATTTTTCTCATAACTTTTAATTTTGAGATTACTACTAAGAATATAATTACACCAATCATCTTCCTGTATTTTCTCTTTAGCCCCTCATATATATTACACACACACACACACACACACACACACATACACACACACACACACACACACACACACACACACACACACACACACACATATATATACCTTCAGGGCTGATCATGTAATATTTGATAAACACTGCTACTCTATTTTCTGGGAAGGATCAGTTCTCCTGCTCTCAGCATTTATTGGTTTGCTGTAGTTCTTTGGGGTTAAGGCCTTCTAAGGAAGGCACCTCATCCCCTGTTCACTTTAGTATGTCTAACATTGCTGACCTTGTTTAGATCATAAGTCAGTGCCTAGTTAATGAGAGTTTATTGGGTAGAGCTTCTCTGACATTTCTAGGAGACTCAATCTCAGGGCAAACTTGCAGTTCTTCTGGCTCTTAGAATCTTCCTCCTCCTCTTACTCAATAACCCCTGAACCTTTGGTGCTGGACTCACTCTGTAGATGTACTCGTTGGCACTGGGCTCCACAGCTCTGCATTTTGATCAGTTGTAGTTTTCTAGAATGTTCTTCATCCAACTCAAAGAGAAGTTCCCTTCATTGAGGGGTCAGAACTATACTTTGCTGTAGGTAGAAAGACACATTTAGAATGTAGTCCGAAGTTAGGTTAGGTTAGTAAAGCAGGAGTTGTGGGTTTGCCTCTAAGATCAAAAATTTCATTAGCTACAGGTAGTTGGCGAGATTTCCAGTATGTTCCATTAAAGAGCTATTGGTTGCTGCCAAGGAATGTGTGCCATTACTTCATCCTTAGGATTAGTGCACGGTGCTGGTTGTTGCTATACTTCATACTTGTCATGGCTGGATATGATTGTTAGTTGCTTTCTTCTTTTGGAAGCATGCATCATACTTTTTGGTACCATGAGAGCTAGTCCTCTGGAAGAAGGCTTTCAGATCAGATCCAGCTCACATCCCTCTGTGTTCTGTACACGGTGTCCTCATCTATAGGGACTTCTACCTCCTAGAAGAAAGCACTTTTATTCTCTCCATTTGTAGGAGAATGAGCAAAAACTGGCCAAGATATGATTATTCTCTCTTTTTTATATTTTATTACCTTATTTTATTACTAAGTTGACATCTAACTCCTAAGTTAAATGGCTTATTTTTTTATTTTTTATTAATTTATTCAGATTACATCTGAATTGTTATCCCTTCACTTGTATCCTCCCATTCCTCCCTCCCTCCCTCTTTCACCCTATTTCCCTACCCTAAGTCTGTGACAGAAAGGGACCTCCTCCCCCACCATATGGTCACAGCCAATCAAGTCTCATCTTAGTAGCCTGTTTATCCTTTCTCTGAGTGCCCGCAGGCCTCCCCACCAAGGGGAAGTGGTCAAATATGGGGCACCAGAGTTCATGTCAGGGTCAGTCCCTGCTTTCCACACAACTGTGGAGAATGTGCTGTCCATTGGCTAGATTCGAGTAGTTCAATGTTTACTGCATGTTTTGTCCTTGGTTGGTGCAGCATTCTTGTTTGACATCAATTCCTGTGAAAAATTCAGAGCCAGACAAAACAGTAGAGAAGATGGAGAGAACAGACAAATGCGTATGGAAGTAGGTTCAGAAAGTCTGTCTCCATAGGTGGCCAGGATTATGACTTAGAAGTAAATGAAACAGCTGTTGCATTTCAATGATTTTGGGGAGTTATGTTTTTATAACTAGAAAGAGCTAACATTTAATTGAACTGTTATTTAGTAAATAAGTAAACATAAATAAATATAAGCAAACAAAATCTTCAGTACTCACATACTTACATGCAGGTATTAGAAACTCCAGCTTATTTATTCCTCTTGTTCTGAAAGCATTGGCCATTAAGATTACTGAGCTTTGAAAAGCCTTGGGATTTCAGTTGTGCAATATTGAATGAATGAATGAATGTTATTTTTCCTTTTGATTATTTACATTATACAGTATTAATCCATTATTATTTCATGTCCTTTCTATATGAGAATGTATACACTAAAGTTAGCTAGGCTTACTCTTTTTACCCTAGAATTTTCCACCAGTCAAACAAAGCATTACTTCAACCTTAGAATGATAAAGGTCTGAAGAACTTCTATAGTGAAAATAGTTTCCATTCGTTAGTGCAGTGCTGGTTATAGGACATAGAGCTTCACACATTCCAGGCAAGTGTCAGCCCCTGTGCTGTCTTCAGCCTTAATTGTTTAATCACTATGTGAAAGATATGTACGTGAACTTTTGTTTTAGGTAACTCTAGACATTTGTGGGTATGTTTTTTTGTTGTTGTTGCTTGTTTGTTTGTTTTGTAATTGCAATAAAACATTAAAAAGCAGGTTATTTTTCTACATATTTAAAAATATTTCCACTAATGTACTTGAAATATGGTCAAATTGTGATTAAATGCCACATCTCTGTTAATCAGAGTTCCCAAAATTATCTACACATGCGAGATGTAAGTTGAGGAAGCATGCTGACGCACTGCATCTTAGCTTCAGATAATCTCACAGGAAAATCATTCAACTCTATTGATCACGCTGGAGAGCTGCTAGGAATGACTCAGCAGATGCACAGGACAAGCACCAAAGGTCTCAAACGTGAAGTACAAGTCTCATCCGCCCTAACAATTATCAAGAAGACATTTCAGTAAACCCTCAAACAGAAAGTCATCGTGAATATTCCACCACAGGCAAAGGCTGGTCCTGTCTTCTAGCTCAAACATCTTACTGACCTGCCAGATCTTGAACTTTGAGTTTTGCTTTTCAGTAGTGAGTTCATGTTTATTGACAGCAGCTTTTCCTCCAACACATTTTTCCATTTTCACTTCCTTTAAGTTTGCAACTACAAGCAGTTTTCCAGTCAAAATCAATAACCTTATTCAGAAAAAGTTGTTTGGGCAAACTGACTTGCACTATTGTCAAGACAGTTGCTCCTGAGATGCTTATGTGTCATAGATTGTGCACATTTTATGTCAATACTTGATGTATTGATCTTGCTAACATAAAGTAACTTGACGGAGGTCTCAGGATGGCTTAGGGAGAATGTTTAAATTAAAATGTGTAAGTATTGAACAGAATATGTTCCCCAACCCTTTATAGCCTCATTTTTTTGATACCCTTGTCATCATTATTTTATTGGGAGCCTGTAGGTGGTCTTGAGGCTGACAGGACAAACCTCCTCATTAACACTTTTTATAATTGCTTTTTCCCAAAGCAAAGTAAAGATTGCCAAACCTGTAGGTTAAAACCTGTGCTCCTGGACCCAGCCTTTTTTTTCCTTGCTGATGGGGACCTAATGACACTCTCCCTGAGTTCCAGGCAGGCAAAAGATTGTCCTAGAGAGAAGAGAGTCCACCATTCTGAGGCTTTGGGAAGAGAAAGATCTGAATAAGTAAGGAGTGGGCTGCAGTAAATGTAGTCTTGGCCTGGTCAACAGCATGCTTGGAACCCAACTCCTGCGTCAAGGCTGCCTCCCCTGTCTTCAGCTTATAGTACTGTCCTCCATTACAGCCAGACCTTGGTAAAGGGGACTCAGGAGAGGGAAGTTCGCCTGAAAGTGGCATGGCAGAGCCTTAAAAGCTAGTACACAAAGCAGGTGGTGATGGAAGAGCAGCCCTGTGTAGAAGCTCATGTCATCATACCTAGGATAGACTGAAGATGTGAGAGAAGGTGCAGAAAAAGAGATACAAGACAAGTTATGGACAAATTCAGTGATCGCACGTGACAAGTATTTTGTGGAAATGCCTTTTTATTGTTGTTGTTGTTGTTGTTGTTGTTGTTGTTTTAAATAAAGAAATAGAACCAAATCTTGGCTAAGTCATTAGCTCTGTACTTTGTAGGATTGGGGACGGGGGATATGGTCAGTGGTCAGAAAGATACGTGTACAACCTAGACATGTCTTATTCAAAACCAGGAGGTCAATGTGAAACAATGATAATGCAGAATTAGGAGTGTAACAAAACAACAACAAAAAAAAAAAAAAAAAAGGTTGGACATTGAGCAAAGACAGAAATAATGAAATCTGAGTGAAGTAAAAGGCCTGGAAGGGTTCCAAGGAGAGGCCAGTTCCCTACTGGGCTTCAAAGTAAAAGGGCCGGAAGTGGAGATCGAGATAGATTCTCTACTGGGTTTGAACAAAGCAGGCCTTTTTTTTTTTTTCTGGTAGAGGGTAGAAACAAAGCTTGTAATAGACGGACGAGTGTTACAGGTAAAGAAGAATAACGAAATGTGACTGTATAGGATGAGATAAAGACGTCAGCAATGCTGACACTGCAGGCTGTTTATGTGGAGAGTGGTAGAAGATGAAGAACTAATAAACAACAGCCCAAGCGTGGATAGACATTAGCTACGTACCATACACAGCACCTTGATTTATCTTCACACGAAACGCTATGAAATAGCTTCTACAGATAAGAAAACTGAAAGGGCAGCTCAATTTTCTCACTAGGGGAGCAGATTCAAATCAAGCCGTTGGATTCCACAGTATCTCCTTCTAGCCAGAATTCTGCCCATACACCTAGACTGTAATAGCCTTCAAATGTCTAGCTTTGGAGCATCCACTCAGCATCAGGATCTTGGGACACCTGTTAAAGGATTGCTGGACCCACTCCCAGCTTTTTCTCACTCTTCCATTGTTCTGAGGTTGAGCTCAAGAACTTGTTTCTCTGCCTTCCCAGCCAAGGCAGCTCCTAGTATCAGTGTGTAGCTATATGAGTGTTTCCTTTAGTCCATGAATGTTTCCTTTATAATGTCTTTGTGAGAATCAAATAGGCTAAGCCATATGTTAATTAGCATAACCCCTAGCATGGCCTCAAGATTCGCAAGTATTGGCCATTGCATTGTCAGTTTTCCATTGCAACAAAATACCAGAGAACAACAGCTTAAAGGAGACATTTCTTTTGACATACTGGAAGTCTCAGGCAGTTTTAATGACACTCTGGGGCAAAGAGGGAGAGGAATGCTTGCCAAGCAAGATATACTCTTATAAGATATAGTCTTATAAGGTAAATCCACCAGCATCCAGTTCCTCTAATTAAGCCCCACCTCAAAATATCACATACAGATGTGGGAACTCCATTGATAAGGTTCATATCCCCAAAGTACAATTACCTTCCAATAACATCAGTGGCTAATAATCTACAAACCTTACGAGGAGTAGGATTGGTTGGTGTGTGAGGGGAGGATTGGGTGGGTGGGTCTTCAACTGCCACCTGTAACAGATACTATTATTGGAAGGAGAGGAGTTGGAGTAATTGTGGGAAGTTTCTGCTCCTGTCTGAGTGAAATGGACTTTTCCGAGAGTGAGGCTAACCCTCTTCGACTACACAGTTTTGCACTTCAGCGTGGTTGTTGTACTGTAGCCTATATTCCACACACTCTGGGTTCTACTGTGTGTGATCCAAGCGTATGTGGGAGACAGGCACAAGTTAAAGCCAAAGCCCACTCTCGTCAGCAAATGGGTGGCACGTGAGCTAGTTTGGCTTTAAACCCATCATTTCCATGCCTCCTGTAAGAATGCCTTGCTTTTCAACCCTCCCACTCCTCATCCCCTTAAGGAGCCAAGGAAATTAAGTCCTACAGGTTTCAATGTAAGATTTTCACATTGTGTTCATTCAAATAATCTCCAGAGAATCTACTTGTGCACAAATGTGAGACATCTGCTTTGAAATGAAATCCTTGTGATGATGTGATGCACATTAAAAGTGTTAACTACAACCATTAGAGACACTGAAACGGACACTGTGCATCAAGAGCTAGGTCCTCTAACCCTGGTGCCAACCATTACTCTGTAAGGACTTCTGTGATAGATTTATTTTATTTTATTACCCACACATTGTGTGTGTGTGTGTGTGTGTCTGTGTGTGTGTGTGTGTGTGTGTGTGTGTGTGTGTGTGTGTGTGTTTGAGGACAATTTTCTTGTCTTCTACTATGTAGTTTCCACTGCTCTGTAGGCTTGACTGCAAACACCTTTACTCACTGAGCCATTTCGCCAGCGCCTCTGTGATGGATATTTTAAGATTAATGAACAGAAGAAGATAAGGTGGAGGGTGTAATTCCCTTACATCTTTGGAGAAAAACTAATAGGCATTTCTATTTTACTTTTATTCAAAATGATGTCAGGAAATAAAGAAGTATATGGAATTTCAATGTGTTTCTTCTGTTTTCAGTGTTTGGTATAAATTATTACATTTCTTTAGCAATGGGAAAAATCTATTAATTTCAACAGGATGTTCTGGTCATCCTGGTCACATATTGGGTAGCCATCCATAATTAATCTTAAAATGAAACTTTGCATTCAAATGAGCATCATTGAGAATCGTGTCCACAGGACCACCTCTTGCCTTCTCAGTCTATTCAATACTAATGCCTCCATATGCTGCTCCTACTTCTCAGGCTCATTACGCTTGCAATGTTCAATCCAATTTCTACTTTTACGCAACTAAACACTGTTTTACAATTTCCTCTCACATAGTTTGAAATACCTCAGACACTTTGGGTTTCTTCTTCACCATTGTTAAGATCTACAAACGCCTCAAACCTGAGCCAACAGTGGTTAAAAAGCCAACAATACAGCCTAAACCCAACTCATACCCTGCCCCACCTTCTCTAGGGATAAGATTTTGACAGGGCAGAAGTCTGTGTGGCTCCTGTCCCTGGGAAAACATCATGTGACCAATAAATCAAGTTCTTTTCTAAAACATGTAGAAAGGCATCAGAGATTGTGCATGTCAGAGACTAGAAAATGTAATCAGGTCACCTTCCGGGTTGCTAGTGGGTGTTCGCAGGAAACAAGTTTAATTGCAACCTTGAACATGTTGTTCCCGGGCTCTTAGTAATACCTGTCTATATTGTTCTGACATTAGGGATGAGAGGGTGGTGTTGTATAGGCAAGAGCACAGGGTGCCCAATGAAAAATCACCCAGGTTGAATCAGAATGCGTGCTTTTCCTGAGTCACCGCCTTCTCTGTGGGCTCTGGCGAGCTAGTTTTACTCATCTTTGTGGGCGAAATAATAAACAATGACTCGAACATCTATAGTTTTGAAGCCAGCAGCTGGGTACAGTGAAATGGTTCAAATACCCACAACGTGTTCCTCAGACACCTTGACAGAATAAACACTAGGGAACAAGTTCTTTCTGTTCCATGTTTTAAGATCACTCTAAAGTTCTTAGTTGAACGTTTTGTGGGACTCTGTTACTGGAGCAGGGAGCTTTGGAAATCACCTTAGGTCGTGATTTAAGCACTGCCGCTTGACTGTCATTGAGCTAGAAATATTTTTCTTCTTTTCCCTCAGTGCAAAGCACTAAAACCATTTTCTCTCAGACAGAACTTTATAATTCAGGATTTTGTTTTCAAAAAAAAAACCATAATTTAAAGGGCAAGAGTTCCCTAAGGATTCTTTATTTTGTCAATAAACATTTATTGAGCCCAATTATGTGGAAAGTACTATACTATATGTTACAGAAGCTTACAAATAAGGGAAATTAGGATGGCTCCCCGGTAATCAAAGATTTACGACTTCGTTATGAATCAACCTATACCTGTCCATGGAAAGCTTAAAGGAAACAGTGGTGCTGTAGAATTAATGCAGCCACATTCTTAGGATAATTAGTATTCTAATAGATGTCACCTCTTATGACATTACTACATAAATCCAACACTAGCCTTTTCTTAAGAGCACTGTTCCTTTTTAAAATTAAAAATCACAAACTTTGGGTGGATATTTTTGCATTCTAACATATTACCCACAAATATTCCTTCCTGAAAAGTGCCTCTCTACATAGAAGACATCGGATTCTTTTTTTTCTGAACACCATTTTCTTGTTACATTGTTCCATTCATTAGTTGAATGGTTGTTTTCTTGTTTAAAAAGGGAGAAAAAAGAAAAGGTGATCTGTTCCCTACTGTCTAAGAGATTATATTTTCCTCTGGGTCTCCTAACTAAAAGAGAGATAAGCTTAGCGCTACATATGGAATGAGTTTTAGAAATATGCCCTGTCACATGAAATTAGTAACTGTACAGGCTTCTGAAATAAAATTTCATTAAGCCACTTCATAGGCATATAATGGCAGAAGCACACCGATTTAAGCAAGGATGACCATTACCCATATTAGTACAAAGACATTAGGGCAGCTGTTTCTGAAAATGACTATTATTTAGTGGTTATTTGCTTCCTTTTTGCATTGTAGTGAAACTATTTAATCCCACACTCTAATGACTAATCTGTGAGGCATATAGTGATTTCCATTTGATCAAAATTAGCTTTGCCAAAAGGATAACACCAACTTTTTCCAGAGCTAAAAAGCAGCCCCTTTCCTTTGTTCTCCTCACACAGCTGCAAGGTCTTACTAAGCACGGTCTTCTTAGAAATATTTCCAATAGTATTTTGTATACAAACAATTAAAAAACCAAAAAACCTCCATCAGGTTTTTTTCTCTGTTTGTTCATAGTGGAAGAAAGTTGCCCATAGCTGAACAGTAGTCGCCCCGACCACCTGTTTGCAGCAGACAATGACTCTGTCAGCCTACAGACAGTTAGGAATCAGAGTCATCCCTCCAAGCACAGGAGAGGGACCATGCCCTGAGTTATTTCATGTCCGAAGTCGCCTTGTAGCCTTTGCCTCCAAAGCATAAACCTGAGTGTTTCCTTTCAAGCCCACAGCCCCATGTCTGAAGGACCCAAGACATTTCCAAGGAGGAAGATGTGGGCCTCTCTTGAAACACTAAGCAAATTTTCCCCCAGATCTCTTCATGATCATATCCACTATGGTTCATTTAAAGCAGAATTCTTGGCATATTATGAATGTATAAAAGTCTTTCACTCTACATAAGAAACACCTAAGACATGAGAGATGCTGGTGAGCATGTTTTGAGTGCTTACTGTACACAGTTGTGTGGGGTTCTCTTGTGATCTACATTGATGAACTCACAGAAGTACCAATAATGCAAAATTTCACCCCCTCCCACCCATTCTGTTCTTAAAGAACCATGAAATGAGCATGGTAAATAGTTAATGAAAAGATGAGAAAACAAATAAGAGATGCTGACATCAACCTTATCATCACCCTCATATACATCTCATGAACTGTCATAATCTTGTAGCCAGAGTAAGTAAAGAACAATACCATTATTATTCCAAATATAAACAGCATAGCAAGTTTATTCACTTTGGTCAAGTTTATTCAACCATGCTTATGCCTTTCCGTAAGTTACTTTTTTAGGTTCCATTTATTTCAGAAAGTATATTTAAAATTTTACATTAATAATATCTAGGAGAAAATTTAAAACATGTGTAACTTTAAAGCAACAAAGACAAGTTTTTCTCGTGATAGAAATCAATTCCTCTGCTGTAGTCTGCGGTTAAAAATGTTTTTTGATCTTGTTCAGAGTTGGCCCTTAGGGTGTTGCAAGTAGGTGTCATTGTGTGTGACGTCTCCTACTGTGAAAATCAACTTGCATTTGAATGTGCATCTTGACCCATAAATGTCACTGTGGTCCACTGAGCATCTGACTTCAACATTTCCTGTTGTAAAACGGACAATGGGAAACAATATATATATTTTTTTCTTGCAAAGAGAGCTAGTGACAGAGTATGTGCCTCTGTCCCCATGAGTGTGTGCAATGCAGACAAGAAAAACTGCATCAGTCAGGATTTAAGTGCCTGTCTGCAACTATTGAACAAGATGACACAAGGCAACAAAGTTTCTGGACAGCTTTTGGGGAAACAAAACAAAACGGATTATCCTTTCTGTTTCCATTTCACTTCCTCCATTCACAGGACTGCATTTATCTCTGTAACCCTGAGTCTAGCAAGCTGAACAATTTGCCTCAAAGTAAAGAGATATGAAATTCTCTCTTCCTGTTCACTTTTCTGCTTTCTGTTCGCCTCTATTCACCACACAGGAGCTTTATGTTGTTTAATTCCATACCCATTGCCCAATTTGTAGGAAAGTGTCCCTGTGCTGCGGAGTGGATGGAGCACTTCAAGGCAACACCGCACGCACTGCTATCTACCAGCCCTATTGCTTGTGTGAGATACAAGAGCCCATTTGCAAATTCCTCATTCCCTGTAATTTATTGTGAAGAATCTTGGGCTTACAGATGGCTTTGTAGATAGAATAAAAAATCATCTGAAAATTAGAAGTCACAACCTATTTTTTACAGATGGAATTTCTTCCAACACTTATCTATTTAAATCCAATTGATCATCATTATTGTTAGGTTTGAAATTTGGAAGTATTTGAGTCAAATGGACATCTTTTCTGTATTAATTACTGGTGATGTAGCTCTGAGAGAATACCCTGACAAAAGCAACTCAAAGAAGGATGGGCTTATTTTGGCTTATAGTTCCAAAGTATAGACCACAACATCAAGAAGGCCATCAAGGCAGAACCTTGAAGCAGTGGGGCCCATTGCATCTGAAGTCAGGAAGTGAAGAACAGTGGCTGCTGGGCTCACCTCACCTTTTTATTTTTCATCAGTCAAGGACCCATGAGACAGTCCCATTTACAACTGAAGAAGGTCTTTCCACCTCAGTAATACAGATAAGCCAGCACAGGCCTTCCCAAAGGCTTTTCTCCTGGATGAGTAAGGACCCTAACATGCTGAAAATCAAAAGTAACCATTACTCTCCTCCAACTAGGAAAAGCCATGTATATCTCAATTGTCTCCTTACAAGGTCTTCAGATTAAAGGACATAGGGATGGAGGCAAAAGATACATTTACACATATACATAGACACACATATACGTAGACCTATACACATATACATACACATATACATATACATAGATCCGTGCACACATACAGATACATATATACACATTAACATACAGATATATAACTTATGCCTATATACATACATATATGCACACATACACACATGCACTCATATATAAACACTTAACATACAGATACATACTTAGGCTCACATACACACATATATTCGCCATAAACACACCCACGTACACACAAATACACATAGATTCATATCCACATGCATACAAAAGGACACCATGCATGCATACATACACACCAGGCACATACACCCACATACTCCCACATGTACATATGCATACACACATACACATAAACCTACATATCCCCCACATAAGCACATACACATGCATAAATAAAGGTAAACATATATACACACGAACATGTAGATACACATACACATATACACTCCTGTACCCATATCCATATATACATGTATAAAATCAACAGGAGGGAAATAGAAGGATCCAGAGGGTCCTAGAAACCTACAAGTAAAACATTATGATGGGCAGATCTGGGCTCAGGGGTCCTGCTCTAACTATGGCACCAGCCAAGGACAATACATGCAGTAAACATCCAACCCTGACCCAGATCTACCCAATGGACAGGGCATTCTCCACCATTGAGTAGAGAGTTCAGACTGACTTCCACATGAACTCTGGTGTCCCATATTTGACCGTATCCTCTGGATGGGGAGGCCTGGTGGCACTCAGATGAAGGATAGCAGGCTACCAAGAAGAGACTTGATACCCTATGAGCATTTACAGGGGGACGAGGTCCCCATCAGTCATAGTCATAGAAGAGTGGAGTAGGGAGAAAGCAGGGGGGGAGGGAGGAATGGGAGGATACAAGGGATGGGATAACTTTTGAGATGTAATATGAATGAATTAATTTTAAAAAAAAAACAAAAAAACAAAAAACAATAACAGGAACTTACTTGGAACTTGTCACCCAAATACTTAGAATGAAGATTCCCTGTGGTCAACCTCATTCAAACCAGCATTATTTGCTTTATACAACCATCTATGAATATGTATTGTCATATCCAATAACTATTGTCGCTATGTCTTGTCCGAGTGGAAACCGAGGAAAGCCTGAAATCCATAACTGAAGTAGTGGAGGGTATTCATAATGGGAATATAAACCTTGAAATAAGTAATCATTCTTTCTGAGCATATTTTAAAAACATATGTATAAAAAATCATACTGAAGAAATTTATACTCAATGAAATTGTGACATTCACTCATCTAAAAGGCTTTGCTCATTCAAACCAGAGAGATTAATCAGTAAAAGGAGATACAAAAAAATTCTCCTGAAAGAGAAGGGAAATGATTTAGCAGTAAATCACAGAGCAGGGCCAGCATGGATCACAGAAAAAGGTACCAACTCTTATGATTTAGGTGACATGTAAAAAATAGCCCTTCGTGGATTGACAGTTATAGGTATAAATGATAAAATTATTCAGCAGTGGTGTGTTCTTTTCTTGCCATTTGTCATTTTGCATCTGATTACATCTAAGAATTTAATTAAAGGGGCAACAGAGCCGTGTAGACCTTTGGTGGGCCCGACCATCAGGTACCTTTTCAGACTTTTGGAAAGAAAAACGTATGACTCATCTGTCCTTTACTTCTGTATCTACTAAATGTTCTGAACATTTTTGTGCAGATTAGCTGTTTTTGGAATTGCTGCAAAAAAAAAAAAAATCAAACAAATGCCCAGCCAAATAAGCAAGCAACAAGAATCAAATGTAAAGTCAGCCATTAGGGTTATTAGTAGAAAAATATTTCTGTTTAAACATACACGGAGGGACTACGAATAAAACAGCTACTAAACTGTTCAGTTCAAAGCTGCTAAAGAAGTTTTATTTTGAACTAAAATAGGCCACTGTACTTCTCCTTTGCTCCCTAACTTAATTGAAAGTGGTGAGTTTCCACAGACTCGTGTAGTGTGTGTGTGTGTGTCCTTGTATATATGGATATATTTATATATATGTATATCGATGCCTGTGTGTGTTTATATATATGTGTTTGTTTCTATGTATGTATATGTATGTTTTTGTGTATGTGTTTGAATGTATATGTATGTGTGTATGTTTATGTGCATGTACTTGTGTGTGCATTCAGACAGACGCAGACCTTAGAGTTCATAGCTATCTTCTTTTCAATAGAGTAGCTATAAAGGGAAGGTTTTTATTCCATGTTCTGTATATCACAGTGATAAGTAGGTTTTATACAAATACACCCTGCAATAAAGTCTTCACCATTAAAGATTTTATACTAAGGCTCAACTACTACCATGACCATTACACAATGTACTCAACCAATATGTTCTTAAAAATACACCTGTGCGTGTATTTTTATCTGCAATTAAGAACCGTTAATACTACAAAACCAATTCACAGTCACTTTAAAGTTTCGCTCCCAAACAACTGCAGTGTGTTAAGTGACTAAATTAGGCCTTTTCTGTTTCCCCCCCATCTCCCAGAGCAGAAATTAAATCAGTTTTAATTTATTTTATTTGCTAACACTGTGGATATCATTATTGCTGCCGAGTCTTTTTAATTGTTTTCAACTAGGTGCGTGCCTTTAAGTTGCCATAGACTTTGAATTCCACATTGTCAGAATTCCCCAGTAGATTCTGACAAAGCATCATAAATCCAGGTATTTAGGTTTATTGAATTTTGAAATGAGGTGATTAGTTGACGCATGGATGAATGAATTGATGCAAAGCAAAATGAATTTTATGATTTACTCCGGTTTACAGGTTCCCTTGGAACCATTAGTTGTGAATTGTAAGCTGTATTAAGAGGTAAGACGCCACATTTATAATCAACTTGGCAAATTTTGCTCAAGTAAAGATATTCAAGCATTCTGTAGAGGAGTCGCTGCTGAATAAGTGCTTGGCATCCACAATTAATTGCCCCTGTGTTGTCTTACACACTCTCTCAGAACTCTGAGAGGCTAATGTGTTACCGAGTCAGGGGCTTTGTGATCAATATGAAATGCTGCATGTGTGGTGCTTAGGGCTTTAGGCTGTAGTCTAATATTCAAGGTAATTACCAGTTTGACATTCGGGAAGGATGCTTGTAAGTAAGCATTGTCCTTTCAAACCAAGTTCCTCTCATTTTTTTTCCTTCTTGCTGGAGTCTTTAAGTATAGGGTTTTCCTCATCAAATCTGTCACGTGTAGTCTCTGTGTTTCATGTGACATGGCACCAGTCATACCCACAAACATCAGTTAATACAGATGTGATATGTTAAAAACCACCACTCTTAGTTAAGGTTTCTATTGGAATAAAACACAACAACCAAAAGCAACTTGGAGGAAGAAATGGTTTATTTCGCACACATTTCCACAACGCATTCCATTGAAGGAAGCAAGTGCAGAAAGCCAAGGAGGGGACCTGGAGGCAAGAGCTGACTCAGAGGCCATGGAGGAGCACTGATGTTGGCTTCCTTGTTATAGCCTACTCAGCGTGCTTTTTTCTATACCCAAAACCTCCTGCCTAGAAGTGGTACTATCCCTCCTGTGGGATGGGACCTCCCCTATCAATTATTAATAAAGGCAATTCCCCACACACTTGGCTCCAGGTCAATGTTATAGAGGCATTTTTCTCAAGTAGGACTCTGTCTCTTCTCAGATGTCTAGGGTTGGGTCAAGTACACCATCCGGTAAGAGTAACAGCTATGGTACTGAACAGGCCAAGATTCCTGTGTAAACAGGAAATAAACAGACAGTAGTTGATGGGGTAAGGCTTTTCGGCAACTTTGCTGCTACTGAAAGTCCACCATGAGCAACTCAACTATGGTTTTGCTCAACATATTTTACTAAAACCCACGACAAAGCCAGCTGACCTATACTGAGAGACGATGCTTTCGTCAGACACCGGCAAGGGAAGGGCTAAATTCTAGAAGAGAAACTGTGGGTGCAGTGGATTCTGGACAACTACTGGGGATCTCCACTGAGAGTCAAGAGATAATAGCAGGGAAGTTAGCTCAACCTTCTTCCTAGTCCCAACCATAGTACACACACACACACACACACACACACACACACACACACACACACACACACACACACACTGCTCAGACTTTTTAAACATCAAGGCTATGTTGTACTAGCTATCCTTTCTGTATAACTATTTTAACTTTTAACTTAGTTTAACTTTTAACATATACATATATATATATGTATGTATGTAGACACACATTCATATATTCTATTTAAGACTGAACACAATTGCAGGTGTACACGGATGTATAGCCTAAAACCCAAAAATTCTCATTTCACTGTGACTTATCTTAGACACTTCTTGAATCTTCAGAGGTCACCTGTCAGGCATATTTGTGTCTGATCAGAGGATCCATGTCCCAGGAGTTTTCTTTTGTGCATGCTAATTCCCACTGGCAATCTATTTGTTTGACAGCCAAGGGAATGGCCCAGAGGGCCTAATGTGTTCTCATCCTACCTAACTTAAATGCATAGCAATCCTTAAAGCCCGAAGTTAAGTAGTCTTTTAGTGTCAGAAGTGCTAGGTAGAGACATGAAATATTTAGGAAAAGAACCTCTGGACTCTCCTTTTCAGGGGTCAGAAACTTGGAGCTTAGGAAGTTGAGTTGGGTTCTGCAGTGGGAGTTCAGACCAAATTATACTGCAGTCTGCGATTGCATCATTACTGCCTAATTCAGTATCCATGTGTTCCTTGGGAAACTGTGGCTTTAGGCAGAAGGCTGTGGGAAGTTTTCTTGTTTTTACTTGGAGCAGAGAAAATAGGAATTGCCTTCAGTGTAATGGGCACCACCAGAGATTTGATTGGCTGCTGAGATCTAATTGGATGCACCAGTAAGGGACATCGCTATTTGTTCATCTCTAGTCTGTTTTCAGAATGAGATGACACTCTGAGGGAGCAGCCTGGCTAAGGACAAAAAGCACAGATGTAGATACACATCTCATCTTAGCCCTAGTGAACTTTCACCCAGTAACTCAGAAATAGAAATAATCCCAGTACCTATGTCAAGTGATCACTTAAGGTATTTCATAAGATTATCCTACTGTGTCAAGAGCACTGGTGACTTTTACTTACTTCACAGTGAGGCTTCAGCAAGAAGGCTTTAACAGGTTAAAGGGAAAGTATTCTTGGTTTTTGCAAAGCCCTGGAGTAAGTTCGTTTCTGACCTATCTACATCACAGACTCTACATCAGAATAGCCTAGGATTTGGCTCTGTGCTTGCTTTCTCATACTATCTCACTATCAAATGTGAAATTAGTTTATCAATGTTTAAAACTTGTACTCATTGCATGACAACAAAAACTTTCAGCCACTCCTCTCCTGCCTCTAAGGGCCCCTCATCTTGTTGTATGTAGTTTATTGTATACATGTGTAATAATATAAATGTATATGTAAAAGTAAAAATAATAATAATAAAGGGAAAAACAATTCAGCATCATTGATAGAATTACCCAGAAATTTTAAATGCAGAAAATATCAGGTGAATAAAATATATTTGAATAACCTGATATATGAATATTTTATAGCATACCAAAAATACTACTAAATAAAAACAACAACAATAACAACAACAACAACAACAAAATACTTACCAAGCTGGCTGAAGACATGAACAAAAGATAAAGTAACCATAATTAACCATAATACCTTTACAGTGGATGTAGGATATTGTCTTAGAACACTTGCATGACTTGGCCACAGAGTGGAAAAGCACACAGGAGGCCCTGAAATGGAGCATACAAGTTGGCTTTTATACCAATCATTTGTTCAAACCGACCTCTTCTCATCTGGGTTCTTTCATCTCTTTAGGAGTTAAAAAAAAAAAAAAAGGAAACATGTTTATTGCTGACGGTTTTGTTATTTATTTAAGACTCTGCCATCCTAGAAGAAAGAAAGTCATCCCTCAGCTTTAGTATTAGTCTAATTGCCTCTCTGTAACCTTCACTTCAAAGTCATGCTACTTCAAAGTTACTATTTACTCTTCTGTATTCTTCCGCTCAACCTACAATTAAGGTCTGGATGGATTAATTTCATTTTAATTCTGTTGTAGACTCGAGGCTCTAGGCTGTAGGCTCACTTCGGAGGGTGTGAAAAATGCAAAGCTAGTAAAGTGGTTGGTCCTTATCAGTGTGTTAAGACAAGTGAGTTATTTTGCACACCCCAGGAAATGCTGTTTGCCCATCCAGTACTTCTGGCAGTATACACTTAACTATCGGAAAAACTGATCTGGAAATGTCTGGGGGTGGGGGTAGGGAAATGTATGCCTCAGCTGGCTTCTGCGTCCCTGAAACACTAGCATACTGTCTGCTAACCTAGTATTTACATGAAGACAACTCAGTCAATATCCCCCACTTAAAGGTAGGAGACGTATTAGAAGGAGATGAGTGTGAACATTTTACAACTCTAGCCTTAGATTAACTCTTGCATGCAGATTTCTGATGTACTTTTATTACTTGCTGCATGCTTAAGCTAAGTATTTCTAATATTGGGGGATTCCATGGATGAACAGGCAAAAATCATGCAATCTGTAGCCGTTAGTTTGATTCCTCAACTTTCTTTCTTTCAGCCGTGTCCTCTCGCACTCCCGGCCATACTCTGTGGATGAACTATGTTACCCTCAGAACTGTGAAATATTTGGATCTTCCTTGCAATATTTGCTTATTCGTGTCTTCTCTGGGGCAGGAGACAATTATTTTGGCTTGAAATTTTCCCAGTTTCTGAGCCGGAATAAACAGAGGTCATTTTCTGTTAACACAGTATTTCATTAAGCAAAGTAGATAAGTTTGCAGGTTTTTTTTTGAAGACTCCTAATCTCAAATGCAATGAGGACCTTAGCCATAACCAATTGTCATCTTGATCAGAGGAATGAAGTGCCTATCAGGAAAACAGTCACATTGACTGTATTGTTTTAACAACCAGGTGCTTTCTGTGAACAGAGACCTCGATTGCTGTTGACGTTATTATTTCATTTCATTATTTTGTTTGTTTGCTGTATGTTTTGTTTTGTTTCATCTTATACTGGGGTCTCCTTATATAGCTCAGGCTGCCCTAGACCATATCTTGCTTCAGCATCTCCAGTGCTGACATTATAGGCATAAGCCCCAACAAACAGCTCCATTTCTCCCACCTGTCAATGTAGAGAGTTAAAAACAACACTGGCATGCAATTATGAATAGACTTTTTGCTATAGGGATTTTATTCATAATAGGAAGTAAAACCAGACATGAACGCGTTATGTAAATCTGGACTTCTGTTTTCATTTTAAAAGACTCTTTTGATGTTCTACATTGACACAAATGGTGACTTTTCAGTGTGGAGGACTTATCAGTGTGCTGCAAGAATTAGCAGAATAGGATGTCTCAGTGGACAGAGTGGTAGTTTTTTTTTTTAAGTCTGTGTAGTAGAAAGGTTTAATGATAAAGAATTTCCTATTTGAGCAGCAGAGCACTGTAAGGAGGAACCAGGATAGCTCTCCATCGCTGCCCCCTCGCTTTCCTCTCTATCATCAATACTCCCTTTATTATCTGACATTTATCCACCAATGTATTGAACAAAGAGGAAATTGTGTCCAGAAGGCCAAAGTAATGTGCTGTGCACATGAAAAATGCATAAGGAATGCCCTCTAATCTCGTCAATAAACATATTAACATGAAACATTTTGTCCACTCTAATAACACCATAGATTTATGTGCGTGTAATTGTGTATCACAGTAGCTCACAGAACACTTTTATTTGCTGCTTTCGTATGTTGCTAATAAATACTTGATTCAGTAGCATTTTCAAGTCAGGGACCAAATTTGATTTATTACTATATTATTGATGCCTAGTACTGGGCATGGCTTATAATACTGTATATATGTTATCAGGAGCTAATCAAGCTGAAATATTTTGAGTTTTATTTTATAGATAGCAGGACCAAGATTCAAGAGTTTAAACCACAGTGTGGGAGCTGGGTGTTGAGAGTGGGGGGGGGGCAGAGATGGAAATCAGCAGATTTGACACCTACATCAGGCTCCTTGCTTTTCAACACTAAACCTCATACAAGCAAGTGGTGCAGGCATGTATGTGTGCAGCATGCTCACCAGGTTAGGGGATGAAAGGAAAGCAGCTCTTCCAAGGACCAATGTTAAGCCAGATCATCTGTATTCCAAAGTGTTGCTCTAACTCTGGGTCAGTCACTTGCTTCCTTCATGGCTCAAGTCTCTGACTCCCAGACTCCCTCAGTTCATGAGGAGTACTGGATTAATGATGGGTATCATTCTGAAATCACAGAACCTTGAAGACCGGAACCAGAGGCTAGAGGATCTTCAAACAATACTCTGCCTATGCTAGGGGTCAGGATGAATTTTGTCCTAAAGTTGACTGTCGTAATCCTCTATATACAGTGGCTGAAGGGAAAAGAATCGGCTCAGGACTCCCATGACTAAGTTCTCAGCACAAAGATTTATTTGCCTCACCGGGGCAGAGGACAGGTATAAGAAACAAAGTCAGGAGGTAGAGGAATGAGGAAGAAGGGGAAGGGACAAGGCAAAGGGAGGAGTGCTACGAGTGGGACTTGTCCTGGAGAACAACGAAGTACCTCTGGATACAGAGGAGATAGGACACATAGGAAAATGGTGCTTTCTAATGGTAAAGGAGAAACTCTATGATAGGGTGAGGTGTTTACTTTTTTTTTTTTTTTTTTTTTTTGGACAATTAGAGTTCTTTATTTTTCTCTGATTACATGTCTGTAGAAAATCATTGACATTTAAGTAATAAAAGCCAGCGTTAGAACATCGTAAACCACAGAACAACAAAGCAACATATTAAACCATCAAAGATCAAAGTTAATCAATCTTAAGTATGTTGGCACCGTTATTATATTGTTGCTATAGCTCCTCGCATTGTTCAGACGATGAACTCTCATGGTGTATCAGTTGATTTTTGTCCTTAATGGCAAATGGAAAGGCCCGATTGAGGTGTTTAGTTTTAACTGGATATGTTAATTAGGTGAGTCAAAGGCAGCTTTGGATTGCTGGACTTCAGTACTTTGACAGCTGGACCTTGGTAGTCAGCTTCAGGAGGAGGACAGGTTAAAATAAGGGAATGGACGTTGGGGGCTAGCTTTAGGAATGTACTCTAATGGTTTTTAGCAAGGAGGAGGGAAGGTGGGAGAAGGGCAAGCTTTGCCAGAGCTAAGGGCAAGCTTTGCCAGAGCTATGCTCACCACGCTTAAGCTAGAGCTGGCTCGTGCATGGCCAATGTAGTCAAGATTGCCCGTTGTTGTTGTTGTTGTTGTTGTTGTTGTTGTTGTCGCTATCAGAAGACTTCTCAAGCCCGTCAGTCCAAACTTTCTTTTCTATCCCTGTGCTTCGTTGCTATAGTACAGATTCCCCATCATCTGTGTTAATATTATGTGAAATGAGCAGAAGAGTCTCATCTGCCAGCAGATTGTGTTAATTTCTAAGAGCAATGAATAAGCAATTAGCTCAGACTGAATGCCTACTCTCCACAAAGCTCTCAGAAACATTTTCCGAGCCTAATCATAAAAAGAAGTAAAGTAGGACGGGGCAAGGAAGCGCCAGCCTGTAATCTCGGCACTCAGCAGGCTAAGGTAGGAGATTTATCCCAAGTCCTGGGCCAGCTGGAGCAACAACGCAAGACTGACCGTATGCCAAAGCCCAACAAACAAGCAAAAAGTCAGGCACTTGCTACTGGTTGTCTAGCAAATCCTTCCCGATTACTGCACTCCACCCTGGAAAGAAATGTAGGACTCAAGAAGTAAACAGCTCATCTGCCTTATGACGTCATGATGTCCATGAAACGCACTAGATGGGCTAGGACTCTTCTTCCTCATGCTTATATAAGCAGGAACGACTGTGGGGAGGGACTCTCAGGAAAGCCAATTTTCCTAGAAGAGATAATTAATTCAATGACCTGTTAAGCTGCCTGCAAACCTCGCAATGAAGGGTTTCAGCAACCATTGCCCACGGTGAGGTGGGATTTCAGTAAGGTAGCCAATCGATTCCTTTTTAATCAAAATAAACAAAACAGAGAAACGCTCTTAATACAGGAATTACTAACAACTGATTTTGTGAATAAAAACCTGGCGATTCAAACAGATAGGAAGCACCCAAGGATAAAAAACTAATCAAAGACTGTTGAGCATGGTGTTCAAGGATTCTTGATAATCTTGTCTGTTCCAGGTCTTGAAGATATTTCTAGTTATGTATTTTAAGGCCAAGAAACTTTTCCATGCATAAATTTTCCATAAGCCATACATTAGAAACTTTATTTTGGAAATAACACTCTGGCATGCTTCAAATACAGAAATACACTCCAGAATGGCAGTTCTTTCATTCATCGAGCCCAGAGCCTTAATAAAATTCTACGTTTCACGTGCTGGAAGGCCATATGAAATAGCAAGGAAAATCCAGCCCTGAGATGGCAAGTAGTAGGGCCAAGCTTCTGTCTTCAGCTCTGCCAAAGACTAGTGGTAAGGAAGTTCTTGGCACGTCACCTCCCATCCTTGCGCCTTAAGTCCCAGCCCCTCATAATCAACATGACTGGGAATGTGCCCTCCTATTCTAGATGTTATTTAAATATTTCAGTCCTAGGATTGATTTCCAGTAATTCACAGAGTACAAAAGTGTAGTTTGCTTTGAAAGCTAAAACCGTCGAAGATAAAGAAAGTTGCATCTTTGCTGACAGACAGAGCTCACCGGTCCCACACACTAACAAGATCAAGTTAAAAAAAAAACAAACAAACAAATTTGTTTAAGCGATTTTGTTTGTTTGTTTGTTTGTTTGAAACAGATTTTTGTGGAATCTGTTTTGCTGGAGACCGTATTGAAGAAATAAATGTGCCTTTAAGTAGGAGAATAGAAAGAACATTCCTAATACTAAGTTGATGGCTAATTCAAGGGGTAACAGATGCACCCTAAGGTCTCTGTTAGTCTTCTACTAAGGGTCAGGCTTTGCAGCAACAGAGAGAGGACCATAACAGTGATGGGGCTGGGCTGGGCTGTAGAGACCAGTGGTAGAGCGCTTGCCTTGCATGTGTGAGGCCCTGGGTTTGATTCCCCAGCAAAGCAACAAAAACATAGACTCTAGAAAACATCATCTATAAGGGTGGGCCTAATACATCATTATGCAATTTTTGGAGAATAAGTTCACCCGAACTTTATCACAGATGAAAATTATAACTCACTTTATATTTGAAAGAAGGTCTAAGGCAACCCTGCCCTTTATCTGTTTATTTCTAGTGTCTCCTTTTAAAGATTCAATGATTTGATTTGAATGGATCCAAGATAAACCGAAAATGATCTAGACGTGATTTTGTCTCCCTTGATAATAAAATGGATCATCATAGGAATTATTTTGACTTGAATAACTTCAGAAGGGAGTTTGATATGCCCTGTGAGGCACTGGCACCTACTGCTTTAACCTCTACAGTGAATAGATGCCTACTTCACTGGTGCAAACTTAAATTCACATAGGCACTAATAGCCAAGCCCTCTGGAGGCTCTCTTCTTTTCTTTCCTCAAAAAAAAAAGGAAAAACAGATCATTGACAAAAGAATGCAGTCTAATCCTAGTGAGAGGCAGGTCTATTTGCTGGGCTTGCTCGTTTTAGTGTTCCCGGAGAAGACTTCCCCAGCAAAATGTGGGAAACACTCCTGAAACATTGACAAGTGAAGCACCGCTGGCTACGGCCATTTCATCATTCACATTCCGAATCAGCAAGGCTTTCCAATAACATCGACATTGACCGCATGCAACAATGTCGCTAGATTGTGCAGTTTGCATGTGGGAAAATAAAATGCTCGTGAAAATTGCCTCTTTGAAATGAATGTCAGCATTTCTAAGTTTGATTCTTATTTTTATTTCAGAGTCATTTTTCCCCCTGAGAGAAAGCATTCCAAATAGAGGCTCACACACATGCACGTGCAAACATACACACACACACACACACACACACACACACACACACGCATGCACGCACGCACGCGCGCGCACACACACACACATACACACACATTGCTTTTTGGAAATGCATCATCTCTTAAATTTAATCAGGTTAAAAAGAACCAATTGCTGCTAAATGAAGTTCTAAGAAGTTTTTAAAACTGGCCCTCTAAATATCAGAATACAAAGCATTGTGAGGCCAGAGCAAACAAATAAATATATTTTCGCATATGGTCTCATTAAGTGTGGATTATAGCTCTAGTATTTCTCCCCAATACATGGAGCTCACCTGGTTTTGTCTTGTTCGCCTTGCAAGTGGCATCAGGGAACCTGGGGAGAAACCTAGGAAACCTCAATGAAATATATAACCACATCCAACTGTCCTCTGTCCTTTCCTAAGTACATTTATATACTTAAAAAGAAAAAAAAATACCAATTTTGACAAATATATTTTGTAAAGTAGAGTTTGTTGTGTGACTTGGTGACAGGAGTTCTTTGTAACCCCACGGGATACAGCAGAGTCATGTCTGAGCATCAATACTGTGGAACAAGGTGAAGCAAAAATGTTGGTCTTAACTGGAAATAAAGAGCAGCAGAAGGCCTGGTGGCACTCAAAGAAAGAATAAGCAGGCTACCAAGATGAGACTTGATAGCCTGTGACCATATAGTAGGGGAGGAGGTCCCCCTCGGTCATAGACCTAGGGGAGGGGAATAGGGTGAAAGCTGGAGGCAGGGAGGAACGGGAGGATACAAGGGATGGGATAACAACTGGGTTGTAATCTGAATAAATTAATAAAATTAAAATAAAAAAAAAAGAGCAGCAGGAGGATTTGCCCCAAGCGTGTGCATAAACTTAGACTTCAAGTGTTTATGAATGTTGAGTATGGAGTCTAACATCAGGCCGTCAGCACTCACACTTAGCACATTTCAGTGGAAGGCGTATAACCTTTTGTTTCTAATTCCACCTTTAAGACTGAGGTGAAGGCAGTATTAGTCTGTTCAAATGGCTTCCTGGGGTTCATTAGTGGAGCGAGTGTCCTCAAGTCATCTTGGTTCACTTGTTACAGCTAATCTCCAGGCGCTGGGCACTCTAGTTGACCTTGTTAAAGGTAAGGGAGGTCAAACTTGGGTTCAACGGAGCCACCGTCTCACCAAGGAGACTGGCATGACAAAGTAGTCAGCGTGTGTCACTTTTCATTAATCACAACACTTTCCTTTTCATGAAATACCAGCAGATAATTGTTCCTAAATGCAATTCGCAACACTCTTGTGCAGCGGATGAAGAAGCAGAAATAGGCAAACAGATAAGAACATTGTTTCGCTTGCAGGCAGCAAGAGCTTGCTATTCAAAGGCACATCATGCATAAACATTGATTTAGCCATGAGCTGACACTTATAAAGCTTTTGCTGTTTTCACAAAGCCCTGTGGTCAGGCTAAGCAATAGCCAAGGGCAAGCGCTTTTACCTGCATGGCAAGGTTGCATTCTATTTAAATTTCCTGGTCTCAAATAAATCAGCTTCCTGAACATTAGGCCACTACAAGATTGCCATAGGTGGGAAGCAAGTGCACTAAATGAAATGTTTGCCTTTATCGTCAAAGACTCCTGGAGGGCAGCTTGTTGATTGTGAATAAATATTTCATTAAGTCCAAGCTGCTGCACGTAATTTGGAAGCAAAGGGTTCATTTAAATCAATGGAGGTGTCCAGCTTTCCTTAATAAATAGGCACATTTGTGCACAGTGAAGAAAATATTCCCTTTCCTCGCCGAGGCTTCCTAATTTTTAAAGCCCTCCAAAATGATCATTCTTCTAAATATGTTGGTGGCCGTATGACAGTTTGTCTTTACAGTGGTGTGTAGTTTCAGGGTTGGCCCTTTCTCTGGCACAAAATTAGTGTAGGAACTATTCCGGAGCAGTAGCTGTGTTCATTGCTTTCTGAACAGATTAGAAGCCCTGGTTACAACGTGCAAGCCTGTGTTCAGCATTGCTAAAACTACAACCATGCAAATGTTTCAAGATACAGGACAAAGTAAGCCAATCATGCAGCGTTTTTCTCCTCATGCTATGGACATAAGAACCCAGCACTAAGTTAAGATGATGAATGGGAGAATGGGAGGAAGCTTCTATGGGAGAGAGCAGGAGCCAGAACTGAACCCTGCTTTCAGCCTCTTCTTCCTTGCTGTCACTCATTCAGTTTCTCCCCTCATAGTCACTAAAAGTTGGGATCAATTCAAACATGCACGGCTACCCTGTTGTTATTAAGGTCCATAAGTCAAAGAAGAAATTTCACCACTAACACAGTGCACAAGCAGATGTCCTCATCTTGAAGCCATGAAGCTAAAAATATTTTTTTTCTTAAAACAAGTACAAAAAAAAAAAAAAAATGAAGTTTTCCAGTCAACTCTTGGAAGTTTCCTCTTTGGACAATATGTCCATTCAACTAAATATGCTTGTTATAGACATATTTTGTCAATATGTAAAGAATATCTTGATCAGATATATGCAGATTTCTTTGTGGACATAATTGAGTTTACCACATAAAATTGATTTTGTCAACAGCTGATTGAGCCTAAGAGTTTTCACAGAGAGTTTCAATTTAGAATTTCAGCTAACAGTGGTGTGTAATCTAATGTATAAAATCACACACTGCCAAAATGAGTTACAGGATTCTCATTAGATATACAAGTATAACGCTCTATTTTTGTGGATCTCAGATTTCATTGTGTGTTCACCTTTACACCACAGTAACTCCTGTGATTGTTAACCTTGATCATATTTAAGCTTTCAACATGATTTTAGAGCATTTAACATCTAATGAAACTAACACTACAGGATTATAAGTGGGAGTCATTGCTAACTGGCATGAAAAAGCATGTCGAGCTTATTAAGCAAAGACTGCATCCAAAAGACTGGACCCATCGGAACCTATTTAACCAGTGCAACTGCATGCACTCTGAAGACATCACCATCATCATCATCATCATCATCATCATCATCATCATCATCATATTTTACAGAGGGAAAATGCAGAGGGACTCAGATTGTGATAAAAATTACCCAGAGAGCATTGAAGCTCCACACATGCCAAAGCAGATGAGCAGCCTATGCCCTCTGTCACTAAAGGACACCTCTCATACCTTCCAAGTTAAAATGCGACATCCGAGGCAGGTCCCGCTTGACTTTAGTTATGGTGGTCGTACACATCTTAGAAATATCATGATCCTTTTTACTGGGCTGTACATATCTCCTGTTAGAGACCTCTGTGCTCTGCTAAGTGCTTGGGGATTTGAATAACTTACCCTCAGGCTTTCTTTTCCTCCAGAATAAAATATTATTTATAACATGCCCAAAGTAAGATGACAGAGTTTTAACATCAATGGATGTGAACAGACTTAAGAGAAGAAGGGGATAAGCCTTAAGAACTGACTGATAGCGCCCATCCTTCTGTGTAATATTGATACATTATAATGTGGTCCCTCTTCGCAGTGGCTCTTTTCCTTGTGTCTCAGAAACCCTATTAGGCTCTTTCTGTCTCCTGCTCTGCAAAGCCTAGCACAGGCGCAGCAGCAAAGGAGCTCCTTTGAGGTTGCTTCCTCTTGCAAACAGCTGAGTTGGCTAACTTTGTGTTTCCTGAGTTGAGCAGGTGGAAGCAATGTCTGTCTGCCGAGCTAAGCTAATTTTCCTTTTCCTCTTGGCATCTAGGGCTTCCCTTCCCTTCCTCTTTAATGGATGGAAGTTCTTTGGGGAGGCTCAGTTCCCCCCCACCCCACCCCCACCCCCGCCTTCTCTGTGTAAGGATACAGAAAAGCAGTGTAATGTTTTCTTCAACCTTATTAAATTGCATTTCACCCTTGAAAAATGACCCAGCGGTTCAAGTGACTGCTTGGGTGTGAAATATGACAGAATACAGGGATGTGTCGAAGATCTGGTCTCACGCATACAGTCCGGAATTGGAATGACACACGGAGGCACAAAGCAGTACCCAGATTCAGCAGGAAGGTGGGTGAATGGGGTCATCTGGCACCGCAGAGGACTTGACTTCAGCCACAGAGAAAAAAAATGTACTTCGCATTCTTCTGCCTCTTTACGAGGCTGTAAAGTTGTCACTCGGGCCAGACCCTTTTATCACTTCCCCACCCACTCACTCACTAATCTAACCCCCAAAGCAAATACATGCTTAGCAAGAGGGAGACTCTCATTTGGTTTTCGGGTTAAGGGACTTCGAATAATTTTGTCCTCGCACGTTAATTTACATTTCGTCCCTCACAAGGAATCCACCACTTCTTTCTTCCCTAAGCCTGAGACCCCTTCAGCCATTGCTGCCAAGATAATTTTTTTGTTGTTGTTGTTGCTGCTGAGTTACAAATTGTATGTTTGTATGCTTTCTGGCAGACCTGAAGAACTGACGTGCAGAGGCTGAATTGATAATGTGGAGAATTACAGAGGAAACTTCCCATTTTGATAACTTGTTTTAAAATTTGCACATCTCCTAAGATGAACCGTGGGGTCTGACTTGAGTTTTATCTACGAGGTGAAATGTGTCACATGCAGTGGTGGGGTTTTAAGAATAAAGCGCAGACCCCTCCCCCCCCCCTCGCATACCTTCTCTGGCTATAAGGATTGGTGGATGGGTAGAGAATACTAGTTCAAAAAGTTAACACAGCTGTCTGATTTTCATTGCTGTATTTTATGTTGACCATAACCCAAAGCAAGTCGGGAAGGAAAGGGTTTATTTGGTTTACACTTCCTTCACAGTCCGTCGCTAAGGGAAGTCAAGGCAGTACCTCAATGTAGGACATGAAGCTACAACCACTGGTTCTTAACCTTCCTAATTCTGAGACGTTTTAGTACAGTCCCTCATGTTGTGGAGACCCCCCCCCAGGCATAAAAGTATTTCATTTCTACTTCATAAATGTAATTTTTCTACTAAAAATTTGTTATTTATAATAATGTAAGTATCTGATATGCAGGATGTCTGACATTAAATCCCCACATGGGTCACGACACACAGGTTGAGAAACACTACCATAGAGAATTACAATTATAGATTTACTCCCCATAGCTTGTTCAGCCTGCTTTCGTATAAAAGCCAGTATCACTTGCTCAGGGGTAACATCACCCACAGTGGGCTGGGTCCTCTCACATCAATCAATAATCAAGAAAATTCCCCAAACATACTTTCCCACAGGTCAATCATAATATAAAGACCCACAGAGGACTTCTCCCAGTTGGGTAATGTTTGTTCAAAAATTCTTTAGAAAGCAGCACATAACATCTGTAGTTTTCAGAATATTGAACTCAGAGAGTCTATAGACAAGTCTATAGACATAGGAAATTGTGATTTTACAAATACATTGCATTAATAGGTCATGTTATCTAGGTAGTATTCTTCTCTATTGAACCACAATAAACAGTAAAGTCTTTTAAATAATGGTATCCATATTTTTTATTAACTGTGACACACTAAAAGAAAAACAAAAGCCCAAATGCAGGACAAGAAGATTCCACGCTATAGTTTCTCTTCTGAATAAGAGCAGAAGAATGTTCTCTTGACTGCATCATCTCAAGCATGTGGCCATCATAGCCCTTGATCCCTAGGTCTTCAAGGAGAGACAACTAACTAAATTCAGGCTTCTGACCTCTGGGACCACTTCACAAGTCAGAAAAGCTAATCTGGCCAGTCTCCCACATATAGTCACTTCATGTGGCTAGTGGCCACTTTATCATTATATGCAGTTTCAAATGCCACCAGACCTAGTGATCAGTGATGTTGCTATCTCCTTTGTTCAAGACATTCCGTTATAAGGAAGTGCAGTGGGTTTTACTTCTTGGTCTCTATATTTAGAATTGGATGGAAGTGTCAGGTTGTGGGGTTCCCCTGGAGAGAGACAAGAAAATATTTGACAAAGAGCAGAGGAAATCCAAAGGTGTTTGGTTTTTCTGCCTTTATGACTGGTAGCATGTGTAGGTGGGATTTAGTTCTTTTGTTTTATTCTGTCTGGTGTCTGTTTTATGTGGTATTAAAAACAGACTTGAACTCACGGCTTGACAGGTTCTTACCACTGAGCTACAATCCCAATTCAAATAATACTTAGAGAAGTAACTGTTTAGTGTGCAACTGAAAAGTAAATAGATGCGCAAATAATAAATAAAACAGAGAGCTACTTTGTAGGCGTTGCTTTGCGCTGTGAGTGAATAATGACTTTCTGCTGAACTCATTTCTCATACTAGATTGAGACAACCTGACATCTCTGAAAGAAACAAGATTTTTTAAAGGCTAACAAAGCAAATAATCTCATTTTGGAGATGATGCGACACTCGTGGATAGAGGAAACAGCCATGGGTGTAAGTAGTCAGGAGCTCGTGCTGAGGTCACTGTCATAGTTATGCTTTTATCACTGTGATAAAACACCATGACCAAGGCAACTTATAGAAGGAAGAAATGTGGACTTACAATTTTAATGAGAGAGGAGTCTACGGCCACCATGTGTCCTTACAAGGTTTTGGTATCAGAGTAATACTGGCTGCATAAAAGGAATCTGGAAATATTCCTTCCTTTTTAGTTCTATGGAATAGTTCATAGTTTATCTTAACATATTTAATGTTTTAAAGTAGTGTAACTTTGAACCTATCCAACCCTGAGCAATTTTTTTTGACAAACTATCACTGCATCAAACAATTCGTCTCACTGCTTATTATAGATGATTTGTCTATAGTCTCTTGTTTTAATTTTGGTAGATCACATGTGTCCAGAGCTCTACCAGTTTCTTAAAGAGCATAAGTTACTTTTCAATCTAGCTGTTTAAAGTGTTTCCTAATTATTATCAAGATTTCACTCCTATCTGTGTTAATGTTCTCGTTTTCTTTGCCTGTTTTGTTACCTGGTCCTCTTTTTATTTTTGAATAGTTTGGCAAAGGATTCATCAATAGCATTAACTTTAAAAAGAAACAAATGATCATTTCATTTATTCCTGTGGGGTTTTTAAATTTTGTTTGTTTCCCCTTCATTATTTCCACCCGAGCCGTTGATACCTGCTGACTTTGTCTTTGAGTTGTTCTTGTTTTACTAAAATCCCATAATAAATCTATTTATTTGATGTGCCTATGATTTTCACTGTAAGCACTCAAAGCTACAAATGGTCCTCTCAAAACTGCCTTTGCTGTATCCCAAATGTTCATGTCAGTTTTATTTCTATTTGATTCTATGATGTTTAATCTTGCCTATGATCTTTAACAGGGACTAACAGATTATTTAGCAGTATTGTTAAAGTTGTATGTATAAGTACAATTTCTCTACTTTCTCATGCTATTATTTTCTAGATTCAGTCATGAAAGATTTGATTGGCATTTTTTTCCTTTATAGTGTAAAATGTGATTTATTCTAGGGGAAGTTATATGGGTATTGAGAAGAATCCTTATTCTTCAGTGTTTGCATGGAATGTCCTATAGTTATGTGTCAATTGCATGTGCTCTGTTGCTCGGGTCAACTTCATAGATTCTTTGTTGGCTATTTATCTGGATGATTTAATCTATTGATATACCTGGAGTATTGAGGTCACCCACACGATTATATCTACATTTACCTGTTTCTCTACACCCAGTAGTGTCTGCTTTATAAAACTGATTACCTTAGTATTTGGCAAGCATTTATTAAAAATTGTTTCACCTATTTAATGGAGTATTCCTTTTAGCAACACATAATAACTATGTCTATTCTTCTACCCAGGGGTGTGTCTCTTAGTGGATTCAGGGACAATCGAGGTGAAAATCATGACCCATCATCCCACTTTCTTTCTTCTAGTGCTTCTCCTGAAATGCCTGTTGCTCTTCCAGTGAGGTTGCCTTTGTGCATTGGCACTCCTTTCCAGCTTTTAATATTCTCTGTTTCTAGTTTTGGCAACTTGACTGTCTGTTGGGAGCTTCTTCTTTAAGCATATACCTTGTATGGAGCATCTGAGATGTTTTCTGTTACAATTTCATTAGTTTTCTATTACTTTGGTTTTGCTTGTTTGTTTGATTGGTTGGTTGGTTGGTTGGTTTTGATTTTTCAAGACAGGGTTACACTGTATAACCCTGGAACTCATAGAGAGCCACCTGCCTCTGCCTCTGCCTCCCATGGGCTGGGATTAAAGGCAAGTGCCATCACTGCCCGGCTAATTTCCTTCTTAGACCAAGTGTATTCTTAAATTTGATGTCTGGACCATGCCTCAGATTCTAAGATATGGTCATTATACTTTGGTTTTGTTTGTTTGTTTGATTTGGTAGTTTGTTTGTTTAGCCAATAACTGGATGGTGTATTTTCTTTACCTTGTCTTCTATTTCTGATATTCCTTCTTTTATTTGGTCTAGTCTATTGGTATTGCTTTCAACTCAGATTTCCTATATTATTTATTAATTATTTCATCTCCAGTGTTTCTGTTTGTTGTTTTTCAAGCTGTCGGTTTTACTGCTGATATCTTAAATATGTTGCTGTCTTTCTCAAGCATGTTACTGATTTTCTTGTCTATGTTCTCAATTTATTTCCATACTTCAATCATCTATTTGTTTGTTTCCTCTCTGAAGTCATGGGTTGTTTGAAAATCAGATTTAGAATTCTTTTTTTGGAATTTCAACCTTTTTCTCCTTCCTTATTTTTATTAAATATTTTTTATTTTTTTACATATACATTTATACTATTACATATATAGACAATAAACTACCTACAACAAAAAGAGCCATGAAACAATCAGGAATTATATAAATGTTACATTCTTAGTATTTGAACTATTTGTATTTGACAGCCTTGAAGAAAATATCTTTCCTATCTTAGTGCATCTAGAATTCTGAATGTAAATCAATATCTATCATCTCTCATCATTATCAACGTAAAACATCTATCTAGACCTAAAAAAAAATCTTAACCACTAAACAACTAAGCTTCATTGTAAAACTAAACTATCTGATTTGCAAACCCATCAGAAATTTGAGAAGGAATAAACTTGGTTACCTGAGTGTACCGGGAGTGCAGCTTAGTAGCTTCCCAACTGAGAAGATGAGAAGATGACAGAGACAATTTGCTACCTGAACAGTCACCCAAAACTCTCTATAATGTTGGAGCATCATCTTCAGCCTTCTGGCCCAATATTCTGCCAGATATTTGTGAGGCAGGAACCACTGAGGACTTGCTTACCCTGTCTTGGCAGAGTGTAGCTGTTGAGTCAGCCTGCTTCCAAACTTGCCCTTTGCTAGGCAGGAGTCTGTGGTAGAAACGAGGACATTTGCCCAGTGGCTTGTTTGCCTCTTTTGAAGCTATCTCCATAAGGAGGTTCTTTGATGCTCATCATCCTCTTTGAGATAGGCTGGATGTTGCCAGGAGTTAACCTGTCTCATTGTCAATGAATCTTTAAAATAATAAAACCATTTCAAATGTCATATTCTGTATGTCTCTGAGGTTTTTGAAGACCTTATCTAACTATTTTACCTTATCTTCCTATAGAAGCATATATATCTGTTGCACCAAAGGTGTATATTCTTGTGATAAAAATCGACTAGTAATTGATTTGACCATTATTTGATGACCTAACAATTAACTTGTATAACTTATTTATCCTAAACAACCTGCAATAGCACTTTCAAAGCATTGGAAGTAAACCTTGTTTTATAATTGAGTTATATCAGTAAAATACCTCATATTAGAGTAGAAATATACATAATGTATGTGAAGAATAATCTTAAATTTGAATTCTATACCATTGTATCTAAAATTAAACTTATTTTGCATCTATATACAAAATTCTATATCTTTGTATTTGGTACCTTAGAGGTAACACACTCTTGGAAGTATCATGTTACCCTTCTTGTCCATGTTTCTTGGGTTTCTGGAGTTGTAATCTGCACATATGCTGGCTATGATAAATCTCACTTTTTTTTTTTATTTGTGCGTTGTCTCAGTGCACACTATACATGGAAAGGTTTAATCTTTGGCATTACTAAGGAAGAAGAAACTAAATTACCTTTCATGAAAGCATTTGATTCACCTTACAACCAACGAGCCAAGGCTGGAGCAAAGTGGAGCTAGCTCCTTTCTATATACTGACCTCTGCTTCTCTGTACCTCTCAGCTGCCCTACTATCTACTCTAAGGTGTCTTGTGTTCTGCCAATTTCCTGGTCTGTTTTTTTATCCTGACTCTTCTCATTCACTATGTCACACAGAAACCGCTTAGAATTCACTACGTTCTGTAGTATTTATCTTACTAAGTGAATTCCTGTGCCTGTTTTATATTTGCAGTAAATCTCAATTCCACACATTTCTATATTAACTACACAGCAGCCTTCTGTGCCTATAAATACATCACCAACTAATACAAATACACTTACAATAAATTTCCTGAGTTTTAATCTTGTTCTCCATTACCAGCCATATAATGATCTTTTGATTGTATTCCTCACCCCTATGTAGCTTCATTTTGCCATCTATAAAATAAGTCATAAACACAGCATAAACAAAGAACTATGTGGCAACCGTGTTAATGTGCACAAACTACTTAGAACTGACACAAAATTAGCTCTCATTAATTTAACAAACGTAATACACATTTAATTTAGGGTTCATAAAAAGGTAACCCAAAATGTCAACATCTGGAACATAGAAGAATATAATTAGATCTGTAGTCATCGTAGCGCGTGTGGATTCTACTTTTTCCATCTCACCACATGTATTTCTCACACACAAAAACTATTTCATATGACATTTCTTTCAGCTTGGAATTATTAGAACATATTCTTTGGTGGATAAAAAGAAACAACATCTTTTAGCCATGGCTAGTACCGAATCTTCCAGCTTTGATTTGATTTTGATCCCTTACCATATGTGATGTTTGTGAAGGATGTGGATTTGAGTCTTGAAGTTGCCTGCTGGCTTCTAAGTAAACAGGAATTTATGTGAGCAAAAAATCATTCACATAATTATTTCATGGCTGGGACTCTGGATACAACACATATGAGGAGCTTGTGAATGATTAAGTAGCTGAATATAGGTGCCCAATTATTAGCATGTTCCCACGAAATAGGTGTAGCCTTATTTTGTTGCATATGACAAACCTTTTCATGTCAGGTTGAAATTTGCAGGAGATAGTTATTGGCTGTGAAACATCCTGGTGAAGACTTTTAAATTTTCCCTTTCATCCTATACACAGCAGAAATTCTTTTACTTTTCAACCTGATGGCACCACTTTCTTTTTTCACATGATAGTAATAGGCCTGGCAAGTAAACCAGATAATGGACTCTTAAAGTTTTCTGTGTGCAGATTGAAAGAGCACATTATAGTGCCTGCCTTTCCTGAGGCCTCACAGCTTAACCAACATGGTATATAAATACAACACCAGCAGAAGTTATAACAATGGTTTCTGTCAGCCTGTCTGAGATAGTTAGAGAAGAGCAGTGGGGAATAGCACAGTAACCCAGAAATGTCCAGATTCTTCTGGCCCCTTTTATTGTGATAAATCTCCTATGAACTTGCAAAGAGGTATTGTTTGCATGCGGTGTGTCTGTGTCTAGAGTGTGGCTGTGTGTATCTATTCGTTCTTACTGAACTATGTGGAGCAAAACCTGATTCAATTATATGTGAGAGGAAAAAAAGAAAAAGAAACACTTTCCAGGAGGGAAGTAGAGATAATATATTTGAGAAAGATGAATTAACTGCTTTCTATGCCTTCTGTATATAAGGTTTGAATAGTGCAAGATTATGTGTTTAGAAATCTGAGTGCTGCTCTCTTGTTGGAGCAGAAGAATAACTCTCATGGATGCTGCTGTATTGTAAGATACATCAGATAACTTGAAGCTATCTGAGAAAATTGAGTTGTACATTGTACATAGGATTGTATTGTTACTTATTAAAAGAACTAAAGGAGGTAATTGCTATGAATGCAGAAGTAACAATACACTCAGTTAAGGACTTCTAAGTGTATGTTTGAAAATAGTAGAAGGTCTATAAAAGCAGAAGACCTGAAGCTTAGAATGGCACCGTGTCATTCTTTTATGAAGTAAAACTCAAAGGCTTTCCATAATCTTGGAATTTGATATTCTTTTCTTCCTAGTAGGAAACCTCTACCTTTCTGTCATAAACCTTGTATCTATTCCCATCCCCAAAATGTGTAGTTTCTTCATACTCAACAAATCTGCCTCATTCTCACAAGCCATCTACAGTTCATTTTGAGTTCCTTCTAACCCATTCAATCATCCTAAACTCATATAGGTCATGATTAGTTGCATGTCTACCATGATTATCATCACACATACAGTAGACAATAAACTCAGAATCCGACTCAGGATGATCCCAATGCCTACCAATGGTTTAATATCAGTGAACCTGAAAATTGTGATCCATGGTGTTTGATAGCCATCAGTTATTCCAATATTTCCAAGCTAAATAGGAACAGCATTCAACCATCATCTTAGATGCATTGCCTTTACAGATTAAATGAAAGAGGATGTGTCTTGAAGCCACACATAGCCCTCCAGAAGGCAAGAACAGGGTATTACTTTCCAGTGTGTGTGTGTGTGTGTGTGTGTGTGTGTGTGTGTGTGTGTGTATGTGTGTGTTACTATAAAACTCTTTCCCTGGTGGAATATACAATACATTAGACCTCTGATATTTCCTTTGTTGCTTCATATGTATGAAATTTACATTACTCAGACTTTAGGATTCTCCTCAGAAAACACATATGCTGAGAATAGACGACCAAGTGCTCAGCCCAAAGTGAGAAATCTTTCTTAACACTTCATTCCCAATATTGCCTAAATTCAGAGAGCATTGGGTAAGAATGGGACAAAGGAGTGTAAGATCCAGACAGCAAGCTGTAGTACTGTAAAATGTGAGCTGCTAAATCTGGCATGACTTTAGCACTCCTGAGCTCACCACAGCTGTGGTTCACTACACATGAACTACACAATACCAAACTAGCCCAAATTCTGGCATAAATGGGAGAGATGTTCTCTAGGTCTTTATGTAAGAACTATTGGTACTTGTTAACTGCTGCAGCTGGAGAAAATAAATAGTAGTAGTAGTAGTAGTAGTAGTAGTAGTAGTAGTAGTAGTAGTAGTAGTAGTAGTAATGATAATAATAATAATAATAATAATAATAATAATAATAATAATAATTTATTTTTTAATGTGTGACCACTGGTAGGTTTCCCATGTTCCATTAGGTGACTCCACCGGTTACATATCTCTACATAGTACAAGGAAAAAAAATTGAGACCTTTAAAAAACGATATTTGAAAAGAGGGTACTGATCCCATCACAAGGCACTAATTCCTCCTAGGTGGGGGTTGGTTGGTGTTTTGTTTGGTTTTTGGAGACAGGGTTTCTCTGTGTAACCTTGTCTGTCTTGGACTCACTTTGTAGACTAGGCTGGCCTCAGCCTCCCCAAGTGCTGAGAATACAGCATGAGCCATTGCACCTGGCTCCCCAAAGCCATTGTATTAGATATGGTTTGTACATATGGAATGGTGCACTGAACACTTAAACCATAAAAGACACTGGATATTTCTAGGTGTTAGGAAACACTTAGTTCTGAGGCTGGGTTACCTCCCTCAGGAAGATCTTTACTAGGTCCATCCATTTGTCTGCAAATTTCAAGATTGACTTGTTTTGAATAGCTGAGTAGTATCCATTGTGTAAATGTACCACAGTTTCTTTATCTATTCTTCAGTTGAAGAACATCTAGGTTGTTTACAGATTCTGGCTATTATGAAGCTGCAATGAACATAGTTAACAAATGTCCTTATTGTATGGTGGAGCATCTTTCAGGTATATATATGCCCAGGAGTGTTATGGCTGGGTCTTGAAGTAGCACTTTTAGCAGTTTCCTAAGAAAATTGATTTCCAAATGGTTGTACAAGTTTGTACTCCCACCAGCAATGGAGGAGTGTTCCCCTTTCTCCACATTCTTCCCAGCATGCGCTGTCACTGCTGTCACTTGAGTTTTTGGTATTACCCATTCTAAGATGGAATTTCAGGGTCATATTGGTTTATATTTCCATGATGACTAGGGATGTTGACCATTTATTTAAGTGTTTCTTGGCCATTCGATATTCCTCTGTTGAGAATTTTCCATTTAGTTCTGTCCCCATTTTTATTTTAACTTGGAAAATTTGGTTTGGTTGTGTTTAATTTCTCAAGATCTTTATATATTTTGACTATTAGCCCTCATGGTATATACTCACTTATAAGCAGATATTAGCCACATGATACAAGGATAACCACACTATACTACACAGACCTAAAGAAGGTAAATAACAAAGAGGACCCTAGGGACAATGCTTAATTCTCATTCAGAAGGGTAAATAGAATAGACACTGGAAGCAGTTGAAGACAAGGAACAGGACAGAGGTCCTCGGAAAGACTCCACCCAGCAGTCCAGATGAGACTTGATAGGCTGAGGTCAGATGTTAGTGGAGGAGTACTAGGGAAGGAAAGGAGGGAACAAGGATGGAACCAGGAGGTAATGAGGTAGGGAACTTAATCTGTATCATAGGAAAGGTGTGTGTATGTGCGCGTGCGTGAGCATCTCTGTTGAACAAACATCTTCAATACTTGATCATACCTGATTAGCTAACCAGCTAGCTGGAACAAAGGCATGGAGGACAGAATAAAAAACAAAAACAAAACAAAAAAAAACAAAAAAACAAAAACAAAAACAAAAAAAACATCAGCAGCAAATCAAGACACAGAAAGTAATACCTAGGGCAGACTCCAACTGGTCAATCAGTCCTCACTTTATGTGATGATGCAATGATAGTGAAATTAGTAAATTAAGACATTATTTATTTTCATCTTCTTGTAAACAAATGCCTGATAAGAGACAAGTTGAGGATATTGGCTTGCGGTCCAAGGGAATTTACGACAATATGGAGGGAAGGTGTGACAGCAGAAATGGAAGATACCGTCAGGAATCAGGCAGTGATGAATCCTAGTGCTCAGCTTGCTTTGTCTTTATTATTCAGCTTAGAATTCCAGGCCATGGGACAGTGCCATAAATGCTTAGAGTAGGTCTTCCTGCCTAAGTTAACCTAATCTACAAACTCCTTTATAGACATGCGCATAGTTTTGTATCCATGGTAATTTAACAGGTTGATAGCCAAGATCAGTTATCACAGTTTTCAAATTGTCTCTTAAATACCTGGTTGGAGAGATGGTTCAGCAAAGTACTTGTGAAACCAGGAAGATCTGAGTTTGGCCTCAAAACCCATGTACAAAGACTGGATGTAGTGGTGTAGTCCCAGCACTTTGGGGTCAGAGTTGGGCATATTCCATGGGGTGTGGGACCTAGATATCCAAGACTAAATGGAAATACTTCATGCCAGTAAAATGAAACCTACAGTTGACCTCTGGTCCACATTCATGCCCATGAAGGGATACATGCATATCCAATGAAAACAAGTGTATTAAAAATCTATATCTTACATCTTTCTATTCTGGACTGGTTGTCAACTGCACCTTGCATGAAGCTGTCTTTCCAGAGTCACCCCTTAACAGCTTCTGCTGTGTTACATTTTCTATTTCATAGAATTCTTAATTTTTCTTTTACCATTTTGTTGAATACACTCTCCTATAGCATACGCAGTGTGTTGAAGTTCTAGCTTGTCTACAAACTCGGAAACACCAGTGTGATATGACGGTGGATTTATGTTCATCTATACAACCAGAAACAAAATTGTCATTGGAGATATTACTGATGGAAGATTGGGGGTCTTTTCTTTATAGGTTTCTCATAGTCTAGACTCTTAGTATCTGAGCTTTTTGGTAGAAAAGCAGTGTGCATAGCAAACCTTGGAGCATAGAGGAAGTGTTATCTCTCCAAAGAAATGTCAAGACATATTTCCCTGGAGACATCACAAGGAAGAAAAGATGAAGACTACTCCATACCCCCTGGATATATTTGCTTATATCTAAGCATAATTTGTAAGTTCAGTCTTACAGGAGACTTAAACGATCTTCTTGTATAGAAAACTTGAGTGAGGAACCTGAATTTCTTTTCTAGTGAGTGAGGCAAACACAGAGAGCATGTAGCTTCTTTCGTGGTGTCTTCTAGAGCACAGCAAACCAACACAAGGTTCTCGTCCAGGTCCTGAGTTTTCAGACTAAAGAATTATTTGCTGCTTCTTTATTGTCTCCTGGCAGTATGGGTGTGTAAATCAATAGGAGGCTAACCTGCCTGCTCTCATGTGAGACAGCAAGGCCTTCATTAATGCATACTGAATAGAGATTACCTTTTGTGCATTTCTCTGTTGTCTATTTCTAGGCATCTTGACTCCTGAAGAGTTCGCTAATGTTGTATTTACCCTTTGGTTTTTATTTCAGATCATAACAGTTTTATTTTGCAATGTTCTGCTGGGTTTTCCATTCTGTATATTTTTGAGTCCTGAAACTCTTTGTTTTCAGAATATAATTTATGGCTAATAACACACTGCTTTTATTTAGTGGATTAAATACTTTATTTTTATCTCTTTGAGGAAATTAAAAGCTTTGTTTTTCTTTTATTTTTAAAGCTTTGTTTTCCCCTGAACAGTGTCTATTTAATTTGGAGCTTTTGTTTACTTGTGTGTTTTGATCTCTTTCTTTATACTAAAAGCTTCTTTGGATGTCTAATCTTCATTGGTTAATTGTTCAAACTTAAAAGTTGGAAACTGAAATACAAAATGTAAATGCTTCTCATTAGCTAGTACATGTTGACTTTAAATGTGACCCTAGGGAGATCCAGCTCCTTTGCTGATATTTAGTACCATCTCCTATGGATGCTTCTGCTTTTTAAATTTTATTTATTTACTTTTTTTCTCCTTTATTAATTTATTCTTGTTACATCTCAATGGTTATCCCATCCCTTGTATCCTCCCATTCTTCCCTCCCTCCCATTTTTCCCTTAGTCCCCTCCCCTGTGACTGTTCCTAAGGGGGATTACCTCCCCCTGTATATGTTCATAGGGTATCAAGTCTCTTCTTGGTAACCTGCTGTCCTTCCTCTGAGTGCCACCAGGTCTCCCCCTCCAGGGGACATGGTCAAAGGTGAGGCACCAGAGTATGTGAGAAAGTAATATCCCACTCTCCACTCTACTATGGAGAGTGTTCTGTCCATTGGTTATTAAGATGTTGTCTTATTTTGTTAGAAGTGTGTCTGTGTGTGTGTGTGTGTGTGTGTGTGTGTGTGTGTGTGTGTGTGCATGTGGAAGAGAGAGATAGAGACAGATCAGTCTGTTGGTCTGTTTAACATGAGTTTCTTTAGCCTCAAAGGAGGTCAAATTTTCAAATAATATAAACACTACTATTTTCTAAACAGTAGTTCTTGGAGAATTTCATACACGTAAACAACAAAACACAACCAAACCATACTTCACCTCCCCACACCTTTGTGTGCATGAGTGTGGGACCGTCCCTGAGGCAAGGACAACCTACCAGTGGCCACACTACCACCAGATGGTTCTCTCTCCCAGTATGTTAACAGCTGTCAAAATTTCCTCACTTAGGGAGAAGGCCTTGTGAACTCCTCCCCCCACCCATGCAGGATTGTGGTTGGCTTTGTCTTGTGCAGGTAACCACAGTTAACATGAGCTCATGAGTTCAGTCACCTTGTTGTGTCCAAAAGATAATAACATCCCCTATCTCTGACATTATTTCTTCCTTCTTTTCTATGATCTCGTGCAACAAGGTTGGGGGACATGGGCGAGCGATAATGATGTCCTATTCGGGGCTCAAAATCATAGTCACTCATTCTTAGCACTTTGGTCAGTAGTGGGTCTCTGCATTGACTGACGGCCATTGTAAAGAGAAGCTGCAGTGACCAGAGTTGAAAGCAACCAAGGTCTACGGTGCCATTGTAAGTATTTACAAGGCAATTGGATAGCATGTCCATTTAACAAACTAACAAAAGAAGGTTCCATCATATGACCTCTCTAGCCATGAGCTTTTGGCCAGCTTTCTAGTTCCAGGTATTGCAAGCCTCATATCTAGGAAGGAAGCCGTAGCAGCCATGCCCTATTGTACCAATGGTCATATTTTAGCTCGCTAATGTTGTAGTGTGAACAGCATAGTGCTGGATAAGATTGCGGATGTCTTATCCTGCATAGCACCTTCTGGAACTATGAGCACTCTTAACTGACAAACTATAATAACCTTTAAACAAATTTGGGAAATGAGAATGTGAAATTCACGAATTCATATTATGTCTGCTCTGTATAATTCTTAGACGTGTAGGTATTAGTATGGCATGCGTAGTTGTGGGCATCTTTACACTCTGGTGTGAATGGGGATCGCTAGCAAAGGTGAATTCACCCGCAGGTTTGATAGCTAGTTCCCAAGTTGACTAAGAGTCAAGCCATTACTGCCACTGAACTTCATAGGAGAAGCTGGATTTGTTGCCAAAATCTAGTAAATAGGAGACACTGAGAGAGAAAAAAAATCACAAGTAATTTTGAATTGCGTATAGGTTGTTCCCTACTAAATCCTATCAGTCAATCAAATCAAATCACAATCAGTTTTCATGTGATTAACAATATTATAGTAGCTAGAGTTTATATATTCTTGTGTTTCAGATTTTTTACCTCGACACAAAAAGCTACAGTACTGTTGAATTGAGAAAACAAATTATTTCCATCAGATATCTATCCATATTGCTTGGAAGAAAATTATTATTAGCTTGTATAGCTTCTAGATAAAAATAAATATTTTATATCTAAGGCACATTATTATGTTGATGTTTCCTTAAGCATAGTACTTAATTATTTAATAAATGCAAACTTATTCACTGTCACAATCAACATGTATTTATGATGTTCTAAGTACCTGTAACACACCAACTCCGCACAATAAACCCTTCATAAATCCTGCATGAGGACCATTATATTTTAATAGAGGATAACAAAGGTTCCACATTGAGTTTTCAAAATGCAGGGAGGCTCTGTCTGTAGTTATAATCCTGAGAACAATGTAATGCAAAGAAATCATGACTACCTCAAAAAAGGGATAATATAATTTCTGGAGGAGATGATCCTTGGCCTGGACCTAACAGATCCCAAGAGATCACAGAAGGGCCATGTAAATAATAAAAGAGGATTGAAGTAATATCACCTAACTATGCGTCTCATAGTACCCCTGGAAAGGAATATCACGTTTGCTCTATTCTCCTCCCATCCTCCCTGTGAAGTACAAGTGAAAACAGGAGCAGAAGCCCAGCTAACATGAAGGGACTCCAGAACATGAAAGCCTCTGCCATCCTCTTCACAGGGATCTGAAAATGCTACCAGGTTGTTTTGTTTGTTTTCGCCTTTCAGAGAAGCTTTTGTAGCTACACCATGAACAGATGTTTTGGGGGAAAAGGTTAAGTTACATTACAAAGGAAACCCTTGAACAATCTGATAAATAATACAGGATGTATCCCCTCTTTGATGTGGCGGTGTTGCTGGTGCAGGCAGGCAGGGTGCGTCTTCTCCACTGGGTCATTCAGGGAACCAATGCCCCTACCTGCTTCTGGCTCTCCATAAATAGAATCATGATCCTTTTGGTTGGAGACAGCCACTGCTGTATCCTTCTTCCACGCAATGGCAACAGTGGAAAAGCCAAAGTCCAGTGATAGGCAAATGTTGGCATTACTTCCGGTTCAATGCATGGTCATCCTACCTCCAGGGAAGAACAGACAATGCTTTCCTAAATATATGCATGCCAGGAGGAAGAAATCAAAGCAGATGAAGGGAAAGTCCCACTCTGACACAATAGATTTGAGTTGTTTGCTTTGTATAATTTCTCTGGATTTATATACTTTGTTTTCACACTTTTACCACTTAATATGTTCTAACTCTTACAATCAATATAAAGAATCCTATACTGTGATTACATGATAAAATTTAAAGACACTTTTAGAGTGGCTTGTATATATACTAAGGGAGCTCTCAAAATTAAGTTGTGCGGTTCAAGCTATGCAGAGCCCCAAAGAGAAGACTTGACTCATACTATTTATGTGTTTAAGGAGATAACGATCTGTGACCCTCATATGTATTTGACAGCCCTTCAACAGAAGTCTGCAGTATGCAAAAAAAATGAGAATTTCTGGAGATAGCATAAAGATTTAAAAAATCCTATTTGAGGTTATGAGTTGTAGGCCACCCAGATAAAACTATGTATTTGATACACATTACGATTATTTAAAGCGTGTTTGTAGAACTGATTTGTGTCACACGGACAACTTACAGGCTGCTGATCCTTTATAAGATTAAATTTATTTGTAGAAAGGCAAAAAAAGAATACTGTAAAAGATGCCTATGAAAGTAGGATAAATAACTATTTTTACGGTTCTACGTTAGTTAATGGAATAGGTAAAAGTGTGCTGGCTTTAGGAACCCCTGCTGAATTTTAATAATAGTGAAGATTCTTTGCAAGGTGTGAGTTCACATTTTTAAATAAACAAGTGTGTTTTACAAAGTTCTATTCACTTGAATAAGTATTTATTCAGTGTCTATACAAGGTAATGGGTTCTCTTACTTTAATGTGCTAGATTAATAAGGCTTTTGTAACAAGAACTTTTTACATATCCTGAAGCTGGATGACTAAAACAAACAACCAAATACTTTGCTGGGTGTACATACATGAAATAAAATGAAGTCTTAGTAACCTAGTCCTTTATGCTATGCATCAACAAAGTAGTAGAGAGACAAATGCACATTTATATGAATAAAGTTGACACTGAAAATGGCTGTTACAGTGGTCCTAGCACCTTGGGCACCAGAGTGAATTCTATAACTCACAGAAGTGTAGAAGATTAATGAAATGGGATCAGGCTGTATTTTATTTATATATCAACCTCCTCAAACTTACATAAAAACCTCAAAGGCAGAAGGAATCTAAAATTAAGTGGGAAAGGAAAAAGAATATGAATCCAAGAAAAAAAATCTTTGCATATTTTACTTATCAGGGACAAAATTGGTTGTCAAATCTTTCCAAAGCTAGTCTTCCAATTTGTTTTAATTACAGTCTGAAGCAGGCAATCCAACATTGATGGCGACTGACAGAATCTGTTGGATAAGATTTGGAAGATGGTTGGGCTAGAACAACAGATAAGACATATGAAAGATGGACGAAAGATACTGACAATGATCCCAGGAGGGAAACAGTGTTCTGAAGTCATGTAGTGAAAGAGAGATTCTCACTCCCCATTCCACTTGATGTTTGGAGAAGTCTTAATAACCTAATTCAGATTTATATCAGCTCCATGTCCATAACTGAATGTACACAAGCGTATACTCTCATTTTTAAAGACTGCACACACAATAGGAAAAAATTGCAAAAGGCTAACTAGCCATGAGTTTGAAATTCTGCTTACCCCGAATATCCTTTTCAAGAATCAGATATGGTTGTAATCAGCAGTGAGACCAACTTTATATAACCATCAGCTGTATTTCCTTTTTGAAGAGCTTTCCATTAGAGATTTACACGGTATCTTCACTTATACCATTGCCGTGTCGCCGTTCTCTAATAAATGAGAAGTTGGATGCCAATCAAGCTAAGATAGCCAGAAAGAATGGAAGGGCTCTCCAGCTACTTCGGTGTGGAAGGTATTATTTGGAGGTGGGGATGAGCGAGACGAGGGTGGGCATAGGACAGGGAGATGAATGCTGTGATTAATTGGCTTAAAAAATAAAACAGAACGCACGCCGCATCTTAGGAACCACCAAATTCCTTTCAGACCATTTGCAGACTTACTGTGTAGACGTTAATTTATGTCCAGCAGATAATTTTTGTATATTAGAGGAATTAGAAAGTCAGCAAGCCCCCATTGTTGGGTTATCCATTATTTATTGAGAAGGAAATGAGGAAGGAGAACGGACACAAATTAGACTTGCCTAACTGTTCCGAGAGTAATCTAAAGGCTTGTGAATTTATATGGCCTGAAATGCCATGAAGGCTGGGAAAAGCCCTTTCTGTCCTTCCACCTCTAGAATTAAAATAACTGCATGAGAATTTCTTTACATTAAATCCATTTCCAGGGAGTGAAGGAAACTTTTAGTTTTCCTTGGCTTTTGAAGTTTGATACATAGAAATATTGAAGCAAATGCAAACAGATATAAATGTGATTATGCCTTATTCCCTGAAATGGATTTATGACAAAATGGGACCTTAAAAGGGAGTTACTTTTCAAAAACCTTTCTGGTAACGAGTGCTTTTGGAAGACTTAGTACATTTGTGGCATCTTTGTAATCCCAGTTGCCCCTTAAACCCTATATTAGTGTCATTTTTCTGTGATCAATTTAATGGGCAAAGGATAATTCATTTTATAAGAGAGTCAATATGAGTTCTTAAATCAAGCTAACTCTTAGCCTCTTCTATGATTTTGCCTTAAATAACACTTAAGTAGAAGGAGGGCCTACCTGTTGGCCAACATCAGTACACTTCCAGATAAGCCATACTCTCAATCACTGCACTTCTTCTCCGGTCCCCAGCTTCAGACCAGTCTAGATCACAGGGTGGTAGAGGGAGAGCACTGCAGATGTGGGACCAAGCGGAGCACACCTTTAATCCCAGCATTTGGGAGGCAGAGGCAGGAGGATACCTGTGAGTTCGAGGCGAGCCTGGTCTACAAAGCAAGTCAAGGACAGCCAAGGCAATACAGTCTCGAAAAACAAACAAACAAACAAACAAACAAATAAAAAAAAAACAGATGTGGGATCCATGAAATCAGAATTGAATATTTTAGGCACTTGTAGTTTCTGCTAAAGAGTGATGATGTTGTTGAGAACTTGCGTCTTATTCCCTGCTTCTCAGATTGTACTTGAATAATTACCCAAAGCTTCTTACCGAGGAATTCTGACATTATGCATTTAAAAATCAAAATGCAAAATCAATTAAATACTAATATGCTGTGACTCAAATCTTTGAAAGAAAATGTCCTTTGTTTGTGGTGTGAAACCTGCCATTCTGTTTCATTACTGTAGAAGTTCCCAGCAGGCATGTTCACCCAGATTTAATTATTAAGCCATAAATGTATCTTTGAAATTTTCTCTTTAAACTGAATGCCTAGGAGTAATTTAGAATTGCTTTTTCACTCATCTTATGTGGCAAATCTGACTTCAATTAAAAAAATATATATTGTAATGTTTTAGAAAAGTGAACATCCCTGAACAGATAATAGTATCCAGATGCTATTAAAATGAATAACTATAGAAACAGACTAGGTCAAAATGTATTGAAATCTTTATAAGAATCCCCCATATCTATCTGATAAAATGAAGGCTTAATGAGGACAGGCTGTCCATCTAGTTTGCTTATTTCCTCATACTCTCTGATTACAACATGGTGTTTGCTACTTGTGAAAGGGGCCAACAAATGTTCATTGAAGAAAACAGAAGTGTCAATCTGTTAGGTCTCTCAGTTGCTTACTTCCTTTCATGAGCACGTCTAAGTCTCCTTAAGACTAACAGTGGAAAACACTCAAGATTTTCTTGTCTCTCATTACATTACATTACTTAATGAGAAGGGATGTATTTTGCCTGCTAGAGCTAAGATACAATGCACCCATCATGTTAGCAGGAGCTTGAGGAAGTTGGTCCCATTGTGTCCAGAGTCAGTAGAAAGATAACTGCCTCTGCTTCCTAACATTCACACACACACACACACACACACACGAATCTCAGCTCTAGGAATATGAATCTCAGCCCTAGGAATGGTCCTATGGTCCTACTGGGTCATTTCCAGTTGGGTCATCCTGCCTCCATCAAACTAATCAATATAATCCCCCAAACTCATGTTCACAGGCCAATCTCCTTGGTGATTCTAGAGCTCATTAGGTCGACAGTTGAGAGTATTGAACATACATCTGAACATCTATGGATACAAATAATCAAAGGTTTTTGTTCACCTGATATTGATCGCAAAATACCTTATCAAAGACAGTCATATTTTACACTGAAATAGAACTGGTTAAACAAATAAGCTAATAAGATTTTTCAGAGTAATGAAAAATATTTCCTTATATTTTTTTTCTTTTCTTTGTAATTAATAGAAATAAAAGAGGAAGATCTGTGTACTGTTACTGTTGGGGAGAGTGTTGAAACACATCAGAGAATAACTAAAGATATGTATTTAAAGTCTCCTATGAGGAGTTTCTATAAGAACTTCAAAGAAATAGCCCCATAAAAGCAAATCTTTTCAAATGTCATGACATTTACAAGATTATTTGGAAATATTGAATATTTGTTGAATATTAAAAAGTTTCTCCCTTGTCCTTTGAAGGAAGTTATTTACATTAATAAAGATGCAATTATCATACATAGAAAACATATTGTTAATATGCACATATGGAATTACAGGGAGATGTAAAGTGCTCCTTACATAAAACAATCATATTTTCTTAAATAAATAGGGATTTTCCTACTATTCTTTCACCACAGTTGCTTCACTTTTAAAGTGTACAGATAGTTTGGTAGTCACACTTCTGACAACTGCAAATATAAAGAGTTGGTATTTTAATTTGATATTTACAGAAGAACATGTCCTAAAGAGTGCTCCTGAACCACGTGCTCTCCTCGTTATTATTAAAAGATAAAATAATCACAGGAAGCCAACGTGGCACTTGCACCACAGTACAAGTAAGCATTACTCCACCACACTCACACTACCCAGTGTCTATAAAACTTAAGAGCTAGTCCCTCTAATGATTTAAATGTCATAAAAGTCACTAGAAACCAATCGCTTTTCCTCTGTCAGAATTGGGAAAAGGTTTACAAAATATGAAACTCACTTCAGTCCTGACATTAACACCATGCTAAATCATCATTTATTTATTATTCTGTCTTATAAACACATGAGAGCAGAAAACCTTCGGGCTCATGTACAATAAAATATCCCAGCATAAAAACTAAATAATAAAATGTCAAAGATAAAAGACTGATAACTCACCCAGACATCTTTCCTATGTGGCCTATGGGAAAAAAAAATCTGTCTACACAAGGAGACCACAAACCATTAATACAGCGCAGTTCTTCAGCCCCACACATCCTAGAACAGTGGTTCTCAACCTGTGGGCCACAACCCCTTTGAAGGCTCAACCGACTTTTTCACAAGAATTGCCTAAGATCACACTACATTATCACATATTTACATTGTTATTCATAACAGTTGCAAAATCACGGTTAAGAAGTAGTGGGCCCAGGGGTTCTGCTCGATCTATGGCACCAAACAAAGACATTATGTGCAGTCGTCATCAAACCCCTACCCAGATCTAGCCAAGGGACAGGACTTTCTTCACAGCTAAGTGGAGACTGGGAACTGACTGTCACAGGAACTCTGGTGCCCCATATTTGGCCATGTCCCCTTGATGGGGAGGCCTGATGGCACTTGGAGGAAGGATAGCAGACTACCAAGAAGAGACTTGATACCCTAGCATCATATTCAAGGGGAGGAGGTCCCCCTCAGTCACAGTCATAGGGAAGGGGAATGGGGTGAAAGCAGAAGGGAGGGAGGGAATAGGATAGCAATTGAGATGTAATATGAATAATTTTATTTTCCAATTAAAAAAAAGAAGCAGTGATTAAATAATTTTATGATTTGGGGTTCATCGGGAAGGTTGAGACCCACTGTCCAAGCAGGTGATGGAGTAAGGCTTCCTCTGCCTGAATTGGCTTGAATTCCTGCTTCCAAGTCTGTTGCATAGGATCGCATCAACAGAAATAACATTTCCGACAACAAATTTCACTATCACTAACCTGACACATAAAAGAAATCCATATTTGGTGTTTTTATTGTTTAAAAGCTCTTACAACTCCACAGTTTGTGGTACCTAGACTGCATGAGTTTTTAAGGCCAAGGTTCTGATTTAATGCCTGGTTTGTTTTTCCTTTCCTTTCCTTTTTTTTTTTTTTTTTTTTTCTCACACAAGACATTCTAAAGTGGAATGTTTCTTCCTTCCAGTGTAATTTCTCAGGAAAAGTAAAGGAGGTCAGACGACGGACGAGCCTGTTCTTCCCCACTTAATCACCAGTGATAAGGCAGCATAGAACTGGGTCATTTTCCCTACAGCTTCATTATAGCTTGCCTTTGGATATGAATCCCATGAGCACAGAACACATGGTAAATTAATAAACACTAGTCTGGCTAATCCTGGTGAATGAAACAGCCAAGTGTTCAAAACATGCACCTGTCTAACTGATGAAAACTATGTTTTCACTTTTCCAGAGTCACCCAACCGGATGTGACTGTATAAACCCAGATACCATTACAATAATACCAAGCCAACTGTGCTTTATTTAAGATAGTGAGCAAAACCTAGCAGTCTTTAGGAAATGGTTTAAATTTCCTATAGCATCTATTGTGTGGGTCAATGTTGACCTCTGGCTTTTCTGCTGGTTGCCCATCTCCAAACAGACCAAGGTGTCTTCCTTAGTAGGTTATCCTGCTATGGTGGTCAATTTCAGAGCCATCCACTCAACTTTAAATACTTCCATTGTCCTCCCTGCAATTCGACCTGCATCTCTATCCTAGTAGAAAATCCCAAAGGTTCAGATATGACCATTTTCAAGGTGGGCATGGTGACTAATGCCTGTGATCCCAGTTCTTAGGCGTCTGAGGCCAAATGACGGAGGTCAGCCTGCTTACATGAGATCCTTACTCAATGCCCCTCCCTCCCCCCCCCCAAAAAAAAGAAGAAGAAAACTCAGGAAATGCCAGATTTGTATAGGTATACAAGACATTTTCATTAAGAAAAATGTTTCTTTTAACTCTAAACCATAAAGTTGGGTTCAATTCCTATATTTAACTAAAATCATTAAAAAAATGTGCTTCCTGCTCTGACACATACTCTTTCTGCTGAGATCCTACACCAGAAATGTGGGACACGTGACCTGATGACGGGTACACAGGAGTGGCCGTGGACAGTATCACTGGAAAAAGCTATCAGGCCACAAGGCTAAGTTTAAATGTCTTGTGACAAGAGAGAAGTGCCTATCATATTTCTTCTAAAAATAATCAAAGTAAATTAAACATGCTGTCCAAGAAAATACCACACGCATTTATTAATATTAAAATATGGACATCCTTAAACACAATATGTCCAAGAGATAGTTTGACTTCTGTAGTTTTCTTTGGTTTCCATGGAAATGAAAGCATGCATCAGAGGACACCACCGTGGCCTTCCAATGCAGGATGCCATATTATGTAAGTTAATCATGCACACAAGATTGGTATAACCCACACAATTGCCAGCTTGTGTCTAGGGAGTGCTACTGTATGCATTGTGTAATAAACATTATATGCACAATAAATGAGGCAAAATAGCTGGGAAAATGTGTGGGGAGGAAAGAGCTGAGAAAGGATTGTAAAACATCTTTATGAACATTAACATAAACGAGGAGATAGAGTTTTCCAGCTTTATTCTTTTGACAAACTGTCTTTCTAGTGAGGCTACCATTATATCCTCTCATTTAAACACACACTGCACAAGCCATATACCTGTAAAATCTATAGTTTCTTTTGTCAGGTTTGCTGCTGTTGTTCAGTGCGTGTCAGGTGTGCTAGTTAGGTGGTAAATTTATAGTGTATACAGTAATAGGCCTTCCTAAACACCTCCCCTCAAAAAAAAAATAAGATGAAATATGCAGGCAGCAATAGACACCAGAGACTCTCTGGTCTTTTGAGCCAGAAAACAGTCCTTTCTTTGGTTTCTGTAGCATCGCTCTATTGCACCAGTTGTGTTTGCTAGAACGCCTCCATAAGATTGCATCACTTATTTTGAGCTCAGTGTGATCATGTGTATCTTTCCCCCACGGTCTGTAACCTTCTCCAAAGCAGGAATCTTACATTTCTGCCTTTTCTGGTGTTTATCTTTTGGAATGTTTAATTTCCAGAACTTACACATTATTACTTATGGCGTATTGCTGTTTTTCTACTGTTTTTCCTTTGCTTTCGGCAATTTGCATTTTCTTGGAAATCAGCGAACACCTTTGTTTTTTGTTTTTCGTGGAATGTATTCTGTCCTCTCCCTTAGTGATGGAGCGGGAAGGGTTAATGGCTATTAGTAGGTAGCTTTTCCTTCTAGAATCCGAACTGGCTTTTAAAATTTGTCCTCCCTCCCTGAATTTATAAATATTTTAATCAATAATGTATCTATTATTTCCCAAGTGAGCCCTAAGGAGTATGTTTGATGGCCTCAGACAAGCCGTTCCAGGAGAACAGACTCTCTCAAGCAGCTGACAACAGTGGGCCTAGCCCTGTTTTCCCTCTCCGGAGTCCCTGTAATTTTAGGTTAGCCAGCAAAGGCACACTCACTCCATCACCGGACCAATGAAATTGATGCGTTGTGCAAGTTCCCTCACTCCCTTCTGCTGAACTTGCATTGTATTGTCCATTGCCTATTCCATGCAAAGCAAGCCTGGAACAAAAGGCAGTCATCAGAGGAAAACGCCGTCTGCCCTCCACATCATAATTGCACTTGATCAGCATCAGCTCGGCATCAATAATTAGACAGGGGTCCAATAATTATGTTGGCAGGGAAACAACAGAGTCAAAACTTGCGCGATTCCCATGAAGTGACTGTCCAGGCTGGAAACCAATGCTTCGGGTGGGTTCTCCCCTTCTCATAATGTCACAGGTGATTGAGAACTGGTGCCCTTTGTATTGTTCTGAAGGTTCCCTTCCAGTTGTGGCCTTTCATGCCAACTAAAGAACCACACTTGCTTTCATATATGACATACTTGCTTTTAAAAATCTAATTAAAACTTTCCTTTTGGTCCTTAGGTAGAAAGATGGCTCTGCTGAGATGGGCTCTTAATTAATGCACTGAGAGCCTGTGAGTCCCACCTCTCAACAGGAATGATTGACGTCCAAGGATACATAAATTACACTAATTGAGCTCTGCCTCTATATAGGCTTTCCACAGCCAACTCATCCGAGAAGCGAGGTGAGTAGACCAGCATTAAAAGTTACTCAATATGTTGTATGCTTTCCCAGAGGGTGGAGAAGGACTTTCCAAGCCATTGCACATTTACCAACACAGAAGGCGGCTCTTTTCCTCAGGGTTAGGTTGTAGGTTTTGTGTTGTGTATGTGTGTGTGTGTGTGTGTGTGTTTTAATTACAAAAAAATTAACATTTTAACGTAACCATTTGAGTTTGAATAGTCACGTTCTCCTTACACGTTTCATGCAGCAAAACTTGCAAGCCAATTACAGAATGTAAAAAAAAAATCACTTGGCATCATTTGTTGATATTAAATTGCGTCGCGTAGCAACCAGTGCATATGCTATGAAGAGATTGTTTGAAATCAAATCTAATCTTAGTCCTAGAGTTTAGTTTTCAGAAATTTACCTAGTTGTAAATACAGCCAATCCCCAGCTTTAGTCACAGATGATACTAAAATGTTTCTTTTCTGTTTTATTTCATCCTGAAAAAAAGGATAGATATACTAAGGCTCCTACTTGGCTGAAATCTAATAGATCATTTGGCATAATCTAATAGCTTAATAATCTAAAGCAAAGTTCACAGATTATTCCTGTTTTTTAGGTGAGTACATGAAGCTATGTTGGACTATAAAACATTAAATTATTTCTTTAAATCATATTACTAATATATATATATTATTTAAAAATTTAAATAGGATTTGAGCCTTGCTACATAAAAAAATCTAAATTGGGTAATTACTAATCACAAAATTCTATTTTTAAATGAATATTAGTGTAAAAAACAGCAAAAAATATGACAGACACTAGAGACACTGGCTTAAGTTTAGAAATATCAAATGAATGGCTAAATCTAAATACCCAAGAATTAGCACTAAACAAAACTATATGGAGAAAAGCATAGAAGGAAATAGAAATAGACTCATGAAATATTCAGGGAACTGATGTGAACTAGGAACAAGGACAGGAAGAATCGTTCAAGGACCTGAAGCACCACAAGCATTAGAAGAATATGTGCGCCTCCTCTCTCTCTCTCTCTCTCTCTCTCTCTCTCTCTCTCTCTCTCTCTCTCTATCTCTGCCCCACAGCACTCTGCTGGACCTAGACTTTCAAGAAAAACCTGGAGCTCCACCTAAAACAACACCTTAACATGGTCACTTCTTTATCAACAATCCTAGTTACCTGTGGGAAAATTTAGAAGTAGAATAAAAACTGAGAAATATCAACAAAATACTAATTTAATCTTGTAAAAAAAAATCATAAACTACCTTTACCATCAGTGGCTGAACTAACATAAAACAGTGGCTGTTTTATGAGTTAGTGGCTAAAGCTATCTAGATATAATGCACCAAAGCAGATGAGGTTTACAGAATATAACATTGCTGTTCAAAAAATTATCTCAATCTAATTGAGCAAGAAACCTATGTCTCCACAGGCTGTTGTTTACTTTCCTCTTCTGCAATTGCATGTTCATAACATCCCTTCATCCCACATTAAATTGTAAGCAAGGTGTGATGCCTGAAGTGGGTCTCTATGAAATTATTCATGAAATGACTCAACTCCCTCAAGAACTTGTGAGTTCAATAATTGTGAAAAGGTGCTATCACAGAGCGTGCCACTAGCCTCATATTCATAGAAATATTTATTAGTAGAAAAAGTAGCCATGTGTTCCTAACATTGGCAGATAATTCTATTGGAATTCAATTATTTTTAATTTAGCTAGCATAAAACTTAAGGTACTCTTATAATACTACAGTGATGATACTCTTAGATATAAAGTATGTAAAATGTACTCCAAGAGTATTAACTTTTTCTTCTCTTCCTATGGGCTGGGTAATTATGCTGCTGACGTCTGACAGAAAGCTATAAGTCATTACCAAATGAAGCAGTCAGCACTAAGATGAGCAAGGGCCACCTTGCCTCGAATGGAACCATTAACATAATAGCCTATCACTCAAGCTAATAAAAATCAGCTCGTAAACTCTTCTGTTTTAGAACATGGGCCACCACATCCAAGTTTCCAGTGGCTTCATTAAATCCTAGTCATACAGTAAACACATGGAGAGTTGCACTAAGCTCCTACACACACACACACACACACACACACACACACACACACACACACACTACAATGCAACCTCAGTAGACTCATCTCTCATATTCCAAACAGAACACTTACCCTGTGCTTGGGACTCCGGTAATTTGTTAGGCATCCTACAGTTCCATTAGAGTTCAAACTATCCTTCAGATGCTCAGCTGCCCATCTGAGTAGCTTGTTAATATTCTACTACTGTTTGATCTCTGTGTTAATTACTTGATGGTATTTTTTTAAATTGTGTGGACTTATTGTTAAATATTTGGTAGCGTATTTTAAGAGTAGGAGAAAGATTGAGTGTGTAAGATATGACAAGAAGAGCTACAGAGTAAACTAACCTGGGCCCATGGGGCCTCACAGAGACTGAACCACCAACCAAAGAACATGTGTGGTCTGAACCTAGACCCCATACACATATGTAGCAGATGTGCAGTTTGGCCAGTATGTGGGTGCCTTAGCAATGGGAGTAGAGGCTGTCTCTGACTCTGTTATTTGCCTTTGGATCTCTTTCTCCTAGCTGGGCTGCCTTGCCTGGCTTCAGTGGGAGAGGATGCTCTTAGTCCTGCTGTGACTTGAGGCTCCAGGGTGGATTGGTAGCCATGGGGGGGGGGGGTTCCCTTTCTCAAGGGAGGAGGGAGATAGAGGGAAAGGGGATGATTGTGAAACTGGGAGAAAGGAGAGAGAGCTGTCATCAGGCTGTAGAGTGATTAAATAAATGAATTAATATAGAAAAAAACATCACAGATACCCACAATAGTTTTTTTTAATCCAACACAGATACCATTTATAATTTTTTAAATTTCAATAAAAAAATTTATATCCCCTTAAATATTTGTATGCCACACATACGTTTCCTAACAAATATCAATGAGGATTTTCAATGTTGATTAAACTAGGTTCTAAAATAAAATGACTTTCTAGGCCTTGTGGGGTTGACTTTCTTATGGGAACAGAACAAAACACAGTATATGTGCATGTGTGTGTGTTTGTGTGTGTGTGTGTGTGTGTGTGTGTGTGTGCGCGCGCACGCGCGCGCACGCACACGCGTGTTCATATCCAGATGGAATCTGCTGATATGTACAACTGAAAAACTGAAACAGAAACATTACAGGTACTTTTGTAAATAAAAGAAGTTCTTGTTAAGAAAGTGATGTTTGAGGAAAGATTTGAATGAGGTTGAGGAAAGAACCCGGAAGCAAGCAATCTATGGAAGAATTCTATTGCTAGAAGCAACAACACAGCACATGCTAATCTCTTTAGCATGGGCAGGAAAATGAGTGAAAACAGTGATATTACCACACACAACTACCATCGTTTCTCGCCTATAGAGAAGAGCTGTTTATAAGTGACATTTTGAGATATGAATGATAGGAAGATTTGAAGCTAGATATTAGCTGATACAGACTTTAAATTAATTTTGCTGACATACACAGATTTTTTTTCACTGTGACTTCTGCATGCATATATGCTGTTTTGTCTGTTCTTAGTGTCCGTGCACGGTCCTGTGCTCTTCCCTTTACTCTCTTGCTGGTTCCCTTCCTTTTCTCAAAAGATGTTCCTGCAAATTTGAGACTATAATTAAGAGGAAGAAAAGCAGAAAAGATTGATTGTCGGGTGATTATCTTAACAATCCAGATAATAATTCATAGCACCTGAGACTAATATGGTTGAGAAAGAAATGATAATATATTTTATAATTTTACCTAAAAGTGTACATAACGAAGACTATTACAAACAAGGTGTCATAAGCCATTTCCATCTATTAAGTGTCTAATTAAAAACTTAAAGCAAATGACATAATGTGTATCTCCGTAGTCGTGACTAGACTGACATTGAGCTTTGACCTTCTCTCAACAAGTTTCCTCTACAATCAAACTATTTTGGTTCCTATACCATCATGCTCTGCTTTGTTATATAATGAAATTAGAAATTCCTTGTTGACGTCCTCACCTTGTCTCTCTTCCTCAAGGATTGTTCTAGTCTTCTTTGAAAATGTGTTAAGATGGAAAGTTTAGTATCATATTAAGTATATTTTTTAAAATGTGTGTATGGGGTGTATATGTGTGTGAATGCACATGCGTGTGTCTGCATATGTAGATGTCCCCTCAGCATAGAGGCTGCAAGAATGTGCTGCCATGCCCAGTTTCTACATCAATGCTGAGGACCCTAAACACATGCTTGCCAACACTGTAGCTACTGCTCTGTCTTCCCTGAGCCCCTCAAGATTTTTAAACTTGAATTAAATTATGATTAAATGCAAAGGTGAATCTAAGGGAGCTCAGTGTGTTTGAACTGCATTGTATACTAAAGTGAATACAAATAGAATGTCATTTCTCAGAGTAAGATCATATTCTACCATGAGAAGGTTCTGGGTTCAAATCCCTGCCACTGCATTAAAAAAAAAACAGCAAAAAAAATTTTTAAAGTCAAATGATGGGAAATTTTTTTTTTATCGTAGACGTATCCTTTTCTTTGTTTTTATTTATTTGCACATGTGTGTTTACCAATATGCCCGTGGAGGCGAGAAGAGGGTGTCAATCCTGTGGGGCTAAAGCTAAAAGTGCTGTATAGGGACAACCCAATGTGGGTGCTGAGAGCCCATCTCTGGTTCTGTGCAAAAGAAACAAGCCCTTCAGTCCAGAGCCATCTCTCCAGACCTACATTTACTTATTCTTTTACCTTTTTTTTTTTTTTTTTTTTTTAAGATCCTCGGTAGACTTTTCAGGAATTCATATGTGTGACCTACACATTTACATATTTACATTCATTTTACAAACACATACACGTACACATTTTTCTTACTGTTATTTTGGTTGATGATAAAAAATAAATAAACTCTCAATTTGCCAGCACATATTATTTGCTTTGAGACGTGGGGCTACTATTTTTTGTGTCTAAATTACAAATTCCTAACACATAGTTCCTCACCGGTCTTGCTAGTGGCAGTTTGTACAGTAGCCAGAAGGTAACTAAGGAAACAGATTTTTCATGTTTTCAGAGGTAGATGTACCTGAGATGGAACATCCTGTGTACATGAAAAGAGAAGGCTGTAAAAATAAAATATGTTAGGTTGGATAATCATCTATAATGTTAACAGTCCAATTGCTTGTCATGAGGAGGAAGGTTGTGCTTTAATTAAGCAATAAGGCATGACAGGGTGTAAATTATGGAGTAATAATTCTTGTCTAGTATATTGTTAGACAAGAGGCCGAGAGCCAGATGTCATTGCCTATATCATGATAAAATTATTGTGCCACAATGTAAATCTGGAGTATGGCAAAAATAATTCTAAAATATTCTTCAGATAATTTGGCTAAATTGAAAGTATCTGTTAAGCATATTTCTTAAATTCTAAATTAGAGGGTGCCTACTAAAGTTATATAAGACTCTGGATATTATCATTTGCCTGTGTGGCAAAACAGAGAAAGAATAATATATATAATTCATATATATCATATTATATCTATCTGCATGAATGTATTTATGTATATATATTACACTTATGTTAAAATTGGTTATTCAGTTTCTAGAGAAAAGGTATGTTGACATCAGATCAGAAGGTGACTGTTAATAACTTAAGAAAGTTAAAGTGAATCCCCTTAAGCTGTTTTGCTTCATAAACAGGACTAACGAACAAATAAATCTAGCATGAATCTTGAGGGAAAAAAATCAGCATCCCTAAGAACACTTGACAAGGGGCAAGGCTGTTGTACAGAACTGTGAGTCTTTCTGGAATCCACGCGATTTGTTAAATCTTGCGCTTTCCCCTGCTGCATACCATTTTGAAGGTCTCCTTTTGTAAAGACATTAAAACAGATCTCTTATCACAGGGAAACACATTGTTTGAAATAGCACCTTTTTTAAAAAAGAGAAAACTCATTTCTGCCCACTCAAAAGAAAAGTGTTTGAGGGCAAGTCTGTGACTTTAATAAAAATAAAAAAGGTCTCTCCTTGCTTTTCATCTGCAGAGCATGGTGGCAAGCAGTGTTTCAAAAGAGGATTTCTTTTTTAAGTCATTATATTTCTGTGCTTTTATTACCAATATTGTATACATTTAGGATGGTGGATGTATTAACAAGTTCAGCTTCTTTTGTGGCTGTTGCAAGTTGAACATCACATTACAACTGTAGAATTTTAAGACTGTCTCTTTTGAGTTGACATACTTAATCATCAAATTTGACCCATTCTTTGTAACTGTAATAAGCAGAGGTTGCTTAATATACAGATCAAATAACTACAGACAAGGTAATTAAAAAAGGCTGTAGAAATGCCCCCATTCCCCCAATATGCCTCTTAATCTACCCAGGATCATTATTTTATTCATCTGGATTAATATTTGTGTCTTCAATTATCTCTTTTTTAAAATATATTTTATTAATTTATTCATATTACATTTCAATTGTTATCCCATCCCTTGTATCCTCCCATTCCTCCCTCCCTCCCATTTTCCCCTTACTCCCCTCCCTTATGACTGTGACTGAGGGGGACCTCTTCCCCCTGTATATGCTCATAGGGTATCAAGTCTCTTCTTGGTAACCTGCTATCCTTCCTCTGAGTGCCACCAGGCCTCCCCATCCATGAAGACATGGCCAAATATGTGGCACCAGAGTTCATGTTATCTCTTATATAAATAGAATCCCTCCCACATTGAAAGAAATGAAACCCAATTAGCAGACATAGTTGCCCAAATGTTGATTGTCCACCTTTGGCCATTCTGAGAGCTCCCACTCCATGCTGTGGCAAGGCACATTCCCTGGGCTCCACAGCCAGCTGCACATCTTCACACGTGCGGTAACAGAAAGGAAGCCCCTCAGTGCTGCGCGGCAGCGGTGGCTTCATCATTTCCTGCATCAACTGTCATCTCTGCAGAAAAGATCATGTGATCACAGATCGAAGCTGTGAGCAGGCCCCTCCTTCACCAGGGATTCATTCTATTCCAGGGGTATCTTGTATGTGTGCTGGGGAGTTGAGTACCTTGGTCACGATCTCTAGGTGGTAAGGGAAGGAAAGTCTGACCCGTAAGATAAGGACACAGAAAAGAAGGCAAGACAGCCAGTGTCCAAATTCAGCCGCAAATCCCTGAGCCTACTGCCTTCTGGGAGGTGAGAATACATGTCACTGTCATCGATCATCTTGACTCTTACCTATTTTTTCCTAACATCATTTATTGCTTAGTATATCAATTTTTGTCAAATTCGCTATTTTGAAAAGCCTCAGCTGAACGTCAGCCTGGACTCCACTCCTAATTTCTTTCCTATATGCCCGGTTGTTGTGGTACTGTCTCTGGCTGACCCTCATCTAGGATTCTCTGCGCCAGAGCGCTGTATCGGAAAGGACACCAGCTGTAATTTCTCACAAGGACGTTCATAATAGAAGTTCTTGAAATCCCTTGTTGCTACACTCGGATTTAAAGTGGAATGCGGGTGTCAATCAAGAACAAAATAGAGAAGGTGGCACGTATTGTCACACGTAACAGAGCTGTCATTTTATAACCATAGGCTGCAGAGTTGGCTCCGCAGCTAAAGAGCACTTGCTGCTCTTCCAGAGGCCTAGGCTCAGAGTCCAGTAACCACCAGACATAGTTCAGCCACTTGTAACTCCCATTCCTGGGGACCCGACACGAGCTTCTGGCCTCATTAGGCAATGCCTCACACATGTGAACATACACAAATGCAGGCAAATGGCCAAACGCATAAAGTAAAAATAAAAAAGCCTTTAATTATTTTTTTTATAAAAAAAAATAATCATAATGACAAAGCCCTGCCTTTATTTTCAAAACCATGGAACAAGAGAAACATCATGAAAAAGCCAACTCACTAGAAATCCCTACCTTGGTTTCTGAAATATAAAATCAAATTGTTTTTAATGTGGCATATAATGTGACCAAGGTAGGGAGAGGAAGAAAGAGCCATGAGGAAAAAAAAATCAATTAAAAATAGCTCAGGGGCAATGGAACAAGTGTCAAGACACGATGCATCTCCTGGGGACAGTTCAGCCCTTGCCCTGCAGCCACTCCCACTGCAGTGGGACGGTGTTCCTAGTGAAAACCTATGGGGAAAAGATTTAATTGCAGCTCAGCTACACAATACGTATTGGCTTAGTGCGTAGTATACTATTTAGTGAAACAAGGTAATAGTATTCAAGTGTTGAAGGACGGGGTCGGGAGGGGGCAGCAGGTACAAAAGCTGAAAGGAGCTAAAAATCCACGTGTACAAATTATCATCGAGACACCTGAAGGTAATCAGATCTACGCACCTGGTACTCGGAGAACTCTAGGTCAGGTGTTCTTCACGCAGAAAGACTTTTAAAGTGAGGAGGTTGGTCGGGGTCCCATATAATCAGCTACTCTGAAAGCATAAAAGAGAAAAACGTCTCCCACACTGGGGCGAGGGCTGCTCAGCTTACACCTCGGCACCCCTGTCTATTGGATTCCCCTCTCCCCACTCTCCATAATTCAAAACAGGCAGGCAGCAGGCTGTGCAGATGGAGACGTACCAGCCAGGGTCCGCGTGGAGCATTATAGATCTGGCTAGCTGTCTAGTTAACAGTCAGCTATTTTGGGATAATACCCACAGTTGTGTTGCAAAACTGAAAGGGGGAGAAAAATAGCGTGCATTCATCATGAGTTCAGCATATAAAAACATTTGTACAGGTGGGCATAGGACTTGGGCTGTTACGAAGACTCCTGATGCCTCCAATGGACTTCCGTTGCGATCCACTGCAGCGTGGAGAATGCACTGGAAGAACACCACGTTGGTAACAGGTCGCACCATTTCAGTTCCCCAAAGAAATGCCGTAGGCACTGGTTATTGCTTGTGGGTATCTTGTTTGTTTTCTTGCTTTGAACAAGCAGATGGCAGGGAAGCTTAGAGACTTCCCTGCTTGTCATACCAACACAGGACACTAGGTACAAAGGAGGTTCTGAGTGACTGTGAGTGCATCAAAATGCTGGCCTGGGATTTCTCAGCCAGCAGGCAACACTGGAGATTGATCTCTAGCTAATAGGAGTTGGATGTTCATTTAGGTAGTAAAACAATATGAGGAATCAACTGCATACATTTGGAAAGTATGCTTCTTGGGGGAAAAAAACCTTACCTTCATTAATTTATTTATTTTATGGTACTGGAGATTTAAACTATGACCTCACATATGATAAGCAAGTGGCCCACACTGAGCTGTATATATCCATCTGTCTTTATTTTACTGTTTATTTTGACATTAAGTCTCACTAGAATGTCCAAATCGGCCTTGAACTCACTTTGCAGAGCAGGTAAGCCTTAAACTGGTGATACATTTTCCAGCCTTAGCCTCCTAAGTACTTAGGATCATAGGAGACCAAGCACAACTGAAAAATCCTGTTTACAATAATTATGGTTGTATTGCTGGTAGATATTTAAACTATTAAACTATTGTCTAGGGTCTAAATCAGCTTACTGATCACAATAATTCAATCAAATAAAAAAAGCAGCGATCCTACTGCTGTTTGTAACAAAAACAGAGGTGAAATTATCTGTAATAGTTTTACCAGCAAAAAGAAATAATAATGAATAAGGTATATCACAGTTAATAAGGCTTTCTACTTGCTGGCTCTGTGTTCTAGGTCCTAGATAAAAATAAGATAATCAGCATATTTATATTAGAGTGGGAACAAGTATAAAGTATAATACGCGCGCGCACACACACACACACACACACACACACACACACACACACACACACACACACGGAGAGAGAATAATTTCGATGTTCCAAAAGAGAAAATAGTAGGTTTGAAGACTAAGACGTTTCCTGAATAAGAAACATGGTTGAATGTGTCTTCCAAAAATAGATGACATTTCAAAAGACAAAGGAAAAGCATTTCAATAGGAAGGACATTAACATAGAAATGGTGATTGGGATGTTATCTCATTTAAATAAATACGATTATTAATCCAGTGTGGATGGGCCTTAGTCCTTGTGACTGTGAGGTGAGTGGACCTCAGTAGGACTACATTGTTGAGGATTGTGATGCCAAGTTCACGTGGCCACGCCCACAACTCTCACTGAAGACCTGGACATTGTAAATTGTCTCTAAGTGTCCAAGAGCAATCTACGCATGACATTTCTATTCCATGTTTCATAACTACCTTTGACTAATATAATCCGCAACCTGAGACGAGTGTACTAGTGCCACTGTGCGGGTCCAAGGTCCCCTCTGCTCATGGGTACCCTACCTTTGCACGCTTTGTTTGATTTTTGAAAATCAGCTCTCAAGCACAAAGCTGTCTGCTGCCTCTGCCTGCCGATGAGCTCTTCCTAGCTTCTCTTATTTAAGATCCTAGGCTTAGGCCAACTCCAGTTGCTTGGGAAGTTCTATAGCTAAAGGGACCATAGATTAGTAGCTATGTCCACATATCCAATACACAAGGTTATGTGTACTGCCTTATATTCTAAGAATAATTAAAGGGGAAAGAAAATGTTTCCTATCATGTACCTTAAAATTCCAAGTTTCCAAGTTGTTAAGTCCATTGTGACTTCTGTGAACTTTCCAAGGTGTTATAAAGATTTTCTTCTCTTACAGTCTTTCTTGTTTTGTTTTGTTTTGTTTTGTTTTGTTTTGCTTTCTGGGAAGTTGAAGCAACTGTTCAGAAATTGATTCATTACATTAAATGCTAATGTGCCTCCTTTGGCCTAAGACAATTTTGAACTCTAAGATGAATTCCAGGAGATACCACATGTCCTCGTCTTCGGCACAGAGATCCCTGTGCTTTGTCCTCAGCCATGTTCTGCTCCCGCCTTCCCAGTGCCTGATGTTCTGATGTGAGGACAGAAAAGTACCACCAAAAACCAACGGCACAGTCATAGATTGGCCGATCTTCCCGGGCTCAATACTAGCACTGTTTGCTGCACTTCCTGTGTGTCCGTCCTGGTCCTGGGGAATATCACCACTGGTTGCTGCTTTTTTTATTATTATTATTATTATTAATTTATTCATATCACATCTCAATGGTTATCCCCTCCCATTCTTCCCCCCCTCCCATTTTCCCCTTACTCCCCTCCCCTATGACTGTGACTGAGGGGGACCTCCTCCCCCTGTATATGCTCATAGGGTATCAAGTCTCTTCTCGGTAACTTGCTATCCGTCCTCTGAGTGCCACCAGGTCTCCCCATTCAGGGGACATGGTCAAATATGAGGCACCAGAGTTCGTGTGAAAGTCAGACCCCACTCTCCACTCAACTGTGGAGAATGTCCTGTCCATTGGCTAGATCTGGGTAGAGGTTTGAAGTTTATGGCCTGTATTGCTGCTCTTATTTTTAAAAATAAAACAGAATCCAATACATGATCTCTGGTGCCCTAAAACCTCATCACATGGAAACAAAATCCCTTTCTTGAAGATTTGGGATGACATTTAAAAAAAACAAAAACAAAACAAAACAAAACAAAACAAAAAAACCTCTCAATATCTTCAGAGAGTACCTGTACGCCAGGGGAGTTGGCCACGTATCAGGCAAGTGGACGAGACAAGACGCGCAGGTAACGGACAGAGAGCTCTCAGACACTGGGTGATTGGAGAAAGCAGCTGCAGGTGTCGCCTCCTGCATCTTTTCCATGATCAAGACATAGCTAGTTCTTTTGCACCGCTCCTGTGAAACAAAGGAAATGCCACCTCCCTCCCTACTGTCAAAGTGGTACGGATACCAAGAAAGGCCACTGCAGCTTAGAGAGGACAGGAAAGCTGTGCCGTCGTGACCCCATCCACACCAGATGGATTTCAATAATCTATCATTTAATAAATAGATGAATCTGTCTTCTGAATTTTTTTTTACCTTTCCTCAATACAGCCGAGCTTATCATGGCGCTTTTTAGAAAATGGAAGAAACAGAGCTTATGAAACAGGTATTGCTGGCGGCGTGAAATTGTACCCTGCGTGCTTCAAGGTGGCCCGCGAAGGCAACAGGAGTAATGGGAACGGTTAAACCCTGTCGGACGGGGTTGAGGTTTTAGAGCCTTTCTGCCTGGTGACAGGCTGTGACAGTCAAGCAGCACTGAAGCAGAACAAACTCCAGTGGTGGCAGTTTGCTGCGAGCAGTGCAACTGTCAAAACTGCCGCACAAAAGCCAGTGTTAGGGACGGCAACCAGCAAACTCTACTGACGGCTAAAACGTGTTTACAGGAAAACCTGAAGTGCTCTCCCTTCTGTGATCAGGCGCGGGGCGGCCTAGGCCTTCCCAAGCCCTGTATCCTGTCAGCGTTGTGCAACACAGCAAAGCACACATGCTTGAACACCGAGAGACTGCTAACACTCTCATGTGATGCACATGTAATTTACTCTGTTTTGTGTTTAGAACAATCATACGCAATCCACAAAAAGAAATGTTGGCCTCGTGTGAAATCCAATTCCAATTATGTGGCTTGTAAGAACAGGCTACAGCACGGATAAAAAAAACCTGCCATCACGGGATAGGGTGAAATACTTCACACCCAGGACGCAAACAGTGAACTTAGCATTGTCACCAGTTTCCTGAAGAGCTGAAAAAAAAATTACTTTGCACCCATGTGGCTTCACACGTTTTTATTAGAAGCCACAATAGACACTTTTCACCAGCAGTAAATGAGAAGTCTCTCCACACCGTAATAACACAGGGAGAGTGTCTCGGGCTCTGTCATCCTGTGGGAATTCTGCCATGGAGCTTCTGTGGGCAACCAGCTAGAGGAGCGTGCCTACGGTGTTGCTGAAAACAATGGACTGAATTTGAACATAGTGTCATGTTTTCCATGTTTGAGGGAGTCCAAGAGAGAGGGTGGGATTCAAGTCTGCATTCTCTGGGGGTACAAGGTGCTATAGCTTTCCTGAGGTCACAGTATATAGGTGTGATATACACTAGAAAATTCCTCTCAGATACTAAAACCAATTTTGCTCTCTAAGAAAGCTAATCTAAATGACCCCATACATGCCTAACTGTGAGCTTCAAGCTGACGACCTTAGCACAACGTTGTTTCGCGTCTTCAAAAACGTTCCCACTTATATCCAGTTAGTAAAAACAATGGCTATCAATTCATACACTACTTCGTACATGAAAAATAAGCCAGATATAGTTGCAGAAGCCCAAATAATTCACATGCCCCATGATTTAGAAGTTTCATCTTCTTTACCTGCAGCTGAAGAGGCAAATAAAAATCATTCAACGTTCACTGCTAGGGTAAAGAACATATTTTTTAAAAGGGGCAGTAAATTAGCTTGTGCTGGAAGCATCTATTTTCTGGCCTGCATCACTGCCAACTCCTTCTGTTTACTTTGATCAATGATTTGCAAGCTACTATTATTATTTATGTGTTCTACAATTACAGCCGGTGACACCTCCCCTTCTCCAGCCCTAAGCCACAAATGTGAAGGGAATAAATGCTGTTTATTATGACAGCCTGCCTTTTGTCTATGGAAGAGTGACAAACTATACCCTTGACGGCTCGCTACCAGTTTTTACGACTGCTCCCCCCCCCACCCCTTGGCCCCCCCCTCCGCCCCCACCCCCCACCCCCCCCCTGCCCCGACCCCGACCCCACCCCCGACCCCCACCCCAGCCGACACACACTCACTTCTCAAGTGTTTTCTGGAATATGACAATAGATGGAATTGAATAAAAATGCTTAGTGAGAGTCTGTTGCTTTCATTTGCCTCCCAGTGAGCGCCTTCAAGGACCAGTATTGGATGAGGGATGGGTGGCCCAGCAGTAGGTGGCTGTTTTAAAGTTTCTATGCAACTTTGAAGTAGAAATAAACAAGGCTATTTTTTTTTGCCTTTTTTTTTCTTATTTAAAACAGAAACTTTAGCCACTTAGGTGTTAACATTTTAAATGTATATGATTTGAAAATCACACAGTCTCCAGTAATAGGGAGAGGCGGTGCATATGAAAGTCATTTGTTGGGAAATATTTTTGTTCCCTGGTCCAAAGACATAAAGCAGCACAGAAGCTGAAGGTGGGAAAGATGTAAGTTTGCGAGTTTTCCCTAGTAGCCTGCGCTGATGCACGCTCTAATCTGGGCGAGGGCGATGTGTATACTGGCTCGCTGCACCTTATGGAACAGAATAGATTAGTAAGTACAAGAGTCATTACGGTTTTTATAGACTCAACTTTGAACTAAGAGCAGGTTGTTAAATATTTCACTACCTTCTTTTCATGCAGTCAGAAGGGCAGGGAGGTCCTGGTGGCAGAAAAGCTGTGACTTAAGTCTGCTTCTACAAAGAGGGTGGTTTTCAGTGAAATGATGTTCTCTTTTCTTTTCTTTTCTTTCTTTCTCTTTTTATATCCTCCTCTGGAATTTCTCTCTCATAGAAGTTTTTTTTTTTCAAACTGACTGCTTATTATCTCCAACTTTCCATTTTAGGAAACACATTAAAAAATCAATACCAACTCTCTGTGTTGTTTAACAAATCTTTTATAACTTCCAAAAAATTGTTTAAATGATTTATCTTCCTTGTCTGACAGAAATTCTTGTACTTGAAACTTCAAACTACAGTTTGACATTTAAAGTACAGTGGGAGTGAAGCTGGATTGCAAAGGACAGAAAGAACTGAAACAGGTTGTTGAACCCACTTATAATAAGAATTTAAAAATGAAAAATTAGGTAATGTATAATGTTAAATATTCTTTTCAGTGTAGGAATTGTATCAAACCAAGCATACCCCAATCACGTAAAAGAATTTTGGGGATTGGGATGCAAAGACTTCCAAACTGAGAAAGAAGATAATATCCAGTTGCCTAAAAAGATTACGTTTAATATGTTGAAAAAGACAATTGTAGTGTGTTATCAATAACATCTAAAGTAGGAATTATCTCCTTTCATACAAAACAAAAATAACCTTTAGAAATGGAAACCTTCTGTTGACAGAGATGAACAATTAGGAGGCTTTTGCACCAAACAACAAACTTGTGGAATGTTATAACTTAAAAATGCACAGAAATGCAATTGGATAAAGCCAACTGATGGGAGGGAGGATGAGGACTATAAAACTCTAAGCTACAGGAAATGAGTAAAGGGGCTGAGAGATGACTCAGGGGTCGAAGAGCACTTGATGCTCTCGCAAAGGGCCCACATTCAATGCCCAGCACCCCATGGAGGCTCACAATCATCAGTGACCCGCAGTTCCAGGGGCTCTGATGCCCTTTTCTGATCTCCTTGGGCATCAAGCATGTACATGTGAACAAATATATATGCAAGCAAAGCAATCATACACATAAAACGAATACATATTTTTTAAAAAAAAAAAGAAAACGAATAAAGCACGTATCTGAACAATACAGTCGATAGACTTGTGTGTGTGTGTGTGGTTGTACGTGTGAGTGGCTGTATGTGGGTGTCAGTTGGGAAAGATAGTATATGGAGACATTGTTAGATCTTTAATAAATGCGTGGTTTTTACTGGGTTGGTACCCTTTGAGAACATGACTTGATGAGATACCCTTCTAACTCATAAGGAAATGAAAGCTTGAGTGCCTAGGGGATGGGTTAGGATTCTTTCACTAGGATGGTATAAGCTGGACCAGCGCTGAGGCTGATGGTCTCAAAAACATCTGAGCCCCACTGGCCAGTAGAAAACTATTCTAAGGAAAAAAAAAATAGAGCTATTCATGATTTTGACAAAACAATTTTGAACAAGTTCCGGAGCATAGTGATTTGTGAAGTACGGTCTCTGGGCATAATTGAGTAAAACCAAATGGCAAGAAAAATAACCTCACCACCTCAAGAAAAAAAAAAAAAAACTAAGGAGAAGCCTCAATCTATAGATATAAAAACCCATTGTAATTAATTGCTGGGTCAAAAGAGGAGGATCCACAAATTAAGATCACATATAATTTAGCAGTTAACTCTGCCATGATTATTTTTTCCTAATACATGGAGCTTTTGAGACACTCTTCTATTGTTTTTAAATAGCTAATAAAATTTCTAAATATTCTCCCTAATTCCCTTTATTTTATTAAAATCTAGTCACTTAGGTACATCTATGTTGAGTGTAATAGACCACAATTGGATAATTCCACACTCTTAACACAGAATTAATTTCATACCTTTGTAAGTATGTATTACTTGTACTTTAATTTCTCCTAAGTTGGATCCATTATGATTATGGTAGTTACATGCATGACCTAAAAACTGCCATAGGTCTCCTAGACAAGTCACATTATGGATTCGAGGAAGGAGGTGGGGATTCTTAGTCTACCCTTCTGTAGCAGCTTTGGCCACTTAGCTGTTCTTTTGTGATGTGCATGCTAGGGTTTCCTGCCTGCCTTCCCCTTTGAGAATCAAGTGGGTGAGAGTTCTCTTTTCTGGCTGTTCGCTGCCTCCCTAGGTTTTAACCAGTGTGGATTCCTACACGTCTTTTTCCTTCCATGTATGTATATAAAGAGACCTAAACCTATCTATTATCTATCTTGCCCACACATATGAACTGAAAATATTTTTGGCAAGACTGCTTTGTAAGTTATCATTCACAGTTAATTTAGTTGTTCACACTTTAATCAAATTACTTTGAACATCACTAAATTATCATTTGTTTAGATGAGACAATAGTTCATTGTTTTATTGATCTCCTTATTTTTGTTATCAACTATACTAAACTGGAAAAAAAAACCCATTTTCATTACAAGCCATAGGATTTATTATCATTGTCATGGGTATTGATGGGAAACATAAAAAAATATGTGTTCATACGGGGAAGACAAAGCATCTCTCATAACTGCCAAATAAAGTAAATAGCAACGTTGAGTAGTGACATTTAGGAGTGAAATCCAACAAACAAATGAACCACAGTGGAAAGATTAGTTTCGTCACTTCCTGTCTATACACAAAATAAGTACAAGTCACTTGTGGGCCACAGTTTGCTATTAAATAAGGTGGGGAAATAACTTGTTTTCTGACCCATATCATCAATAATAGATGTACCAGAAAAACGGTCATTTGGAGGGCTGATTTTAGGAGAAAGCTTACTCTTCTTCCGGCAACCACGTTATACAAAAATGTGTTCATATGAACATGTATACATAGTTCTAAGGCTGCATCTAATATGAATGCATATTGTAATCATTTAATCTTATGCCTCATGGTTGCATTTGAGAATGTCTACATAGGATTTACTAAATGTTTTCTGCTACTTGCTTGCTGCTTCCTGTCAAGAATCCCTAAGCACTGGATCTGTATACCCTGTGTATGCAGGTTTTAAGGGAGATTAGAGAGTATCTATTTTAAAACGTCTAGCACATTCCCTGGCACACAAGCCTTTAAAGTTAGAGCATGTGTCTAACTGTCCAACATATATGTAACATTTGTGAAAAAAAAATCATCCGCCATCTTAAGTACTAATTCAACACCATGATTCTCCAGCTTAATCCTTGCAGCAGATGGGAATAAATACAGAGATCCACAGACAGACATTATGCAGAAAAGAAAAGGCTTGGGATGCTCAGCCCTAAATAGGATGCCTCTACCAAATCCTTCCACTCAGGGATCAGGGATCCACCAGGAAGAGGAGGTAGAAAGAAAGAGCCAGCAGAGACTAAGGACACCAAGAGAACAAGCTCTAAGTCAATAGGATCAAAGCATTTATGACCTCAAAGAGACTGAGGCAGCATGCACAGGCCCCCACATGGGTCTGTACCAGGTCTTTCCCATATATTATGGCTTCCAGTTAAAGTCTTAATGGGATTCCTGTGTGTGTGTGTGGTATTTGTGTGTTTGTGTGTGTGTGTGTGTGTGCGTGTGTACATGGTTCTATGTTTCTAGTGCGTTCTCTTGAGCTCTTCTGTTTGTTTTGTCCAGTTCCAACGCATTAGATTTTGTTTTACCTTATCATATTTTTATTATTATCCATTAGAGGCCAGCTTGTTCTCTCCCGAGAGGCAGGAAGGGAGAGGAGGGGCAGGGAAGAACTGGGAGGTTTAGAGAGCGGGGAAAACATAATCCGGGTACATTAGAAAAACTATATTTTCAGTATGAAGGGTAAAAATGATTCTTTAGAATTAGCATCTTTTCTTTCCGTTGTGGAGCTGCAGTTCCATTGTGTCACAGGATACAAGCTTCATAGGGTGACGGGTTCCCATAAGCAATCTTTGTTACTAGCACACTGGAAGAATACACACCTTTAGCTCCCTTCACAGTGAAGCCTAGCTCTCACACTCAAAGATTAGGGAAGCACAGGACTGCAAGTGTGTCCTGAAATGTCACGAGAGAGCTGAAAGGCCATCTGCCCTGAAGCCAGGTGGCTAGCATGCAGGACTTCATAGCCTGGACAATCTATACCTCATGCCAAGCCTGGAAGAGCACTATAACATAGACTTACATGATCCCGTGACGCATACAAGTATTTGGGCGACACATGTACTTATTTCTATGTCACTTGAGTTTTTCCCTGACTTCTCACCTCCATAGTCCAAGCTGCTTCTGGGAGCATTGATGTATAATGCATCACCCACTCAGGTAGAAAAGGTCAGTGTGAATGGACTATGCCATGGTTTGAAGACTCCATTAAAACGGCAGCTGATTTGGGATGACTGCTTTGCCTTAGGCAAGCAAGTCAGCTTTATTTTAGACCAAACTAATGACAGCACTGAGAGTTTAACTCGAGCTGAATTCCAGACCCCCAATTCTTAGGTGAGAAGCAGGAACTGACAAAAAGCCTTGTCCTTTCTACAGCATCAGAAGTGGTCAGGATACTACTCCAAAATTACCTGGATATTCACCTCATCATAAAATCATTTCCACGGCAGTAACACTTCAAGTCAATTACCACTTGACTACAGCAAAGGGAGAATGGTGTTCATGAAAAAGGAGTAAAGTTTTTTGGTATACTTTGAAATTATATATATATATATGACAGTATATATGAAGACACAAACACACAATATATACTTATTATATATATTCATTATACATATGTATCTTCATTAGAAAATTGCTGGCTGGAGAAATGGCTCAGAGGTAAATAACAATTAAAGCCCTTCCAAATGACCTGAGTTCAGCTCCCACAGTCATGCTGGACAGGTCAAAACCCACTATAACTCCAGCTCCAAGGTGACACAATGCACTTGGCCTCCATGGCAACATATACTCATGTGCACATACCCCCACACATCCACATATTGGCACATAATTAAAACAAAAACAATAAAAAACTAATAAATAAATACATAAATAATAAATGAAATAACACACACATATGCACACGTGTGTATGCATATTTTTGTGTGGCTGGAGAGATGGAACATTGGGTAAGAGAGATACTGTTCCTTCAGAAGACACACCCAAATTCAGTTCTGAGCACTCAATTTGGGGAAAAACCACCCATAATACAGTTCTAGTGGATCTGATGGCCAGTTCTAGCCTCCACCTGCACCTGCACACACATACACGTAAAAACATAGACACATGAAGGGAAGTGAGGAAAAATAAATCCCAAACTAATTGTGTTCAACTATCTGAGAGAATAGCACCTTGAAAGAATGGCTGCAACCTTTAGAAATCACTACAATATTATTTTTTTGCTTACATTTCAGCAATTAATGATGACTATAAAAGATGATGACTATTCATAATTGGTGTGGGACTGTGAATTTTGCTTTTACACTTAGAGAATTGGTGGGCTCCTATAGAAAATTAGATGTCATTCCAAAACACAGGACATTACCATAGGCAATTAAAAAATTTTAAAGTCAATATTATAAATTCTTCGCCATGACACTGATTATCCTCTTTAGCACTGTATTTTCAACACCATATTAATGAAATGACTATAAAGCCATTTGTATACTATTCTAATAAAGAGTCACCAAACTATGACTCGGGCCATATGGCCCGACTGTCTCTTCTTCTGTGGCTCATGAGCTAAGAATTTTCAAAGTGGTTTTTACAAGATTGGGAAAAAAAAGTCAAAAGGAAAATAATGCTTTGTAACATATGAAAATTAGATGATGTTCCAATTTCCATATATGCAAATCATGTCTTATGGAACAGAGCCACATTTATCACTAAAGTGCGTGCATGTGCTTTTTGTTACATTTTCAGAGTTGAAAAGCCACAACAGACACTGTTTGCCCCACAAATCCTAAAATATTTGTAATCCATTAAAAAAAAAGTTTGTCAATCCTGTCTTACATGATTAATATCCCTTTTAGCACAGACTCAAATTCATTCAAAACCAGAATAAAGCTTATATGGAAAAATCAAGTAATTGTTTATTCTTAGGATATTTAGTTTCGGATCATTAAGTTTGGGGATTATAGGTGATTTTGAGCCACCAAATGTGAGTGCTCGGAACTGAGTGTGGGTGTCTTCAGGAAGAGCAGAATGTTGAGTTTTCATTAAATTGTTGCAACTTACATGAACACTAGGGACACGTTGACGCACATATTGGCAGAACTGTTATAGATCATTTTGAATATTGCTTTCTGTAGAACCAGTGTTTGGTGCCTGGGGGTGATTTGTCCACAATGAAGAACATAAACGAATACTTGTTATTATGCTGTTTCTTTGGTTACAGAACTGAGTACATACAGTCAACGATCCTGACTTGACTTGAGGCTGTACTCTAACATCGCACTCTTCTAAAAGGAATGTTCTTCAAGTGGAAAATTCCAATTAAGATTTCATTTATTGTGCATTTCTTTATCAAAATAAAAATGTCACTTTAGCACATTTAAACTAACTTAATAATTATTTTTTTAAAAGACACTATCAAAGTGAAGCAGACAGAGAGAAATTGCTGATAGTGGACAGGCATCAAGAACAGTCAGCTGCATCTCTGAAAGGCTTTTACATACTTTTGACTTCATGACACAGATTATCCTACATTGAGATTTCAGACAGTAGTGACAGGATTACTTATAGCTGTCAATAATAACAACAATCAAACTATTAATTTTAGGATGTCTATGCTTTCAGTAACCACCTTTGACCTTTAGAGTTAGTCTTTTGTCTGGTCATCACAGATCTGTTGTGTTTGTAAATCAATATTTACTTAACTTTTCATAATGGTAAGAATTGCTTTTGAGAGACCATTTCATATGTACATGTTTATATAAAATGTACAAGCCATTACATAATTATCATGAATGTGTGACTTTGGCTATAATACAGAAACAGTATTCTGCTTAAAAGTGGATTTTCACAGGGCCAGTGTGGTGGTATATGCCTTTCATCCCAGAGGTCTGAAGGCAGAGGAAGTCAGACTTCCGTGATTCAGTTCAAGGCCATCCTGGTCTACATAATGAGTTCTAGGATAACTATATTACCTAGAGAGACCCTGCCAAAAGATGAATAAATAATTCTTTATTTAAATCTATCTGGGATAGTCTTTTAAAAATTAAAAAAAATAGTAATTCTTAATTTCCTCTAATACTATACGATTCAGAGTTCAATGCCCAAAGTTAGTGATTTTTTTCTTCTCTCAATTGTCTGATTTTGTTGTTTAGCAACATACATTCAGGTCTTTTTGTTTAATTTGAGACAAGATCTTTCTATATAGCCTAACCTGGCCTCAAAATAGTGATTACTCTGCCTCAGTATACCATACTCCTGGGAGAGAACATTTCTATTTGAGTTTGTGGTCTGATCGCTTGGAAAACGTTATGTATTGTGTGTGAACTTGATATATAAGGGAGCACAGAAAGGAGGGTATGGGCTGTGAGGTCCTCCGGGTGTGATAACGGGAAAGTGGGGTTATTCCTTACTTCATAAAGAATCACTTCTTTCTTGTTCATTTGAAAATAAATGAAGCATTCATAAGATTACCACATTGCTATGAATGATTACCCCCAACTTCTCGTGAATCTCTGATTCCATGAATGGAGAACCAAAGTGAAAAAATCTCAATAGGTTGCTACATGTAGAATAATATTATTTAAGTGACTAAACAAATGGTGATTCAAGAAGAAGCAATGACTTTGGGGAAAAGCAGCCAGCTACTTTCAAGTCAAATCATCATAATATACTGTGAAGCCTCCTTCAGCCATCAGTGAGAGTTGAAAAAAATGCATAAATAACGAGGCACAACAGATACCTACTTATTTCGCAGAGGATGTGAAATTATGTTCAGTTTAAACTCCCAAGCATCACTGCCGACATGAAGTACAGCTGCAATCTCAGAGAGGAGAAACAGAAAGGAAAATATGTGCTATCAATTCTATTATATTCTGTGATTTAAAGTAGTACAGTACAGAAGAGGGATGAATGCACTTAGCATACATACATGCATTCAGCTCTTATGAAGTGTCGGGTTTTGTAGATACCAAAACAAAGTGGAGGAGCAGGCAGTGGAGGAAGGTAGTTTTCAGGAATACTTTGTAATAAAGTAGCTTCCATTCGAGAAAGAGAGAGAGAGAGAGAGAGAGAGAGAGAGAGAGAGAGAGAGAGAGAGAATGTACTGAATTTATATCTGAAAGAAACGTAGTTTTATGATCCTAATGGGAAGAACCCAACTTTTATATTGAAGCTAGAATGTTTCTCCCCAGATTTGAGAGCTTCACTTAGGCTCCAGCACTAGTGTCATATCTGAGGTGCATAAGGAGTGTTTTGACTCCTCACTGTGAAGCTCCAACCACTCGGGGGATAAGAGCAGTGTCTTCCACATAAGTCTTTCCGTAAATCTGATTTTTTTTATTTATTTTGTTTTTTATTAAAATATAATTATGTAACTTTTACATTCCTTTTTTCCTCATCAACTGCCCTAATATTCTTCTTATTCCCTTCTCAAATTCATAGTCTCTTCTTTAATTATAAATTTTATATATATATGAATTTATATATATATGAATATATATATAAATTATATATATATATATGACTAGATAGATAAACACAATTTATTGAGTCCTTTCGGTGTTGCTTATGTGTGTATGTTCTTTAGGGGTGACCCTTTGTTATAGACTAATCGACTAAGGGGCTCGTCCCTAGAGACTAGATTTCTCTCTCTTGGCAGTTGTTCGTTACGTATAGCTCTTCAACTAGGAGTGGGGCCTCCTGAGGTATTGGCATGCCAACTGGTGGTGCCATTCCTCAGGTCTTGTTCTGGCAACAATATTGTTGAGACTCCATATGTAACTTCTCTGTTATATCTAAAAGAAAAAAATGTCTCAGCAAACATTCTGGCCCTCTAGCTCTATATTCTTCTCCCCGCCCCCCCCCCCTTCTATGATGTTACCTGACACTTAGTAGTGGGTGTTATATTGTAGATGTATTACCTCAGCCTGGGCATGTGATTAATTGTAGATTTCTGTAATGCTATCTGCCTACTTTAAAAATAAGCCTCTTTGATGGGGAAAGCTACATTTATCCGTGGGTGTATTTGAATGTCCCAAAGAATTTAGAGTGCAGTTAGCAATTATATAGGTTTAAAAAGTAGCTGCAGTAAAATTTCCTCTAATCTCCATGACCTTACTAGCCACTAGTACTTGGCTAATTTTATAGTACCAGGATTGATTTTCCTCCTGTTGTGTGGGAATTAAGTCCAACTAGACAACTATTGTTTACTACCAAAATTTAAGTGCCACGATTGCGCCTTTGGGTAGAGAAATGATCAAAACTCAATTTCACTAAACAAGTAGTTTCCGTCACATATTTTCTATCTTGTCTCTATGGTTTCATCACTTGATGTTGAATAAAAAGACTGACAACCTGGTGGTGGCTTATTAAACAGTGGGGTGCTGGTTCCTCTTCTAGAGTCTCTCACACACAAAAAAAAATCAAGAAGAGGATCAGCAATAATAATGACAAGTGTATCAGAAAATTCAGTGGTGAGGGATGGGTGTGTTCATGTATAACAGTTTTAATGAACACTGGCCTGGGCACTGGTTTTTCAAAGAAACATTTCCAATTAGTCCTATTTATACTTTAAAAATATTATTATATGCGTCAGTGGTTTTATGTGTACTATGAGTATGCTTGGCCACAGAACCAGAAGAGAATGGTAGAGCTCATCGAAGTGGAGTTACAGATAGTTGGTAGTGGCCATGTAAATGCCGAGAGAAGAGGTCCTCTGCATGAGCAGCAGGTGTCTCGGGTTTCTTTCAATAATTAGAAACGACATTTTTTTATAGGAGATAGTTTATTGACTCAAAGGAAAGAGAGACTCACATTGTTTTAATTAGGAAGATTGCATAAGACAAGAGACTACGGCTGAGAAAGTGATCAAGGTATCTTCAGATAGCAGGAAATGTCCACTTGATTGTCTATTTAAGTTAATGCAAACAACAATTTCAACTCCTGTGCAAAAACAAAAACAAAAACAAATGCCTATTCAATTGAAAAAACATGGGGAGACAATTTCAACTTTTGAGAATATGCAGATGTGACTATTTAAAAAACAAACCAATCTAAAGACAATTTAAGGAAGTTTTAGACAGTTGGTATAAAACACAATTACTAACCCATTTATTTTTTTCCAAGATATATATTATTTTATTAATTTGTTCTTGTTACATCTCAATGGTTATCCCATCCCTTGTATCCTCCCATTCTTCCCTTCCTCCCATTTTCCCCTTATTCCCCTCCCCTATGACTGTTCCTGAGGGGGACTACCTCCCCCTGTACTATAAAGCAATAGTAATTAAAACAGCATGGTACTGGCACAGCAACAGGCTGGTTGATCAGTGGAATCGAATCAAAGACCCAGATATGAATCCACACACATATGGTCACTTGATTTTCGACAAAGAAGCCAAATCTACTCACCCATTTAAATCATTGCCTTAAACAATAGTTTTCCACAAGAGGCAGTTTGCATGTCTTCCCCATACCCCATACCATAGAATTAAAACATATTCTATATATTGGTTTGTCAGGAATTGGAGATGCTTGTGGCTGTGTCTCTCTATAGGATATGGAATCCAAGCTGACACTAAACATCTTACAGTCTTCAAAATTAGTTCCTCAGTCCACAATTTCAAGTCTGATTTACTGGCTCTTGATGATCATGTACAGAAAACATTCTTGTCTAGAACACTCAGGTTATTTACTTAGGGAGTGTTGAGAATGACTGATGTTCTAACGTAACAATTACTCAGCAATCAGAAAGCCTTTATTTACTTGATCAAAAGACCAAATTTATGTATGAAATGCTTAACAATCAGATAAGTAAAAGCAGTAAAGAAAATCTAGATAAATCGAATGCTAATTTACTATAGAATTTTTGTTTTACCCTTCATTCATGTGATATTAATGGTGCGAGCCTATTTTCAATTTATATTATGAAATGTTGCATCTTTTTTCTACCAAACCAAAAGTTATTCACAAGTATGCCTTTATTACCAAGTTGGCTATATTCCTATCAAAGATACAAATACCATTTGATTTATTATAATGTGATAGCAGCAGATATCAAATATTTATGGGCTTGAATGTTTTCATAATCTTATAAGCAATTAAATTCAACAACTACAAAACATAAAATGTCTAATGAACAAGAAACATCTTGCCGTCTCTCATTTGCTTGATTTTCATTTCCTTTCCTTCTTAAAGCATGACTTAGAAATCTTTTTCTCTTGTGAACATTTGAAAGCTTTCAAGATAATGACCTTCATTGAAGCTCAGTCTGTGTTTTCAAAGACTTTCCCTCTTCTACCAAAGAGTGTTTATCTATACTTTTGGTGTATGAGTTTCATTTTGAAATTGAGAAATTTATAGAGTAACCTCCCTTTTAAGCTCATTTAAGTTAGCCTCGCTCATTGTCTTTGAAAGATTTGTACATGCAATATAATTGAACTTCTGTGGAGAATCTCATAGAAAAAGCCTGAAGTACTAGTCACATGACTTTGCCTGTGCTAATGGCTAACAACTCTTCAACCTTGGACCTTGGCAAAGGAGTTGCTGCATTCAATACTAAAACCCTGGGATTATGAAACCTGGACCTAATTCTATCTAAATTACTTGCTAGCATGTGATTTGGGTTTCTTTCTCTCTGTATATTTCCTATGATCAGCAACAAAACTAGAATAATGGCTCGGCCCTTATAGAATTCAACAATATCTTCACAAGTACTGGCTGTATATAGAACCTAGTAAAAGTTATTTATGACTATTATTGAAATCTGATTCTAAAATGTGATGATTTGTAAATGGATCAAAATATCAAACATCTAATAAGCCTACCAGATGCATTCACATTTAGACAAATTCAAACCTCTTTTACTATAAAATCTTTAATCACCAATTCATTGACACCCCCAATCCATTTTTCTAATTTTGAAATTGTATATTTTGCCCTTCCCTTTCCTCCCTCCAGACTTTCCCAAAACCTCTTCCCAATCTCCTTCAAACCAATGGCCTCCTTTTTCACTAATTGTTACTACATGCCCATATCTACACACACACACACACACACACACACACACACACACACACACACACAAAACATGTTCTTAAATAGAATATGTTTCTTCTGTATGTTACTTATATGTATGATTTCAGGGCTGACGGTTTGGCAGGGAGACCATGGCTGTCCATATTCAATGTAGATAAAACAAGACTCCACCTGATTGAGAACCTCAGCCATGACCACAGCACTAGTAAAGTGTAGGTATTCAGTGCAGCCCCCAAAATTTCAAGGCTCGTATGTGTAATGAACAGCATCTTATAGCAACAGCGCTCATGTTTTTTTTGTAAAATGCTAATACTTCCACAGGTATAGAGAAGAAAATAGGAATTCCACATGGGCAAAAAGATAAGAACAGTCACACATTGAAAATGCTTGGTGGTCTTGTGGAAATAGAGGGTATGTCAATGGTGAAACGTTGTGTTAGTCAAGAAGCGATATTTTTTAGTTGTGAGCCTAGCCTTTAACAGCATAGCTATCACTGTTTGTATTTTATCTTGTTTTATTTCATTATTATGATTATTTTAGTTGTCTGCTGGTATCCTAATGAGAGAGAGATGGGAGAGGAGAGGGAGAAGGAGCGTCAGAGGGGAAAGAGAGATAGAGGGAAAGAGTGTAGATTTGGATGAGTGGAGAGGTGGGTAAGATCCAGAGCAAGCTGGGAAAGAAGGCATAATCAGAATATATTGTATGAAAAAGATCTATTTGCAATTTTAAAAACGAAGAAATGCAGTGTTTATTATATATGTTCTTTGTTTTGTTTTGTGTGCTTTAGAACATATATCTAGGCCAATGATTCCCAAAGGTAGAGAAAAATCTTCAGTGAAAACGATTCTTCAGTTATACGAGAAGTTTTTTGTGGTGTGACATGGGTTATCATAATGTTCAGTGACAGTGATGAAAATACTCCATTGTGTAAAACCACAGCTTCTTCTTCCTTTCAGAGGTGCCCAGCAGGCATACTCTGTATCTTGACTCTTTTTTTTTTTTTACTAGGAACCAGTTCTCAATTCCTACTCCCTTGCACAAGTCACTGTGTATAATAAATCTAAAATATGAGTGTGGGGACCAATCCATGGACTGCCTTTTTCACAGTGCAGATTCTGGCCCAGTAAGTCTCAAAGTCTGCATTTCCAACAAGCTCTCAATGGTGTCAGACTACAGTTTGGAAAGCAGAGCTTGGATATAGAGCTGGAAGAAGCATTTTCCAAGCTGTTCTCTCCAAGTATGATGATGCCCCATACACCTTCGTCAGTGTCCACCAGTGTCCAAATCATTTAGGATAACGTTCTCATTCCATTTCTCCATGTTCTTTAGGCAAGAAAATACATCCAGGCATCAAAATGTAGTGGAAAGTTTTTCACATGCCCTTAGAATATATTTTGAGATATCATATTAATTTGGGTTTAAATATTGGCACAACAACTAGTGTGTTAAAGATTTTATGCAAAGAAGATAATTTATGATTTTATTATACCAAATAAAATCTTGAAACTAGGAAAGGGCTTTTTAAACCACACAACTTACCTGTTAGGAAGAACCAGGTGCTCTTACTGATGCCTCTTTGCTAAATTATGAAATGATGCTTCAACTCTTAAAAATTCTTAATCTGCCATAAAATTTTAAATGCAGAAACAACTACATGTACTTCTGCATCACAGAAGAATCTAACACTTGCATAACATACTTCCTGGGTTTGGCAATGATTATAAAAATATTCAGCTTTGACTTTGAGAAGGACATACCATTTTTTAAAAATACTAAAATTAGACAAATAGGGCCCTGGGGAGTCTATTTTTGAGAAACCAAATGGAATCACACCCCTCACCAGCCAGTGCACCACAAGCCAGGACTGGTTTTCCAAAATGGACCTACTTTGCATTCCATATGCTGTCTGAATTCTCACCTGATTAGGTTGCAATGCTGTACAAGATTACATTGGGTCACCAGGCAGAGAACATCTGGGATATTTCTTAAAACCTCCAGGCAAGTAGATTAGTCCAACTTCCCTGGTAACATATTTCATTATCTCAAAGACACTTAAACACAGAAGGCCTCGGAGAAAGTTTTCCACTTCACATCTCGAAGTCCATCTCTCTCCTACTCTCCTCCGACACAGGCCACAGCTGCTTTCCAACACTCACAGGCTTTCCCACCCCGAGTTTGCTCCTTGAGGTTAAATTTCACTCCACAACCCTCAAAGACTCCTTACCTCAAGAAGCATTTCTTTTTACTTTTTTTTTTCTTCCCTGCCTCAACTTCAGACCGACTCAAAATTGCCCACTGCCCTTTATTTTGCGGAGACCTAAATTGGTCTTCGAACTTTTGAGACATGACCAATAGCAGGACAGTGAGAATCTCAGCTTTGTAGAACTTACTTCTATTTCTACATCTCAGGAGCCTTCTGGTTCTGGCTACAATTGATACCAAAGGGTGGCTATCACTTAGGGTGAGCTACTTATGGATGTACAAAACTGAGACTTGAAATCTATCTTCACCTTTCTCAGACTGTAAATGATGTGCACAATGCCTCCAGGTTTAAATTGGCTCCTGGCTTCGGTGCCAAGTTTCAAGAGAGAGAAATTTGTGCTTCTCAGTTCAGAGCCCTCAAGTCCATCATGACAGAATTAGTCATTTACACTTAGGTGTGACCTGCCAATGGGCGACATTCCACTAGGCTTGTTATCGTTAAGATCTGTATGTTTTCTAGCAGACTGCATGTTTGTCGTAGATGATCTTGCTCAACACTGACTCCCCACTCAAACTTACAAAGTACGTCCACTAACCATGACACTGATATATGCAGTATTCAGTTTTTAAAATGTATTACAATTTATTCAGATTACATCCCGAATGTTATCCCCTTGCTTGTCTTTTCCTGTTCCCATCATCCCTCTCTCTTCTGCCCTGTTCCTCTCCACTAGACCTCTGACAGAAGGGGACCTCCTCTCCCACCATATGGCCACAGTATATCGTATCTCAGCTGGATAGCCTGCTTCCCCTTCCTCTGTGTGCCGTTGGGCCTCCCCACCAAGGGGACATGATCAAATCATAGGCACCAGAGTTCCTGTCAGAGGCAGTCCTTGTTCTCCCCACAAGCGCGGAGAATGAGCTGTCCATTGGATAGATCTGAAAAAGGGTCTAGGTAACTGCATGCATTGTCCTAGGTTGGTGCATCAGTTTGTGCAAGCCTCCCTGAGTCCAGATCCACAGGCCTTGATGGTTTCCTTGTGGGGCTCCTGAACCCTTTGGGTCATTCCTTCCCTCAGTTTTTCCATGCCACTCTCGTTGCTCAGTACTACACCCAGAGTCCAGCAGCAAGTCCCAGCATCTTTCCCAATGCCCCACTGGGTGGAGCCTTTCAGAGATCATCTATGTTGGGTTAATATCCTCTTATAAATGAGTATACATCATGTGTGTCTTTTGGGGTCTGGGTTCACTTTTAAGGCTCAGTTAGTACATAACTTACCCAAATCCTGGCTTGAATATATTCTGAATTATATCCAAGTAATACATGCACATAAAGGCTCTCTTTACATTAACCCAAAGTCTGTCTGCATATACCTATAACCTGTTAATTTTTTGACTGTCATTTGTGTATATCCACCATATGCTAAAAATCAGAAAGTTTATTTTTTATTGCTCATGATGTAGTGGTGGGGAGTTGTCTTGTCTGTCTGTCTGTCCATATGTTTGTTTGTTTGTTTGTTGAGGAAGTATCTCACTATGTAGCCATAGGTAGCCTGGAACTCACTATGTAGAGTAAGCTATCTTCAAACATGCAGATACCTGCCTGCCTCTGTCTTTGAGCTCTGAGATTAAAGGCATGACCGACCACAACCACCCACCCAATTTGAGAATGGGAAAGTCTCTCAGCAGAGGTCAGAATTCCAAAGGTTACTCAACAATTTGCAGTACTAAGTGCTACATACAAGAGTGAAAACTCTTGGTAGCCTGCTATCCTTCCTCTGATACCCTATGAGTATATAAAGGGGGAGGAAGTCCCCCTCAGGCACAGTCATGGGGGAGGGGAATAAGGGGAAAATGGGAGGGAGAAAGGAATGGGAGGATGCAAGGATGGGATAACCATTGAGATGTAATAAGAATAAATTAATAAAATAAAATTTTTAAAAAGCTGTAAATAAAATGACAAAGTAACAACAACAACAACAACAAAAAGAGTGAAAACTCTTCACACCATGGATATTGAGCTTGTCCAGAATGATCAGGTGATTATTCTAGGTGCCATATCAGTTTATACCTCTGATCTTTCTCAACAGAAACTCTATCATTAAATCCTTTTGAGTCAAAATGCATGTCACCTTTATAGTCACCATGTTATTTTTACATGTGTTTTGTTTTTTGGTTTTTTTTTTTCCTTTGTTCTATCTTAGCGGAAGTTCTGGTTTTCACTCGGGGTGAACACCTTCTTTCCAAGTAGAAAGTTACACATGCATAGCAATTAGATTTCATCTTCCTGGTTATATGCCAAAATCTTAGCTGGCTTGTATCATTTTTGGTCCTGGATTTGTCAGCAGAATAGATTAATTGCCTCATTTGATTTAATGATACTAGGAGCTATGATAAGCCTACCAACTATTTTTCTAGCAACGTAGAAAAACATCAAACAAAGTATAAAGACTCAGTCCAAATACAGAGGGTGGATTTCTCTCACAGGTGGCTCTCAGTGATCATTGAGAAACCCTGGCATAGAGGACTTCCCATAGGGCACTCATGCAGTCACATCTACCATTTTACTCTCCAACCTGCCTTTTCTGCACGCATGCGAGGACTTTGTCAGCCAACTTGATTTTGTGTCCTTAGCATCTCTGTGAATATTTGGCCGAAAGGTGCTGACAACTGTTGCTAATCAGGTACCGCTTACAATACTTAATAATGCCCCACACAGAGTGTTGATATCTGTGTCGCATGTCCCTAATAGAGCATACAGGCCTTCCTCCAAATCTTGATGATTGTGACAATTCAATCAATCTACTAAACCAATCACGTATCAAAACCCACAGTTCTTTGAATATTGTCCATGACCCATACCCAGTCCTTGAAAAATGATAGAAAACACTTTTTATAGCCCCAAAACACAACCCCCTTGGAATAATACATTTGACATGCAATTAAACACAGCTAAATGCTATTTTACTTTCTCATCACCTAGGATGGAATTTTCTTTCCTTCTTCCTTTTTTTCCTTAGATTGACAGTAACCCAGTAAGAGTGTATCTGTCCCCACAACCTACATCTTCTACTCGGTAAACCGACATTCTTTTACAGCGCTCAATTATACAGCTCATAGCAGTTTATAAGGATTTTCATATGAAACATCTGATTTAATACTGATGCAATTTTTGATACAAACTATTCTGAAATTTACATCTAGGGACTGAGTTTCCTTAAAATTAAGTAAACTGTCAACAGGAGAAAAATAATAGCATCAAGTCTAGAGTGTTCTTCACACCCAAAGCCACATATGTAACAAGCTTCTCTCAGCAGTGTAAATTAAAGCACTTATATTAGTATTAAGTACCTTTATTGTGAGAAATGGCTGGATAGTCTTGTAAGTTTTCTGCAAGAATTCTATATTTGAATGTGTCCTCTTTGCTTCCCCTGCCCCTTCAGAGATTATGAACAGGGATGTATTTGCGGCCCCTTCATCTAAAAGTTGTTTTAAACATGTTCAGGTCACAAGTCGGACCCTGCGTTGTTTTTTTTTTTTTTTATCATAGAGGCACCTTACAAATATTAGCATCATCTCTCCTAGTCATTTCTATGTAAGAACCACACAGGGAAGGAATTTGGAGAAATGTAGTAGAAACTTTGCAAACTTACAGTGGTAAAAACTTTCACATGCAAGTTTCTGTATCTGTATTAGCTTGTTTCATATTACTGTAATAAAGCCTTACTAAAAAGAAGGATTTTGCTCTTTTTCTTTACTGCTTCCTTAAAAGTTTCATACAATTGTATTCACACCACCAATTCTTCTCCAATTCACCGCCCCAACTCTTCAGCCAATTCACACCTAGCTCTTCCTTAATTTGAGCCCCCAAGGCTTCCCAGTTCACTTCATAAGGCTTCCCCCCAATTCACTGTTTTCCAAGCTCTTCCACAGTTCACCTTCCCTTCCCTACCAACAAATGTTTGTGTCATTTATTTTTGATGTTTCAAGACCAATTTGTGCTGCTCAAATACTCTTAGATATGTGGTCTTCCACTGGAGTATGGCCAACTTAGCCAAGGGCTACACTCTTAAAGAAAACTCTCTGTCTCTCTCTGTCTCAGTCTCTCTCTCTCTCTCTCTCTCTCTCTCTCTCTCTCTCTCTCTCTCTCTCTCTCTCTCTCTCTCTCTCTTTCCCAAACAATTGCCAATAGCTCAATAACTTAGAGCAGCACACCATGTCCAGCTTTCCTCTCCATGCTAGGATATGGTCTGGCTTTACACTTGCCAGGTTTTATAAATGCTGTTGCAATCACTGCGAGTTCATATATGCAGCTCCTTGCTGTGTCCAGAAATACTTTATGATGTAACACCTCAGGTGTTTACAGTCTTTCCGCCCCGTCTTCTGAAATGATCCATGAGGCTTGAAAAAGAGGGGTTGTGGTATAATGTTATAATGTTACCCTTAGGGCTAAGCTTTCTGCAGTGTCTTTTTTTTTCTGTGACTTTGCTAGATATGGGTCACTGTGTTAATCACAATCTACTGCAAGTATAAGCTTCTCTGATGAACAATGAGAGAGTCATTGATCTATGGGTATAAAGGTATGTGATTAGCAGTCAGTTTAATATAATATTATGTCCATTGAGCACCATAATAAAATCAGCTTCTCCCCCAGGACCTAGGATCTGTCCAACCATAGATTCTTAGATAATGTTGAGAAGTATGGGTTTTACTCTGTGGAGTAGAACTTAGACATAATTATAGAGTAGTTTACTAAGTTTTCCAGGAACTTCCATAGTGCCTTCCACCACTATGAAAGCCACCCATTAGCGGTAAAGCTCCTGAGTTCATACCAGGTTAATTTTTCCATGGTCTGTAACTAAGCATGTGGCTTCTTCAGCAGTATGGTTTTATCAAGTTGTAGAGGGTAGCCCAGAGCATGTCAACCTCCTGTAATGTCTGAGAGTCTATGGATTCTCCTTGGTCTCCAGGTTCAATGCATGCATTGGAGTTTTTATTTGTTAACTTCTAGTTAGGGACATTGTTACCCTGTTACAAGGTAGCTCCATCTCTCTGTGTGTGTGTCTCTCTGTCTCTGTATTTGTCTCTCTGTCTTTATCTCTGTCTCTGTCTCTCTCTCTGTCTCTCTGTCTCTCTGTCTGTCTCTGTCTCTGTCTCTCTCTCTCTTTGTGTGTGTGTGTGTGTGTGTGTGCGCGCGCGCAAGCACCCATGCGCATGCATTCAATGGTTCTATAGCAGTAGATCTCCATGTCATTTAACAATGCCTTTCATGCTACTTATCCCTCCAACTGCTCCCTCCAGGTTACATGATATACCACGCCATTTTTCGTAAGTGGAAAACCTCCTCAGTATTTAGTATCAACGTAGTATCTGTGAAAATGGAGAGTAAGTCCAGTGTACACATTTTACAAACAAGAAAAAAAAACATTCATAACACTCTTCGGGTGTTGTGACTATCTCCCGCTGCAGTAGAAATAAAAAGAGCACTTCTAAACGGCACTTCTCATAGTAACATTTCTCTTAGCGAGCAGCAAGCTAGTGCATTCCAGTGTGATATTTTTCTCGATGCATGGACTCTGCACTAAACATGCCTATTCCCTTCTACTCTCGTGTTCTCTCTTCTCTCTTCCCCTCTGTCACCCTCAATAGTTTCTCTTTAACTCATTGGTCTTTTTTATTTAGCAAGCTCCCATTTCCAAAAGCACATAATGGGTGTCTCTCTGTGTTAGGCTTACTTCGCTTAACATGGTGTTCTCCACCAAAGTCCCTTTACCTGATAAATTACAGGCTCTCACTCTTCTTTCTGGCTAAATAATATTCCCTTGTTTGAATGTAATATTTTCAGATGATACTCAAGTATAAAAATAAATAAAATTTTCAAAAGTCTTATTTCCAATGTTATATTTTAATATTTTTGTAGTTTTCCTATGTTTCTTAGGTGACCCAGACAATGAAAGAAGAAAGGCCACAATACTAGCCATTCTTCTCGAGTCTCTACTCAAAATGGGGGTGGTTTTATTTATCACCTAGTGAATTATGGTTTTAGTCAGAAGTGAGTAGTACATTTCATGAAAGATCTCTTCAGTGTCAATTTAAAAGATAACATGGGCATAGAGAAGTGGGTCAGTGGTTAGAGGCACATACTACTCCCAAGGAGGACCAGAATTTGTTACTAAGTGTCCACATCTGGCAACTGGCAACCACTGTATCTCTAGTTCCTGTGAAATTCATTCTGTCTTTATGTCTCTGAACCACCTTTACTCTCATGCACCTACTTACCCACAGACATACGCATACATACACATATTATTTTTTAAAAAATAACTATACTGTTCTTACTCTTGTCCCCTTCAATATGTCACATAAATAAAATATCCAAATTGACATGTTCCTTAAATTCCTACGTGGAAATGTATGGAATCATAATCATCCAATACATTTTTATTCAATTTGCTAATATTTTTATAGCATCTTCGTCTCACTGTCACATATGAGACTGATAACTACTATCAGTTTTCGCTGTTGGTTTGGGCCTGCTTTTGTTTGTGGATGGTGTAGCCTCATCTCATGAATTGGAAAACACTCATTGATTGGCATTTTCTTCTTTCTCATGTCCTAAGAATTCCTCAGTCTAAAATTCATTTAAATGTTCAGTATCTCAGAAATTTGGCATAAATGGGGGGTCTTTTTCTTGTTTCTAGGCAAACACTCTGGTTTCTCATGAAGGCTGAATCCTTTCAGATCATGAGATTAGTCATCTGTGATGATACAAACACATGAAGACAACATGCCACTCTCTGCCACCATTTCAGCGTACCCAACTATCACTGTTGAATCTATGAGGAATCCCATGCTGGGATCTTAGATGTGGGTGACAGGCTGCTTTCTGATGAACTTCAGAGATAGCAACTGGAGTTTAGGGAACTTAAAATGTGATTGGAGAAATAACATAGACTTCTGAAGTAATTTGATGGAAGTTCAAATAAATGTATTCATGCTACTTCATGATAAAGCATATAATGAGGATGGAAATTCAGAGAAGATGTGCCCAAGTACCAAGCAGCAAAAGTTAAGAGGAATTAGGCAGAAAGGCTTAAGGAGGGGGTAAGCGCCGAGCTGAATATTGAATAAGGGGGTCCATGTGAAGTGGAGGCTTTGAGATATTATTTTCAGTGATCTTGAAAAGATGGAAAAACAGTAATACATAAATCGATAGGTGGAGGACAATGTGTCAATCAGTTTATCTGAGGTGACAGATTAATAAATGAAATCAGAAAGGGTAGTATGTTAATCCTGTAGAAAGCCAGTAGTCAAGGTCAGACTGTGTAGGCACCAGAGAGCCACAAGTACTTTATGCCTCCAAAAGTTCTTTGGCCTTGATTCTCATAGGTTCAGAGCCAAAGAAAAAATAAGATTACTATACCAGGCCTACAATACCTAGTTACAGTTTGGCCTTGAATTTATATACATCATCCTAATGAATATTTATACACCAAACACACAGGCAGACACAATTCTTTTGAATATGGTGGGATAAACCTACAGTGCCTTCCTGTAGAAGTGAGAAAAGAATTTGCTTTAATAAGTATGACTGGAATATTTTCATATGCAAATAAAATATAGTCTCCTTATAGGTAATGTTATAAAACATTATAAGGGAAAGAAAACATGGAATTATTTTATTGTCCTTTAATCCAAACTGTTCTTAAACTTTAAGAAATGATAAAAAAAATAAAGAAAAAAAGGAAAGCTGCATATGATATTATCATGTCATTTTCAGGATACCATATTTAAGCCATACCATAAAAAGTATGAGGGATGGCTTAGTATTACATTTGTTGTTGCTGCTGCTGCTGCTGCTTTAACAGAATACTGAGACTGGGTAGTCATAAAGAAAAAGGATTTATCTTGTCTCAGTTTAGAGGGTAGAAAGTACAAAACTGGCAGCCACATCTGATGAGGGCTTCATGTTTCTTCATAGCATGGCAGAAGTCAGAATGGTATGTGGGCACTTAGAGAAGGGGGTAAAGAGGTGGGAAGGTCTTACATTTAACAACTCTCTGCTCCCACTCCACATTTTCCCTGGATAGTCTTATGCCAACTTGACACAAGCTAGAAGAATCCAAAATGGAGGGAACCATAGTTGAGAAAAATACTTTCATAAGATCCAGCTGTAAGACAACTTCTTAATTAATGATTGACAAGGGAAGGCCCAGCCCACTGTGGGTGGTGCCATTCCTGGGCCAGTGGTCCTGGATTCTATAAGAAGACAGGCTGAGCAAACTATGAGGAGAAAGATAGTAATCAGCACTCTCCATGGCCTCTCCATCAGCTTCTCTCTCCAGGTCCCTGGCCTACTTGAGTTCCTGTCTTGACTTCCTTCAAGGATGAATAGAGATATGGATGTATAAGCCAAATAAACCCTTTTCTCCCAAACATGCTTTTTGGTCATGGCATTTCATAACAGCAATAGAAACCCTAGGACAATACTATTTAAGTAACAGACATAAAAGGCCAAATAGCTTTCATAACCTAGTATCCAGAAACAGCTACGACTTCTAAAGGCCCCCACCTCCCAATAGGCATTGTCAACCAAGTATCAAGGTGATATTAACCTGAGTTTCATAAGGGACAAACAACCACATGCAGAAGAAAGGTGTCACGCCTCTTCCACTTAAAGAGAATCTTCTGCAACAGAGAAAACAAAAACTGATAATTATAAACTTTGTGTTTAAAAACCTTAACCAAATTTCTACATTAATAAAGTCTGCTTTGAGTAGCCACACGTCATCAAAGAATCATTGCTGCTGTGGCAATGATGTGTAATAGTATAGAAAAGTTCTCAGAGGGAAATTGGCTTTGGGCCCTCCATTGAGCAAAATCTTTTTTCTAGTTATTGGGGAATGCCATAATAATTAAGGAATATCTCTGCTGCATGGTGTGCTCTTTTGTCCTCTTTTCACTAAAGCAAGCCCTAACTAGGGAGCTACGTGGATCTAAATCTGAGTCCTTATTATCCCCTTATTTGCTTCTGATCTTTGATGACTATTATTAATAATGCATGCTAACTACTTAGTACTGCCTTGGAAACGGAGGACTTAATGAATGGCCGTTCTTCTATATTCTTTTTCCTCACCAAGGCAAACACTTAAGGAATACGTGGTAGATTCCCCTGCACTGATCCCAGCACTTTACAAGGGTTCCTCCCCCCTTTTACTCCTAACAACTGGATGTGAAGCATGTTGCTATTAATACCACAATTTAAGAATAGGAAAATTGTCCAGAGAAGCGCAGATGACTGGGAGAAACATCTGGACATTATCTACATCCAGCACTGTTTTCTAGGTGCAGCGCGTGCGCATGCACACACACACACACACACACACACACACACACACACACACACACACAAACACACACACACATTTAAAATAAAAAAAATCACTATATCTTAATGTTGACATAAAGCAGCATTAAGCTATACTATACCTAAATCTAGTGAATGCTAACTCACTAAGACGAACACTGAGATATCCAGGTGCAGCCTGGTCTCTCTTGGAATGTTGCCAGATGTACTTTGACAGGAAATACTCCATTTGGTCTTGCCGCTTAAGGTTTTGGAAACTGCTCAATGATCCAATGGTCTTTTCTTACTCAGAATGAGTTCATCTGATAATACCTGAGCGTATGTTAAAGGTAGAACTTAAGGGGAGGTCCGTGGAGAACTTTGGGATGAAACTGGTTCCCTACAAGCCTGAGTGGTTAGCGGGCTAAAGCCTTTAGCCACACCAACTGACCTCCAGGAAAGGCAGGCGTAGGAGCCTGGATACTAAGCTCCATGCAGACTCCCAGGTGAGAACATTAGATGAACTTTCAGGAGGTTGAACACATGAGGGTCGTGGAGGATGGCATAGGACCTCCGTGTTCCGCCCCTCATCCCAGGATCTTGCCCTGTCCATTTCTCCCATCTGTCTGTGGGCATAAGAATATCCTTTCAAATAGACTAGCAAAGAGGAGTGTTTCCCTGAGTCTTTGACCGATCATTCCAAGAGAACCATAAAATACAAGGAGAGGTGGTAGAAATCCCAATTCGTACCTGGTCCTTCAAAGTCAGTATGAGGAAATACTTCTGAAGACTGGCATCAGAGCAAGGGAAAATCTTTGCGGAACATAAGGAGCAACCTGTGAACATAGTTGAGTAAATGATCACGTTGTATGGTGGAGCATCTTTCAGGTATATGCCCAGGAGTGGTATCGTAGCACTATTCCCTGTTTTCTGAAATATGCCAAATTGATCTCGAAAGGGTTGTACAAGTAAGTGTGCACTCCCACCAGCAATGGAGGAGTGTTCCCTTTTCTACACCTCCTTGCCTGCTGTACCAACCAAGGACAATGCATGCAGAGAAACTTGGGCAGCTCGTTCTCCATGGTTGTGGGGAGAGCGAGGACTGCCTCTGCCATGAACTCTTGTGCCCCTGATTTGATGACTCTCCCTTGGTGGGGAAGCCTGATGGGCACACAGAGGAAGGGGAAGCAGGCTGTCCAGAAGAGACCTGATGGGCTGTGGTCATATGGTGGGGGAGGAAGTCCCCTTCTGCCAGAGGTCTAGGGGAGAGGAATAGGGCAAAAGAGAGGGAGGGGAAAATGGGGAGATACAAGTGAGGGGATACTCTGAATAAATTATGATTTTAAAAAAGAAGAAGAAGCTACCTGTGGCCTCAACACCATCACCAGTCAATGATGTCAGCACTGAATTGCAGGACCCCCCAGCTGGTGACCCCTGGAGTATTGATTTATGTTTGGGCAATATTACACACCCCTAGTAAGATAAGTGCTCTGTGAACAGTGTATAAGAGGCTGTGGGGTTTTTTGTTTGTTTGTTTGTTTGTTTGTTTTATTTTCTTTCTCAAGTATCATATAAGGTGGTGCTTCCTTTTCTCCACTCAAGGAAGACAATTTGTTTTGTTCAACTTTAAGTGGTAAGCTGTTTATAAAAGCATTTTTTTCAAGATTGTGCCTTACATGTTATTGATACTTTTTCAAAACTAATGATAGCAATTAATTTCCCAGTGTAGATTATCAGTTGTCATTAAACATCTTCTAGGGTTAGAGTCAAGACAAGGAAAGCCTCAAAATAGAGCTCTTATTATTAAGATAGGAAATGATATACACAGAGAAATTAGCCAACTAGACAATTCAGTATTGAATACCTGATCAAGGAAGTGAAGATAGAAGAAAGGACTGCCCCTGCCTTCATAGATATTTTCAGTAAATTCACAAGGATAAGATTTTATTAATTTACTATCAATATATTTGAAAATGTGTGTTAAGTATTCAGAGGGGGGAAACAGAGGCCCTCATGAGGTAGCACCCCAGTTGTTTCTAGGGATTAACCACAAGTTTCCATTTCCCATTCACTCTATCCAGAACCTCTATTTGACCCTGGATTCAAGTATGATGAACCCTAACATCTGCACCCCAGTGTCCGGGAGAGTCTATTAGTTGGAATATCTATGAAAATGTAGCTGAATAGTCAATGCTTTCACTAGGGCTAGTGTGGGATGTACTGAGATCCTTCAGAAAGGGAGTTGCCTTCCTTAGGATGAAAAGGCAATTATCCTGAGAAAGAAATGCATAACCTGCATGGCAGGTGCCATGGTTTGAGTATGGCATGCCCCTGAGAGGTCATATGATGACGTTGGATCATCAGTGGGGCAAGAGGAAAGAGACAGGACCTTGCAGAAGTGGGATTTTAAAGAGGTAGGACCTCATGAAAGGTAATTGGATTGATAAAGATTCTAGATTCAGCAATGAATTCATGCTAAATCTCAGGAGCACATTAGGTTTCATGTGAGTGGACTAACTCTTAGGAGCAAAGGACTTTTAAAATTGAGGCCACCGTATACATTGGCCTTTATACGCAAGGCGTATTTGCAAGTTCCTCTGACTTTTTTCTCCATGCTTTGATACATCCAGGGAGGGTCTTGTAAAGTGGCAAGCACTAAGCTGTTTGTACTCTCTCCCCAACCAAACCAGGGGCCAAATAAAGTTCATGCAGTATCTATTGTTTTATAGTAACACAAAACACATTATAGCAGTGGACAAGCCACTTGAATAAACAGTTTTCAACCTACATATTTGTATAAACATGAGCTTCACTTGGCCTCTTTACTCCAAAGTTTTTATTGCTTTGGTAGGCGTATAAACGTTTATAAATTATGTAAACACTCGATATTTTTCACACCTAAAGTTTAGTATTTTTGAAGTTCTGCCCTCCTGTAAAAGCAAAAATAAAATTCTAAACAGCAAACAATAATCAATTTTTAAATGAATTTTATGAACAAAGTTTAATGGTTTGGAGGATATTTGTAAGTAGTATGTAGCCTATTGCACTTATTGATTCTTGGACATTTGGTTGTTCAAATACAAAGCATGGGAGAGAAGAATGAAAAGGAGTTACTAATTTTGTCCTAGCCTTCAATGCTAATTCATTTCACCTGCCCTGCACATTTTAAGAAATGAAAGCAGAAACAGAATTCAGCGGACAAGAATGGGTTACCATTTAGAGCTGGGTTGAGTGTGAATGCAATTTTACTCAATTAAGCCTTAAACAACTGAAGCAGGCAAATGTGGTCCATGCACGAGAGACCCTTATTATATCTAATATAAAATAGTTAATTGCTTCCAAATGAAGCTCAAATCAGACGGAGAAATGTCTATTCTGACTTGTACTGGAATAAAAGTAGACAATGGCACTGTTGTATTTTTTTTTGCTTGACTCTGTGGATTCTCAAGAATATTCATTTACTTAATAGGCAAAATTAAGCCATGTGGCCTCCAGGGATGGCCGGTCTTTGGACACGTGGACATAAATGCAATTTTCTCTAATTTCTTCGATGGATTCAGGAAAGATTCCTCCTGGTTGACATGAACGTGCCTGGGCAATGTTCTCCCTGTGTAGCATTTTGGTGAACACATACTAATCATACTCAGGTTGCTGTAGCAAATCTTCCGTTTAACAATATCACCCTTAATCATTAACACGGTGTTAATATTCCTGATGCCATTGTTATCATTCAAATCATTAAAAAAACATCTAGTGTGATTTTTTTTCTTTAAATTATTAAGGTTGGGAGACTATCCTTAAGGTAAAGCCCTTATTGGAACAAGAACATTGTAACTAGAGGAATATAAATAATCTTGCCTGTTCCGAAGCTTTTATTTATAGCTCAAGGTAGAAACTCAGTTTCCCTAAAAGTCATCCACTGCTGTGAGAATCTTCTCAACCCACTTCCAGTTTTCTGTTTAGCTCTTGAGAGTGAGTTCTGTTTACCAAATCTCAAACGCCACATAATGGGACATAAAATAAATAAAATCTTAAATAAGTCTACATCACAGTATTGAAGTAGGTTTTGGCAGCATACATTTATACTGGAAAAATACATATTTTCTAGTGTACAATTATGTTTGAATATTTGATTGCTAATGGATTTCTGCATTCATATCAAGGTCAGATGGACAATTGTTTATGAGTCATCTGAAATCTCCTACAGTTTCTTCCTAGAGTTTTATAACATCTATGCGTGACATTTGCTATTTTTAATGTGGCTCCCTCATAGTTTTTGTGTTGTTTTGGGTTTTTTTTTTTCCCCTTCCACAAGAGCAATGCAATGCATTTTGTCAGTTTCACACTTGTTTTTCAAAACTCTGCTTTATCTTACTGGTGAGAGCTTGCAATTAACCCACTTCTCCCTATGAGAGGCATCTTTGTAATAACAGCTCTTCTGGCAGAGCTTTTGTTAGAGATTTTTTTTGTTAACCAAGAGTCATAAAGGTTGAGATTTGGCAAATCCCTTTCAAGGTCATATCCTAATGCATATGAGTTTTCTCTCCATTGAAACATGGTTCCATTGTTTTTCATATTCAAAATCACAAACAAGACAAGGCAAAAGTTACTTGGGTTTTGGGGTGTGTGTGTGTGTGTGTGTGTGTGTGTGTGTGTGTGTAGTGTGTGTGAGTTTTATTTTTTATTTTATTTTTTAACCTATGTTAAGTGAGGAGACTGGGAATTTACTCCTTCCAGGGAAATGACAAGGAAGAGCTTTTCAGCCCTTCTTTGCCACAATGAGGCCTGATGGTAGAAAGGGCCAGGCCTCCGAAGAAACATGCTCCACACTCTCCCTCATGCATACGGTCCAGGCCGGCCGGCGATCCAGCAGCATGAAAGGGCTTAATCGTCAAAGAGCGTGTTAATTCCCTCCATCTGCCTTTTCTTTCTTCCAAGGCAAAAAATCTTCACCTGGTGTTTTGGATTCATGTGTTCTAATTATGATGGCTGCCATCAGCAGCCCCGTGGGGGTGACACCACAAACTCCCCGGGCCCACAGAGCACACTGAAGCTTGTTAAGCGACCATGTCAGGCTGATTTTAGGGCCCGTTTTGGAGCTCCTCACAGGCCTATCTAAAAGCATCAGGAGTCTGGGGCTTGCAGGACAAGTGCATTGTCTTTCTAAATGTCTCTTTCTGATAAGCAAATCCAAATATGGTTCATTCACTGTGGCTTTGAAGGCACAGTGGGGAACTAGGCTTGCATGGTGGATACAACAAAATGCTTAATATTATCACTTGGTATAGAGCTAAAGGACTCAATTTCCAATTCTAAGATAAAAAAAAAAAAACCTTTGCTCCCCAGCTATGATCAAGAGTTTGAAATTTAAATCAGGAGTCTTGAAAGCTATTCTAACTCTCAAAAGGGCTAGCTTTCCCATACATACAAAGAAGAAAACGCTGTGCTTGCATTAGTATCGGAATCAGGAGAAGCTCACATCATTTGAGAAAATGCAATGCTCGCCTCTCGCAATTGGAATGCTGCGGAGTGTCTTCAGTGTTTCTCACTTCATTTGTTTTATTGTATTTCCCATTATTTAGATTATGATTAGGGCTGGTCCCATAGTCTTTTTTTATTACTTTGTATACCTCCTATTGTTTTAGTGTTTCCACACTAATAACACCTGGCAACATGCAAAAACATTTTGATTTATTTTGAGGTAAATACAAAAGAAGCGTGGAAAATGAACCTAGCAGCATGCTTAGTGCCTTGTCCTGTCCTGCTCATCACGTGCCGTGCGTGTCTTGCATTACTATTTTTATTTTCTTACATCTTTACTGGTTTATAATTGGGAGAATATATATAGTGTATATAGTACATCTTGATATCAATATAGATTATAAAATGATTGCCGCCATAAAGCTAATTAACATGTCCAGCACTTCACATCATTATCTTTGTGTGTTCGTGGAACATTTAGAATTTACTGTCTTAGTAAATTTCAGAGAGGTGACATAGTATTCGTGACTATAGTCTCCATGATGTGCACCACCTCTCTGGAACAATTCACCATTCCACATAACTGAAGCTCACTATGTTTTTCCCTGATGCTTTCCCCTTAGCCTCATGTCGAACCCATAGAAGCCACTATTCTCTCGAAGTTCACTGTTTCTATATTCCGTATATAAGGGAAATCATACAGGATGTGACTGACTTTCCATGCCTTTCTTATTTACCTTTACACAATAAGGTTCCCTTATGTTATCTTAAATGACAAAGTCTGTTTTTTTCTCTTATGAAGCTGGGTAAATCTCAATCTCTATCTATCTTTATATTTATCTACATATGTATCTATCTGTGTATCTATATATGATTTATACACAGAGATAAATAGACAAGCAGACAGACAGACAGATAGTATCTCCTCCGCTTTTAGGTAAAATTGTATAAAGGAAATTTTGTTGATGTGAGAATACTTCTCAAGAACTTTAGTAAAAGTTTACACTCACTGTGCTCCTCATCTTCAAGCCAGATGTCCAACAACCACATCACGGGGTTATGAAGAAATTCACTGTCTGGTGTGCAAGGTAATTTAGACTGGCAAATGGTTCCCTGTTTAACACCTAAACTGACAACAATAATAAACAGCAATTCTTTTATATTATGTTCTCTTGCTTTAAAGAGTTGTTGCTGCATTTTTTCTGTTTGTTGTTATTTATTGCTTTGTCTTCTAATATTTATTTTTTGTCTTAATTCAGGCTTCTATTTTTAAAAATACGATAGAGCTGCTAGTTTAAATAGCAGAAATGTTTTTCCCAGAGTTCTGGGGTAGGAACAGACCCAGAAGAAGGCATTTAAGTTCCTGTTGGGACACTTCTTTTTCATTTATAAGGAGATGCATTTTGGTATAGTGTTTCAAAGGAAAGAGAGGGAGACAGAATATCTCTCAAATGTCCCTTTTTACAAGGTTACAAATCTCAGTAACAAGCTCATCCATTCCTGCTCAGCTGCCAAAGGCCTTGCCTTCAAATGAGAACTCATGTTGGACATAAGGCTCTGACACATGAATATAGAGATACAATCATGTCGCCCATAGCAACCTTGGGCTAAATGAAGAGTATTGCAAATGCAGAATCTGGTCAACCCTCTTGTGGGATGACTGACATCAACGCCTGCTCTATGGACCCACAAAGAAAGTGGTTGATAGCAATTGGTCAAGTCAATCTTAAAACTCATGGCTGCCCCAGGGACTTGGATATGGCTCATCAGTAAATCATGTGCTCAGTATTCAGGAGGTTCAGGAGTCAAATAGACAACCTTTCTTCATTTCAAAATCTGCAACCCATGTCAATTTTATCTTAAAAGTGTTTTCCATGTCCAGTTCCCCCTCCTTACTGATTTCTTTACTCTAAGTAAGGCTTTCATCTGTTTTGCCGCATCATTATTGGCATCAGTCAGTGCACCATCCCACTATCCAGTAGGCTCATATCCAAATACTTACCAGAGTGATCTGAATTTAA